>NW_026068008.1:1420310-1543373 GCF_014885135.2 Alexandromys fortis
CTCCTTTCTGGACACCTTGAGATGAGAAGCTTAGCTCAGTTACACGCTTCCCTGCACCGCAGAGCAACAGAGCTGGCTGGCCATGAACACTTGGCACTGAGAGCCAAGCCTTTCCTCTCAGCATTGATATCCAGTGCTTGTCCACAGTAGCAGAAGGGGGGGGGGGGCGAGTCACACCTTAGTCAGAAGTGCTCATCTTTCTCCTTCCCTGCTACCTTAGTTCCCACTTGCTGTGATGAATACACTGGCAAGTGCAGCTCAGGGAGGAAGGATTTCTTTCAGCTGTTTTTCCAGGCAGCAGTCCATCATAGTGGGAAGCCAGAACCCAGGAGCTCAGCCATAGCCAGGAACTGAGAGCTACGGACGCCTCATGCTTGTGCTCGGCTTGCTTTATTCACTGTCATACAGTTCAGGATCCCTGCCTAGGGAATGGTGCCACCCACACTGGGCTGGGGTTCAAACATCAGTTAACACACCCACAGGCCAACCTGGTTTAGGCAGTTCTTCGCTGAGACTTCCTTACAGGTGTTTTTAGATTGTGTCAAGCTGGTAAAACCAACCATAGTACTCCTCCCTTAGAAATCCAGGTTCAACAGACACCTTGCCTGGGGAGGGGGCCCGGGAGGGATAGCCTTTGTTAGGGGCATGTTGGCCACTGGAGCCTGCTCCAGATTCCACAGGCACTGCCCCTTCCACTCAAGTGCTGGTGGCAGTGACAGAGGCTCCAGTGGCGGGAAAGCTGCCATATCCCTGGGATGGGTACAGACAGGCCTTGCAGAATGCTGGGCATCAGTGGTGCTGACAGTATGTCTCAACCCAGCATTGGTGTGTTTAAACAAACAGTTCCTATGTGACTCCCTCCAGCATCCATCTGAAATAAGTGGCTAGGACCCCAGTGTGCTGGACATGCTAATACAGTTCATTTCAGTGTAGACCTTGAATGGGGGATGCCTAGAAGATGCCCCCCCCACAGGCCTGGAGTATGAGTTCTTGTTTGTACACCGTGGTCCTGAGGAGAAGCCCTATCAGACCTTCCTGTCCTTCATGGACACCCTCCTACTGCCCCACCAAAAGCCACAGAGTACACCCCCACACACACACTCTAGCACACACAGACACACACACAGACACTAGCACACACAGACACACACACACAGACATACACACTAGCACACACAGACACACAGACACAGACACACTAGCACACACAGACACACAGACACAGACACACACAGACACAGACACACTAGCACACACACACACACACACACACACACACACACAGTTTCCAGCAGTGGATCACAGCATTGTCCCCTCAAGGTGCAGCTGCTAGGAGCCATTCCCTGGTGTCAGTCAGCCGAGCTTGCCTCTCTGTGGCCTGGTGCTTGCTGCTTAGAGGTGTTTGAGGATCTCCCAGTGATTTGTCAACTCCCAAAAAGTTGTCAGTCAGTTTTCAGAGTATGTTTCTCAGTGACAGACATAATTGTACTTAACTCTTTGCATGGGTATTTTCGTTCCGTGACAGATAGTCTGGGAAATGGGGCATTTTGATGGCAGAAGGTCTGTCACACGCACTTAGTCTTCTCAGAGACACGGGGATTCAGTCACAACTTTTGCATGTCGGTGTCAGGTTTTGAGAGCATAGATCCTGCTGACCTCAAACCTGGTTCCATCATTCAGGTCCAGGGCTGTCATCTGAAAGGTTAATGGCCCTTCCTGCAGGAGAAAGGAAATCATGCCACCTCCTCACTGCTGTCATATCCATTGTCACAGCCCATGAGCCTGCCCGATCCTGCCTCCCTGCTGGACCCAGGGCCCAGTTCTGCTGCCTCATGAAATGTTCTGGTCCACTAGCAAAGTCAGTCCTCTGGAGCTGAAGCCTCAGTTGCTGGATGGAATCTTCTCATCTGTCCCAACAGCCTCAAACCTTGTGACTGCCTCCTGTCAGTTCTCAATTACAGATTATCTTTGCACCGCAGCTGTAACTGCTGCTTCCCCTGTTGAGGCAGGACTGGAGTGAGAGGCCCACACGCTCAGGCCAGGGAGGCAAGGCGGTGTCTTTTCTTCTCGTGGTTGTGCGTGGTAGAAGACGGGTACTGCAGGCCTGAGCCCGGGAGAGTACCAGGAAGTCTTGGGGGCGGGGTGAGGGTGGGCAGAGCATACCTCTGCCCTGAGCGATGGAGTGAGACGCTGTGCTTTGGTGTGAGCTTCTTCATTTCCAGAGGGGCAATGGTACCCTGCCTCCTGGTCAGGTTAGCAGACAAGGCTGAGAAACGGCTCCAAGGAGTTGTTCTTCCCTGCTAGTGGACATGCCATGGCAAGGTCTGAGTTGTTCTTCCACAGCGAGCCACAGGGACTCGGAGGCAGGTGGGCACTCCATGCTGGTCCTGTCAAGAGAACTTGGGGTTCAACGCCACTACAGTTAGGCTTTCCTTCTTTCACATGAAACCCACCCAGGTTTTGTTTAATGAGATAGATTTTAAGGTACAGACCATGGTGTGGAGTTTTTTTCCCCCCCAAGGTGCACAAACATTTGCTCTGAGGTTTGAATCCACTCCCTAGAGAGGGCCAACGGCTGGCTGTTACAAGAGAGCCCTGGAGGGGCCAGGCCTGGGCTCCAGAGCCGGGGCAGGGCTGAGGCTGCTGGGGAGCAGCCATGACTCATTCTGGCAGCCACTATGAGAGTGCTCTCCTGTGCTAGCTAGCCTCTTCCCTCCTTAAGAGTTAGGCTGGACACCCTCCTGGCCCCAAAAGAGACAGCGATGATGATGGTTCGATGACACTGAATTGAAACCTTTCAGCCGTGCTGTTTCTGTTGATGCAGGGAGTGGACGGATGAAATGCAGCTGCATATTGGTTAAGACCTCTGAGTCCCAGGTGCTCAGCATGTGGGAAATATTTTCAGAAAGTGTGTATTGACTGTATAATATGAGCTGATGTGGATCTGGGAGTCAGTGTGTACTTCCACCTTCCTTTCACATGTATTGTTATACAGTCATCCAGAGAGCAGAGACCCACACAGCAGTGCTGGGCTGCCCAGTCCTGCCTCAGGGACTTTATAAGCAATGAACACATGTCCTAATAATAGCCCCATGGAGATCAAAGAAGTTAGGGTACTTTCCTAGTGTCCCATAGCTGGTGTGTCAGAGCCCAGATCTCAGCCCGTAGGCCAGCTCCCTTCAGCTTGCAAGCTCCCCATGTGCCCACAGCCTGTGATCACATGGTTCCTAGTTGTTGAGAACTGGGCCTATTTCTGATACCCGGCTGTCTTAGACAGGCAGCTAGAGTGGGAAGTGGGCAGCAGGGACTTCCCAAGAATTATAAGGGTTAGACAGCGCCTCCCCAGCCCCCTGACTGAACATAATGTTAGTAGTCTAAACTTAAACTACACGGGTCCAGTGCAGTGCCCTTGAGCTGTAGCTGCTGGCCAGAGACCCTGCAGTCCACACAGAGGTCCCATGGCATCACCCCTCGCACGGCTCCACCACCCTGCTTCGGCAGGGGTCTGGGCCCTGAGAGTATTGTGAAAACCACCTGCTCAGTGGCCTCTTCTGAAGCCAAACCCAGCTTAGCACTGGTGTCAGGGTAATTCTGGAGGAGAAATTTCATTAGGATGCAGTTTGGTATTGTTCGGTATGAATGATGACTTTAGGCTGAGCAATACACTTTTAGATATTAATTTTTAATATGGCGTCTTGGGAAGTCAAGGCTTCTGTTTAATGAAGAATTGACTATTAGTCAATATGGCTGTTACCTCTGAGCCACGGCGGCTGTCAGCCCCTCACACCAGATTTTAACAAGGTGTCTGCCGCTCGCAAATTCGCTAGAGCTCTGTAGCCTCTGTGACATAGCGAGGGTGGCTTCTGCATGGAGGCCATCCTGGGCTGTGGGTGCCACGTCCTCTCTGAGGCCCACTCTCCAGTGCAGTCAGCTCCCAGCTTTGGAGAAAGGCCTTTTTCAGAATTATGAAAACAGTTCTTCGTGTGTCGGGTCAGATTTGTCAGTTCACTTTAGGGTTGGTTTTGTGAACCTGGCCACTTAGAGGAGGACGTTTTACCTTTCATCAGAGTGGAAGCTGACATTTGGTGTGTAGGTAGCTCTGTGGAATATTTCACCTGGGTCTCTAGTGGAAATCTGAAACAGTACAAATGTGCATTCGCCAGCACCTCCCTCCGCTAGACTGCTCTCTTTCAAGACAGGGTTTCAATTATTAATTTGGATATTTAATAAAATCCTTTGCCTTCAGTAACTTTCAGAAAACCTTCTGAGTTTATGTGGGTTGGATTTTTGCCCATGGGTTGGGTAAAATTCAATTCAAATATTCTTCATGAACAACATATGCTTTCTTTCTAGTTGAATGATATTAATAGTGATTATTAGAATACATACAGTTATCATTTCAGCTACAGGTTTCTGAGCACCCTGTAGAGGGCATCATTTAAACGCTTAAGTGCATGCCTGTAGTTGTGCATGTGTGTGCATCTTTCCTAAGGCAAACAATCCAGTCCCCATTTTTAGAGCGAAGACTGGCCTGCAAAGAATGAGGCGTAGGAGATGCCAGCACTAGAGCTCAGGGCCACAGGCACACCCTGCTTGCCTGCAAGGAGCCTCAGGCCTCCTGGTTTTTCAGCCCTTTGCCTCGGTGTTTCCTGTAGCCAGCAGGTATGATCTGGCATCAGACCAAACACAGCTGTCCATCCCGTGGCTCACATCCCATCTCTCCTTCGCCAGAGCTTTATTCTGCTAACCAAGATGTTTTCCACAGCTCTTAAGATGGAGTGGGCTGGAGGAGGAAACTGTTGCCTGGGGTTCTTGGTCAGGGTCTGGGGCTTTGAGCACCGCCTGGCCGCTCGCCTGCTCTGGGCTCTCATGCATGCAGCTCGTTATAGGCTTGGCCGCCTGCTCCTGAAATTCAGCAAGGCGGCCATGTCAGCTGGAAGGAGATGAAAAGCCAGCAGTGCCCATGTGTTCCTGGTCTTTAGAAGTTGGGTCAGCGAGGTTTAGAGACTCTTTAAATATTTCAGTTTATAGGATTAGACTTGATCATCTGGGGTGGAAGGGTGCTGCCCCAGGCCAAGGCTTGGCTTTTTCTTCATTTCTTTCATATGAGAGGTAGGTGTTTGACATTGACATTGACGGTTCGAGTGTAATAAAACTTAAGTGTAGTGAATGAATGCAGTGAATTAGAGAGCCGCGGCAGCTCTGAGAGTTTGCTCCCCTTTTTATATTTTGGAAGTAATCATGACTTGAAAAGCAGCAGATTGGTATGAGGATTGTAAGCTGGCAGCAGAAAACTCCTGGCTTTGAGGGAATTGGTAGTCTTTGGCCATTCTCTAAGCAGCGGTGTTCTGTGCCTGTTTGACTCTTCGCAGTGGTGTTGACAGTGCCCTGCAGTCCACTGACCAGCTGGGCCCTCTGCCGTGCATGTTCACAGTGGTGAGCAAAGCCACGATACTTAAGAAGTCTGGGATTTCAGTGGCTCCCAGGTCTCCCCACAATACAGCAAGCACCCCAAGTTTTCCTCTAAAGATGAGCACACCACTAGGGTGTGCACCCCTGCCAGGATGTGCCTTCCATCAGCACATGAAGAGCTGGGGCACTGTGGTCACCACCCCTGTACAAAAGCCCAGTGCCCCAAGTAGGGGACCTCGCCCCCTCCCAAGTCAGTGGGAGTGCTGTGTGCTCGCTGTCATTTTCTGTCATGTTCCATGGAACATGATCGCTCTTCGTACCTCTTGAATCCTAAATTTCAGAAGTAATTTGTCTCTTTCAAAGACCGTGTCATTAATAATCATTATTTAGAACTGCCGAGTCTTCAGTGTGAGTGTGCATTTACATGTATGTGTGCGTGTCTATGTGTGTGTCTGTCTGTCTGACAAACATCCAAAAAAATTGGTCTTGCTTGTAGCAAACAGCGCCTCCACGTTGGTAGATCCAGCCCTCCCCGCCCCCAGCCCTACCCACAAGTGAGTTGTCCCCTGTCTGCCTTTAATCACATGAGGGTGGGTGGCCACAGAGATTGACCAAAGCCTGGCGTCCTGGAACTCATTAGTATTATTGGCAAAGACAGGATTATAAATTGAGAATTTTTTTTAACTGATTGGAAAAAATTCCTATTTAACTATTTCATTTTATTGTCCTTACAAGAGAGAGGAGAAAGAGAAGGAAGACTTTCTCATCAAACATTTGAAACAGTAAATGAGGAAACCAAACTTCAACTCTCACTGGGTGTAGACCTTGCACAGTTGTTATAAATGCTTCAAGGATGGCACCTGGTCACCCTGGGGCCAGGGGCCAGAGGAGCATCCCCAAACCTGCAGATGGGTGGTGGTTAAGAGACAGCATTGCTATTCAGTGTATGCTAATGCACGTTGTTATTCTTAACATTAAAATTCCACTAAAGCACTAATAATTACTGTTAATACCGTCTAGTGGAAAGTTACAGTAAAGGAGCAGTAGTAGAAACAGTATTTAAGGGAGAGCTGCTGGCATGATAGGAATGCAAATAAGCGTTATTAGCCTAATGATTTTGCCGTCGCCATGGTTGTGCGGCAGCAGTGTTGTGAATATGTCATCCGGCACCCGTGAATTTGGAAAGTGTGTCAAAACACAACTTCAATTAGTTTGCTCTAATTATGGCTCTGGAGAGTTTGTGACTACATCACTCCTCATTAAAAGAGAGATTTTCTTCTATGGATTAATGTAATATACAAAGGAAAGTTTCAGAGTTCCTGACGCCATTTGCTCCTCTCCCGAGCTTGCTCGGAGCAGGCCTGATGGATGCAGAGGGCTCCTGCTGCGACTGGACTCAGGAGATCTGATGGTGGGTGGCCCTGGTGAGATGGCTGCTGTGGTGTTGGACTGTTTGGAGTGGCTCTTCCCCTGTCCTGCTGAAGTGGCCACTGCAGAGGGAGCTAGGAGGCCCTCCAAAAGCAGGGGATGGAGCCCTTTGAGTCAGTTAAGAGATGTTTGCTACTGTGGCCCTGTCCGTCTGTCATGGCTCCTTTACATGAGCTCAGAAGAGGCTTTTAGCCTGAGTAGGGGGCTGTGAGTAGAGGCGGCTTGGAGGAGAGACTGCTGACTCCAGGTTGTGTAATCGCTGGGGTGGTAGATAATAAAATGCCCTGAACTGAACATGAAGTGCTGCCAGGCAGACGGGAAGACCTGAGTTCAGTACCCAGAACCCACACGAAAAGCCAGGAGTGGTGGGTGACATGAGAGTGGTATCCAGAGACACGGACGAGCAGGCTTGTGTCTTCCCACAGTGTCAGAATTTACTGACTACCCTTAAACTCGCAAGGCTGAATGGTTCTAATGACAGCAGTTGGTCATAAACCTGCCTTCTGTGGGAACTTGGCCAAGGCAAATGCAAGCTCTCTCCTTCCTATCTTATTACTAGTGTTAACCCCTGTCATACGACACACCATACACCTGGATGTGCATTATAGAATGAATGTATGTCGGAGAGGTCAGGAGGTTTCAGAAGTGGGCTGAGAGTACATATTGGTTAACTGATGGATCAGACCAGTGCTGGGGGAAGCTGCTGTCAGAACTGCTGAGTAACAAGTAACTTGACTTCTTAACCCTTAGGGCAAGTCTCAGCACTACTCCGAGCCTCTGTTTCTCCTTGCAGGTCTCGCGAGAATTCAGTGGGGAGTGTAGGTAAGCCTCACAGCTGGTGCCCCACCAACACACACACAGCTTGTAGTGCCCTGCTTTTCAGGGCTGGTCGTGGAAATGGGTCAGCACAGTCCTGCTTCACACCCTGGGATCTTTCTTCGGCTTCCTTCTATCGCAGTGTTAACTCCCCAGTCTGGGAACCAGAGTGCTCTTGGGCAGGGAGCAGCTGGGAAGGGGTTAAGGTAGTAATTGTGTAAGTCTTCCAGGCTTTCTCCCAGTTCTGCGATAATTTGATGAAGAACTTCACCCTAATTAAATATTCAAATTAGGAATAAGTGTCAATATGGCTTCCCATTGCCTGGAACGATGATTAATTGTATTCAAAACTCCAGTGGCCGCTGTAATCCGAGCCGAACCATTGTACCTGATTATTTCTCTGCTGCATTTGCCATGTTTTTGTTTTAAGATTTAAACCAGTAATTGATTTGCCATATGCTGTCGAGCTGCACACACTTAAAAGCAGCACAGTAGGAACTCGGGGAGCTATGATTTCCTTAGTCTTCCTATGACAGCTTTTGTTTTTGTTTTTTGACTTATCCAATGCATTATGCTTTTGTGGGGGCCAGGGGGAATGGCCCATGAGGGAAGCTCACTGTATAGTCAGGTTGGTAGTTGGAGTCATATTGATCCAGGCAGATGAGCGGCTTGGATGGGAGTGAGTGGATCAGGAAGGTAGCGGGGCGCGGTGGAAGGAGCGTGGTTTCCATGAGAGCCCGGCCATTTTCTTTGACTTTATATGACTTTGGGCAAGTTCCTTAACCTCTGTGAGCCACTTTGTCCCCGTTGTAGAATACTGTATACCTTACTGGGTTGTTGAGATGGTTGCGAGGCCTGTAGAACAGTGGTGATTGTCATGGTCTCTGGTGCTTGCAGGGACAAAGCCCCTAGAGTTCTCCTTCCCCAGAAACCTTTCTCCATTATCTGAGTCAGCACCAGTCTCCCGCTTCTCCCTCAGACCCTGCATTGCCTGTATCTCGCCATGTGACATCTTCTGAGATGTTATTTTGACACATGAATAGCTATTTTGTATCTTGAGCTTTTTCTCCCCTTCCTGGCTAAGGCCATGCAGGAGACTCTCAACAGATGTTGGCTGTTGTTCCTATCCCTCCTCATTTTAAAACCAAAACTTGCAACCTTTTACTCCTTTAGCCTTAGAATTTTAGAGCTTTTCGCTTTGCAGTAGATTTATGTATTTGTTTCAGTTTGTGGTCAGTAGATTCCCACTGGGAGAATATGCTTTGCTCTGGCTTCTTAAACCATTGTAGCAGCTAGCACAGTGCTTAGCTTACAGCAGGAGCCCAGTTAAAGATGAATGGACAGGGATGGTGAGATGGCCCAGTGAGTAAGGGCACTTGCCACCAAGTTTGTCAGAAAAGAATTGACTCTCATAGGTTGACCTCTGACCTCCACATGCACACCATGGCACACACATAAATACAAAAATAACCAGTTGTGGCCCCTTGTTAGCTAGAGTAGCCTGGTGCACACCGATACCACCACCCACTTCCTGGATGGGGCCCTGCTCACTAGGACCATTAGGATTCAGTTTCTGTCTGGGCGTGGAGCGCTTCTGAGTTAAGCTTACGGCACTCACTTGCCTTCACTGGTGTGGAAACGTGCCACATCAGACTATACAAGTGACGGCAGTGGCTTTTCCTGGACATGGCCTTCCAGACCAGCAAGAGAACTTGGCGGGCGGGACGCGTAGCTGGTGAAGCGCTGCCTTTCTGTTTCCAAGGAGCTTTACTGGAACCTTCAGAGCTCAGTCCGATGTGGTGCTCAGAGGACCCGGAAGCAGGAGTCGGGCTAAGAGGTCTGCATGCTGGCCAGGTCCTTCCAGCTGAAAACGATCCATTTTAATTACCTTCAGGGTGTGCCAGCCCCTGAGCATATGGTCCTTAAGAAGCAAGGGTCCCCAGACTGTCAGCGAGTGTGGGCACTGGCCAGGGACCTCTTTCTGACACTGTTGACCAGCTTGTAGTGTGGATGCTCCAAAAGGTGCTGATTAAAATGCCAGCAGGTGCAGCGAAGGTCCCTTCCCCGTGACTCCCGCACCCCACTCACACCAGGTGTTTTATCAGAGTCTTTTTCTTCATTAAGTGGCGTTCATTAAGCATGTCCTCACACCTGGCGCTGAAGCGGCGCCTCACAGCCGACTTCTTCCCAGTGGTGTTTTGCGTGAATAAAAGGGAATTTCATTTAGCCATTTGCCAGCCCCCACCACCACTTTAACTCAATTACTATTGCTTTTGCGCAATTCTTACACCGTCTTCAGCTCTCCTTTGTGCACTGCCCACGGTCATGCCCCACAGTCCCACAGACGCATGTGTGATGGTGAGACAGCCCTTTCACACAAGTGCTGTGCTGGGGCTGCCCCTGTGCCACCTCTTAGAGTCCTGCCCACAGCTTCGAGAGGCTTCCCCTGGCTTTGTCCTTGTTTCATAAAAAAACACTAGCAATGACAAGCAGGAAATGAGTGGCGTGGTAGAGTCCACTCTCCCCTCAGGTTATTGCTGATGACACCACACGCGTGTCCAAGAGCTGGACATCCTTAAGGCCTGTTGACACTGAACCTACACACAGAAGTTGGTTGTCCCTCAGGGCTAGTTGTGACATGCTGTTTGGAGCTGCCTAACAGCTGTGTTACAGAACACGTCCAGTTCATACGTCCCTTCTCCTTGTTCTGCCCCGGAAATGTTAGGAGGTCCTCAAAGCAGCCCTAGTTCGCCGTCCAAAGACCTGGTTCCTGGCGACTGCGGTTCCACTCCACACATGGTCCTTCCCCACCGTCTCCCAGCCCTGACCCCTTAACCACAGTCTTATGTCTGTGTAACTTTCTGTGGTGAGCGTACAGCGTTGTCTTCAGGTGTGCCTAATCTGGGGTCTGGGAGGGAGCCCCGCTCCCAGTGTGGGAGTCCCCTTCAGTAAGGGTTCTGAATGTGCCCCAAGGCGGAAGTCATGTTTGAGCTTATTTTCTCTAGGCTTAGCATTTGTTGTCATTTTAAAAATATTTGTTTTTATTATTTTGTGATTATATGTGTGAGTATTTGTGTGTGTGGTATGCACATGTGAATGAAGGTGCCTATGAAATCCAGAAGAGGGTGTAGGCCCTTGGAGCTGGAGTTAGTGGCGGTTATAAGCCATCTGATGAGGGTGTTTTGCAAGAACAAACTGTGTTCCTAACTGTTGAGCAAGCTGCCCAGCCCTCTGTACATTTTTTAGCTGCATCATTTCAAAGTTCATTTATTGAATTTTTTATAGTTTTTGCTGGTTTGGATTTTGTTTTCTTGTTTTGTTTTGTTTATGAGACTGGCCTAGGATTGATTATATAACCCAGGCTGGCCTGGAGCTCATAGTGACCCTTCTGCCTCAGCCTCTTATATGCTAGGATTATAGGTATAAGCTACCACACCTGGCTTTGCTTATGCTTTTTTTAATGTCCCTTTTAAGGAAAGTCATTTTATTTTCCAAATAGCTCAATATTGTAGAAAGTTGTGACCTTGTACCCCACCCAAAATCTCAGGAAGCCCCAGGTTCCTGGAGCACATGCAGGAGTCTGCAGCTTCAGAAGGTGGTAGAACAAAAGGCTGTATGTGTATGCATAAGGGACACAACATGAAAACAGTAGCCATCTCCAGCTGCACGTTAGCCACCGCCTCCGCGTGCAGTCCTCAGCAGTTTGAAGAGACAGCGGGGTCTGCTGTGGCCTGGCTGCACCGCCACCATTCCTTTTGACCACTGGGTCCACAAGATTGATGGTTGCATTTAAAAAAATCACACAGACTTGGAATCAACACTAGAAAATACAGATTTAAATTAGCAAGAAAAAGGCAAACTCAAAGGAAATAAATTGTGCTGGCAACTACTGTCACATAATAAAATGTCATCTGTAACTAAAGGACTTTTGTTCAGGGCTGAGGCTCAGTGGCCATGTTAATTGAATAAGGTACCTCACATTGACTTGGGGGCAAGAGTGAAATTTCCCTTAGCATCTCTTTAGCTGGAGTTGTTGTTGGCAGCAGCATGGTGCTCATCTTTTACAGAAACGCCAGCCCCTCTACACTGTGATCGCTCCAGAAGCAGCACCCAGCCCCAGCCCTGCAGGTTTGACCTGTCTTCCCAGGGCAGGTCCTGAGAGAGGAAAGCCGGGCAGAGGCTGCCCTGATGCCTTCCGTCAGCTGATGTTGGAAAAATTGTTATCTGAATCAAGTAATAGTTGTTATCACTGATGATACCCGAGACTCCCAAGGAGAGGGCAGCCTGCTTTCTAGGTTTCCTGATCATTCAAGGGTATCTCCACAGCCACTGTGTCTGCCCATAGATGGGGCACCTTTGGAGCCCACTCCTGTAATCCAGCTGCTTCTGTTGCAAAGTGAGCACTAGCCACGGTCACCTCCTGGAACATCTTGGTGGCGTTTGAAGCTGTGTAGCTCTTGGCCCAGCTGCAGAGGGCAGAGCAAACAGACTGGCCCCTGTGCAGTCCTGTCCCTGCCTTCTCTGCTGCCGTGCACTGCCATGACCTCGTCTCGATTTGGGAGTGCCTGGGGCTGGCAGGTTCCAGTTTCAAATGTGGAAACTAGATTGTCCCCTCTTTCATGGGTGCCAGCTTGTTCCATCTAGCAATCTCCTGAGATTTGTACAAAGACCTTGAACTATTTCCGCATACACTTGCACCATAGCTTCATCTGTCCCCCAATTGTTTGATATCATTGGCTTTATAAGCAATGCCACAAGGAAAGTATTTATTGTTTGTGTAAAGTTATCCTTGAATCAGAGGGAGCTGCATTTTCCAAACCATTAACCAGCCTAGGCTGAGGCTGAGAAGGAAGCAAGTGGAAAGCCTTGCTGGAAGATTCCCAAAATTATCCCTAATTATAAGTCAAGATCAAATTTGCTCATTCAGAAAGTCTGAGATAATTTACAGGATCTCCCCTGAATTGTGCAAGTGTAACTGTACAGGGCTCTGTTCTCAGCACTGGAGTACCGAGCAGAGGAAAGTGATGGAGATGAAATTCTGTCCCACAGAGGGAGGACTGTGCAGATGGGGACATCGTTAGAAAAGACCTCATAGGAGGGGGCATCTCTCCAAGGGTGACCAAGGCAGGTATCTGTGATGTAGCCTGGCCGGAGAAGCCAGCATCTGGGAAGCTGCAGAAGAGTATTCCTGGCAGACAGAAATAGCAAGAGCAAAGGCCTGAGCAGGTCTGAAAGCCGAAGGGATAGGACACGAAAAGCTGAAGCTGGGATTGGTGAACGGGAGTGTGGGAGGTCAGGCTGAGCTGGCAGGACCTCACAGCCAGCAAGATGTAGTCCAAAGCAGGGGAAAGTCCCAGTGAAGCCTCAGGAGTCAGGACTTTAGGATGGTGGCAATTTAGGAAGGGAGGGTTTATTTGGGCTCACCACCTGAGGGTACAGCCTGTCGTAGTGGTGAAGGTGTGGGCAGCTGAGGCGGCTGACCACTGTGTCCACAGTGTCTGTGGTGGTGGTGAAGGCCGGGCAGCTGAGGCGGCTGGCACTGTGTCCACAGTGTCTGTGGTGGTGGTGAAGGCCGGGCAGCTGAGGCGCTGGCACTGTGTCCACAGTCAGAAAGCACTGATGAGCACTGCCACTCGGCTTGTTTTCTCTGTGTTCAGTCAGGGACCCCAGCCCAGGGCACAGTGCCGCGCATAGTTGGGGTAGGCCTTCCCACCCCAAAGTAATCCTGGCATGCTGAGAGACTTGTTTCCATGGAGATTCTAAATCCTATCACGTTGATAAGGTTAAACCTCGCACCAGGTAAAGGGTTCACTCATACTACGTGTGAGTGACAGCTACTCTGCTTGCAGCACCTGCGTCTGCCTGGAGATGACATCCTTCAGAGGCCACGCCCTCCAAGGTTCTGGCACTGGGATAGAATCCCATATCCCGTAAACTCTGGAGGGCAGTGCCCTTCGCTGTCCATCTGTGTGCAGTGTACTGTCGCTCGTTGGGGTTGCTGGGCTACAGTGTGAAGACTAGATCTTGAGTCTAACTTCAGAAACGTGGCCAGGACACTGCCATCCTGCCTGAGTGACCTTTCTATCCTGATAGTTGCCATTCCCTCCAGAAGATGAGAGCATCTACTGTCTGTCATTCCCAAATTTCTTACTGGTTTTGCTGTGGAGGGGCCGGTTCCTCCTCAATAAGTCATTATCTATGGGATTAAACGTTGGATGTAAGGCTGGCACCCTGTGTCTGACTCCAGGAACTGGAACTGGAACTCCAGATTCAGCTCCTCTGACCTGAGCACTGCGGATCTCTCCTCAACCCCAAGTCCCTGCTTCCGTCCTGAGAAGAGTGGACGCAAAATATGTAGAAACTTGATTTCTGTTTAACACTTGCCTGTTCAGCAGCTCCTTCCTCAATACCCCTGTCTCTGTGCTCTCTTAGTTCCACGTTCCCAGACCCCTGTGTCACCCCATGTATATAAACAGAACCCCCCCCCTTCTCCTCTTGTGAGCTCCTGGCTGCTGCGGCTGCTGCCTTCTTCCTTAACCCACCCGCTTCACTCCATGGCAGAGGAGCACGGGACATACAAGTCCATTTGGGAAACGCCATGCAGAGAAGTACAATGACTGACCAGCAGCAGTCGGTACCACAGAAGGACATAGAGGATTAAGTTCAACACTTGATTGGGTTGACAAGTATTCAATAATTTAATTACTCTGTGACAGAAAGTGTCCTAGAAAATGGTGCAAAGTTGAGGTCTGGCCCTGCTGTTGAGCACACCTCAGCCCTGAGAGAGAACATTCCAGCAGGTGGGTGAGGCCTCTCAGGGAGAGCAGGAATTCTGACATCATTGTCCTGCCAGCAAAACCTGGGTATAGCCCAAGCTTAGGTGACTGAAAATCCCTAGGCAGCCCCTGGCATCCATCCCTCCAGGAAGTTAGGGGTGCTGTGTTCCCCATGCCTGCTGGCTCTGTACTGTACCACAGTGGATCTCCTTGACAGTATTGGCTGAAGACGACCATGAGCGTGTTGGGAGGGGCACTTGCTCTTGACATAGGCTCGCTTCTACTCTCTGCACACAGGCTCAAGCCAGCTTTGTGGACTTATGGAAGGTGCTTTGCTGAGCACCTACTGGGCCCTCTGGCCCGGGTGGGACACAGTGGCTCAAACCAGGGCGCCATGCTCACTGTCGAAGGTTGCTAGTCTCCTCAGTTGACCTGATAGTACAATTCCCGCCGACTGTGGTGGGTGTGGAAGCCACTGTTCTGAGCCTGGGTGTTTTGGTCATGCTGATCCATTGTATGCCACACTGAGGCCTGGGCCTCACTGCCAGTCTCTGTGGAATACCCTAAGGGAGGAAGGAAATGGCTGCGGATTCCTTGAGAGGGCCGGGGCTGAGGGAGAAGATGGAGGTCTCCAGAAGGACCTGCCCTGGCCACTGCACGCTGCTGCTCACCTGTGGATGACATCGTGTGCTTTCTGAGTCTCCTCGTGACCTCCTTTCTCCCCTGTCTCTCTCAGGCACATCTCACTAACACTACCAGCAACCTTCCGAGGCAGAAACAACACCAGTACCGACTATGAGTACCAGCTCTCCAATCTGTACGCCATCTCAGGTATGCGGGCCACTGTGACAGGCCAGTGCAGACTGTGCGGGTGGCCGCCTTCTCACCTCCCCCTGCACACCAGCCTGCCCTTTCCCTGGCCTTCTCTTTCTTCTGTGTTGGGACTTAGAGAAAGGCCAAATGCACGTCTGGAAGTTAGTGATGGACAATGTGTGGGTTTCTTGGGCTGAGGGAAGGCTGAGGGGTACTCACCATATCCTTTACCTGCCAGCCCAAGCAGGGCCCCCCCGACACACAGCAGTGTTGAGCTGCCATGTTCCTGCCTGTCCTCGCCTCATGTTCTTACAGCTAGCCAGCAACCAGAGGGGCACAGCATCTTCCCCTCACTCGCCCAGAGTCTGTGGTTTCTGAACTCGACCTGGAAACGGATAGTGTTACTGTGGCAGGAACTTCACCAGCCCCAGTTTTCCTGTCACCTTCACTGGGGGGGGGGGGGAGATTCATGAGGTGCGAGGCCATACAGGTGACTTGCTAAGAGCCCAGGAAACCCACAAATGCCTCCCATCGCTGGGGCCCCAGACAGGGGTGTTTGTCTGTCGGGCGAATGTGGTAAATCGTTGCCACTTACTAGCACACATCCTTAATGCTGAGTGACGTTTTGAACACGGGAACATGACATTCATTCATGTCCCATAATGAATCGGTTATTTAAAAGGTAATCTCTCTCTCTCTCTCTCTCTCTCTCTCTCTCTCTCCCTCTCTTTTTCTCTAAAAACTGCAACTTCGGGTTACTAAACAGATGAACTCCAGCGGTGGTGTAATTCTTGTCAGCACTCGTTTCTGTCGTTATGATCACTCCCTAATAGGTTTGGAAGTGAACGCAAAGGCAGGTTGTTCCATCTCTAGGCGACACTCCTGCTGGGAGGGGGGAGCCCCAAGTCGAGGCTCTGGCTGCATTCCAGGAGCCAGGGTGGGAGGGTGAGTGTGTGTCTGGGGAACATTGCATCTGTACCATGGCTATTTCAGCAGCAGCATCATAGGGAACTTAACAAGTGTGGAGAGATAGCCTGCTTGGTAGAAAAGCTATTTCCCACATGCTTGGCGGCAGAGTGGTTTGTAACAGGACTGGGACACCCAGCTCCACTCCCTCAGATCGTGCAGGGACAGCGCCCTCATGCACTGACTGCTCTTCTTCAGCAGCGTGCAAATCTTAGGGTTTGCGCTGGGCTGCACCCGCCATGCCCGTGTCCTCTGATGGCTTTCCCAGCTGTCGATGCTTCCTCAGCAAATGGCCCACAGGGCACATGCTCTGGCCTGGTAGGAATGTTGCTCTGCCTCTGGACCGCTGCTTCCTCAGTGCAGCTTTGATGAGGTGCTGACTGGGCTCGTTTCAGCTGCTGGTTTAGCAATAGCAAGGTAACGGCCTCGGGATACATGGGACGCTGCTCAGAAACTTCCTGTCCCATTAGGCAAATAACAATCTGTGGGGTTTTATCTTCAGAGGTAGTTGAGGCTTCAGCCCAGGCCACAGACAGCTCAAGTCTCCCTAGCAGCTGTAGGCACCAAATCAATCACTCTGCCAGAAGCAGGCTCTCACAGGGCCACAGAAGTACCCTGTAGGCCCTGGAGACTCACCATGGTAACTGGTCTGGGGAGGTCATCCATTCCCTTCCATCCTCCCATACTGACTACCTGATTGACCACCCTGTCACCCCCAACATAAACACTATCTGGTACCAAGTGGCACACAGCTCAGTTTGGCATAAGGGTTTCCAGAGGTTAATCCAGAAACAGTTACGGTGATATGTGCCCCAGCCAGCCTAGCCTGGTGTGGACTTGGCTACAGTAGGGGTTCTGCAGATCATACCGTGAATCATCCCGCTCTCCTCCCAGCCATCAGCGCAGGTCACTTCACTCTTCCAGTGCTCAGCCTTTGATGCAAACTTCCGACATGCTCTCTGTGGTCCCGGAGCTATCGATAACCATTTCTCTCACTTATGGCCCTGTCCTGAGATGAGGTTTGTTTTTTGCTCGTGGAAAAGACTGAGAGTCATTGGCTCAGTGCTAGAATTCTAAAATGTTTATATCCCTTGTGCTGTCATATTGAGTCCCCCCCCCCCCAAAAAAAAAAGAAAGCTGTGAAGTGGTCCCTTGAGCCTCATCCTTCCTCTTATGGGAATGTCTTCTAGAAAATTCTTAGAGCTGCAGTCCGACTTATGAGAAGAAGAGAGAGCACGCACTAAGGTGAGGACTGTCCCTGTTAAGGTGCTCCTGTGAAGTGGGCAGAGAAGGTGGGGGCATCTCTTCCATGTCCAGGACAAGGGTGTCCTACAAACTGTCTGCCTGGTGGCCTGGCTTTTTAACTAGCCATAAATAAAGTACACAGAATGTTGCCCCCCCCAAAAAAAAAAAAAAAAGACAGCTGAATGTTCAGTGAGATCTCATTTTTAAAATATAAGTTGGAGAAAGATTCACACCGACATGTTTAAGTCATGTTCTTCTTCCTTTGGGCACGCAGTTGCCTGTGCCTTTCTCCTGCAGTCCTTTCCTGAGTGAGTTCCATAGACATAGAACTATTGTCTGCATGGGCCTTTGAGATCTGAGCCCCTTGATGGCTCCTCTTGGCCTCCGAACCCCAAGTGGATCTGGCTGAGTCCTATCGACTGTCCCTGACTAATAGTTTTCTTTTTGATCATATCTAATTTTTAAGCTACTTTTTAAATTTTTTATTCTTTTTATTTTATGTCAATGAGTGTTTTGTCTGCACGTATGTATAGTATGTATATGCACCGTGTGCTGCCTAATGCCCACGGAGGCCAAAAGAGGGCACCAGATCCACTGGAACTGCAGTTGCAGATGCTTATTAGTCCCGATGTGGGTGCTAGGAACTGAACTCAGGTTCTCTGAAAGAGCAGCCAGGGCTCATACCCACCGAGCCAGCTCTTCGGCCCAGCATCGCCTGTTAACTAAAAGCTCTGTTTTTGCAGTTGGTTCCTGTCAGCAGTAGCAAGGACAGAGGCACAGCTGCACTCTGTTGCCTGACATGCCTGCGTTCTTTTAGGAACCCAGACTCAAGTAAAACAGGACACAGTTGGATTTGATACTAAAAGGAATTTCAAAATGAGGCAGCATGAAGCAGGGTGGTAGTTTATTAGACTAGAGAGGCGCCTCGGGAAGCATTACACACACCAAGAGCGTGGGGTGGGCGTCTCAAAGACGGGCCTCAACTCAACAGCAGCTGTGTACAGTTTCAGTGGCTGTTGGGTTAACCTCAAAGGGTTCTTCAGAAACCACTTCTTCCCTTTTTCATAAATAAGATTGTTTCTGGACTCTGTATGATCCATGGATAAAACTCGGACCCTCTACAGTCATACAAAGGATTTAAGGCGTATACTTTCATTGTAAGGGGTTTCTGATGAGACTTCTAGAAAACTGTAGGTTTGGGGGAAGTGTGTTGGGATTTTCAATGCTCAGCTGGTGAAAGCTCTTAGGTAGATCCCCAAATACTTGCAATAAAATTAACATTGTGTAAGATCCAGAGGAAACCCCAGACTCAAATAATATGTAAAGCAAAGAATGTTTATTACTATTCCAGCCTGCGTGCAGGGGCATTCACCCGTGTGAAATGGCGACAGCCCTGAGAGGAACGTGCAGGCTCCTTTTAAGCATAGCTACGGGGAGTTTCAGAGACAGTTAGGTTGTCTTGAATATGATTGGTTAAGCATGCAGCCGTTATATTAGTATATTTTTAATTGGCTGAGGTTTAGTTGTATCATCTTTGGACATATTTGCACAAGCTTGTGCAAGTTTGGAAGTGACTCAGAAGGGGCTGCTGGATTTGTCCTTGAGACACTGTAAGGCTGGCTCGGCCGCCTCTCTGAATGCAAGGGCATTGTGGATAAACGGCCCTTTGTGGGAGGGACACCTGTTTTGCCCTTCTCAGCGAACTGAAACCTAAACTCAGCTGTGAGAGAGGTTAACCCCTTCACTGGATGTGAGAAGATGGTGGTGTCTGGGAATAGGATGGGAATGCCGGTGCAGCTGTCTGGCTGTCTGGCAGTGCATTCTGGATTTGGCTTGAGTCTCCGGTGGGTAAGATGAAAAGCACAGCACCCTTCTTCATGACCACAGAGAATAGCCCTTCCTCCTAGAGCACTGCCACTAAGCACAGCACCCTTCTTCATGACCACAGAGAATAGCCCTTCCTCCTAGAGCACTGCCACTGGGGCACAGCTCCAGCTGTGCTCTCCTGAAGACAGGACAGAAAGACAGAGTGGCTGTGCACACGCACATCCTGTCGCAGCCAGCCCTGTCTCCTCAGTTCTGCTCTGTCTGTGAGATACCCCAGATGGATGAAAATCCCACAGACACATGTTGAAAGTAACAGGTCCATCAGGCAACTTTGTGCATGAGTGAGAGAACTATGAATATGTACATTGGGGTGAATTTCATAGCACACCCAACTTTCTGTGCCAATAATGGCGTTTGATGAGAACAGTCCATGCAGCACTGGGGAAAAGTGTCCCTTCTCAGTTGAAATGACCCACACTACTTGAGACCTTTGTGAGATGCATATTAGGGCACAGCCTTCTGCCCGCAGCTGTGGAGTACTATGCCAGACTTCTACCAGGAGAGGCACATCTGTGCCAGAGAGCTCCTGTGAGGAGGGGCTTAGCCAAAGGGCCTCGATGTCATGGTCCTAACCCAGGGTGCTTCTTCAGTTCCGTGGCAGATGTGTTTAATGAACACGCCCCCAAAGCAGCAGCGGAAGCTGGGCTGCTCGGGCCTTTGCTGACTGCAGTTACATGCTTTGCAAAATTGCCCATTTAAAATATTTTTTGGAAATTAAAATATAATTACATTGTTTTCCCCCTTTCTTTTCCTCCCTACAATTGCCTTTTAAACCCCAGTTTAAAATTAATTTTTTTTCCAAGAAAAACTAACGTGGGAGTTAAAGGTAATAAACTTAAGGAAAATATGAATGGAAGCTAGGAAACCCAAGCTTTCCCACACACAGGCCCCAGAAGGCGCCACAGGAAGGAAACACCAGGACCCGTGCTGAGCAGGGGTGGGGACTCATCTTTGTTCACCGCCCAGTTGGGTAGCCCCCCCCTCGCGGACAGAAGTGAGAGCCACACCCAGATCTGTCCTGGCTCCCTGCCGGGGCGTGATGGCTTCAGCTCCCCACTCCCCAACAATAGGTTACCCCCAGCCACCCAAGTCTTCTCTTTGATTACTAGAAAAACCATCTTCCTGGCCTCCATGGCTACTCCCTTAAAAACCGACTTCCTTTTAAGGTGTTTGATACCAAGGAGGACTGAAGGTGCTCGGGTCAAAGTCCGGCTTCTTCTCCCAGTAGAAGAGGGGACAATTTTATCAGAAATACAGATCTATGGATGAGCTGTGGAACTCTGTCGTGGGCTGCGAAGGCACGAAGCAATTAAAAATAATTAATGATTTCTGCGGATCAGCCTTTCTCCATGCAGTTTTAATCCAGTTCTCATTTAAATTGGAAGATGGACATTTAATTATCAGTATTATGAAACTCGTGATTTATACATTTCATCCAATGAGATAAAATTTCTGCCAGCAGCTCTTCATCTTGTGGAGAAAAGACTGTGTGTCTTGTGGGGAGGGTGCTTTATGGCAAAGAGTCTGTGTTTCTTAGAGGCTGCTTGTTTAAACCTCACCAGCCACACGAGCAGAACACTTCATCCCAAGCACTGGTCCTTTCATTTGGAGTGATTAGTTCTCTCTCTCTCTCTCTCTCTCTCTCTCGGAGAGTGAAAAACTGGGTGTGATTGCTCCTACCTGTAACCCTAACTCTTGGAAGAAGCTACGTGTGAGGGTTGCGGTGAGCTCTGGGCCATCCTGAACTGTAGACTGGGACCTTACTGCCCAAACAAAACATTGAAAGTAAGTCTCGTGCCTCAGTGAAGCTTTGCAGGATTGGAATGAGAGAGCTGAGGCTCAGATAGCAGGGAAGCCCTGATCTCCTGTGTGGTGTGCTGTTCCTGGCTGTGGTGCAAAGGGTTAAGGTCTTGGGTAAAAGGATTTGCACCTGGTTCCACTTGTGCATATGCTGCAGGTCTCCTTTTAGCTCGTACATGGGTTGAGTGGGTCACTAATGGTTGCCACCAAGGAAAGAACCTCGTGTCTCTGTGGGAGTGCACGAGGGATGCGGGCTCTGTGTTCCCAGTGTCCCTATGGCCTTTGGTGGGCATGCTTTCCTGGCCTGAATGAGCTCGGCTTCCCTTTATCCTCTACTGGGGTGCTCAGGAACACCTGGGAGGAGGTAGAAAGGTGTTAGGAGAATGCCTGGGTGTGCAGCCAAGGCCCCAGCAGGGAGTGCAGTGTGTAGGGAAAGTTCTCGAGTGACTGACAGCAGTGTTCGGGTCAGGAGGGAGGTAAGCAGTGGCAAAGGTGAGAGGAATTTTGTCACCACTTGTTCTGGCCATGGCTCACCTTGTCTACCCATCTGCCCCAGCCCTGACAGTGACATCGAGTCTAAAGAAAAATATAATAAGGAAAAGGAGAGCTGAACAGGCACGGGCAGGGAATTGATCAGCCGCGTATTTGTACACCCTGATGTAAAGGGGTGGTTGACAGGTGGCCAGGCTCGCTCTGCACACAACCATGTGTGTGCTGTCAGGCGCACGCACACCGCCTCGTTTCGATTGATGAATTGCCTGCTTTCTTGATTAAACCTTCCGTCACTTAAGAAACAAAAAGCCTGTGTTTAGATGGCAGAGTGGGACATGTCAAAAAAATCTGTCTCCTTTACCTTTGTGCAGATGTGGGCACAGACTGTAACATGTATTATTAAAACGAATGTGGCATTTACTGTGCATTATTCCTTCCCTGGGAGAAAGGACTGTAAATTATATGCTAATAATAAGCTTTAACCCTTTCGAAATGCAGGAAGATTTAAGAGTGTGAATGCTCACAGAGGCCCGGCTAATTGGGTGTGTTTTGTACATTCACCATGGCCGCCATGTCACAGGAGTTAATGAACGCTCGGTACAGGCACATTCACAGGGCACCCAGAGCTCAAGCCTTCTGGAGCTTTGCGGCTGCTAGTGTCTCCACAGAACTCCACAGAGGGACTGAGCCTGACCCCCTGCCCATGGCTGCCCAGTGCCCTGTGACTCCGCAGCGCAGAGTGTCAGTATGGTCCCTTCTCTTTCTCTGCATTCCCCATTTCGTGAGGCTCGTGGTGTAGCCAGCACAGGTGTGGACATGCCGAGTGCCTTCCAGCTCTCCTGCTTGACCAAGCCTTTTCTAACCCTCACTTCCCACTGCCCAGGTGGGAAATGCTTTCTCCAAGCACAGCTTGGGTTCTTTATTCTTCTCAGGTCAAGTCTGCGTGTCTCCCCAAGTCCCCAAGCCTCACCTGCCACATCACACACAAGCTGTGTCCTGCCAGCCCAGCCCCTCTGTCTTTGCCTTTGTCTCTGCTTTTCCCAGGCACAACAGCAGTTCAGCCCACCTCACTTCACCTTTCCATGTCTTTCCAAAACTATCTTCAAAGACTTATTGCCAAGCTTCTCTCAAAGCCTTTAGGGTCTCCTCCAGTCTGCTGCCATCCTCCTGGCTTACCCCACTTGGCCTATGCTGAGCATCGTCAGCAGACAAGAGTCCGGTTCAAAAGCCTGGGGGTGACCTTCTTTCCTTTCTGAGCCAGGATGATGTAGGTAAACCAAGTCCACTGAAGGAGCAAGGCTGCTCACCCTCCCTTGGTTATCAGACTCCCAGGGCCATATCAGGCCCTGTGCTCGTGTGATCAACAGGAGACCTGTTGACAGAGGCTGTCACGTCACTGGAAGGACACATGTTCAGAATCTTGATACATGCTTCCCAGCTTAGAGAGAGAGAGAGAGAGAGAGAGAGAGAGAGAGAGAGAGAGAGAGCGAGCGAGCTGCTGGGAGCAGCCTCCCAGGTTGTACACTGAATAACATACTTGAATAGCGTCCCCTGGAGCCTTGAATTATGCTAACTCAGGCAGGTAACACAATGCCATAGTTACTCTCACACCTGGAAAATACAAAAATTGTCCAGCCCCATCCCCCAATGCTGGGAGGATTCAGAGCTTGGTAAAAACAATTCACAAGGCAGGAAGCTGTGTAAGAATATGGGCGCTCTCTGCAGGACATGATCTGTGGAGGAGCCCAAAGATTTGTGGGGAGTTATGTATGACTCGGGATGTTCTGGCCCGTGCCCAGCATGGCCTTCACTGTAGCTGTAGCCTGGTTCTCCCTTACAGAATTCTGATGGATATGGTCTCTTCTGAATGTTAGAAAAAATATGTCCTCCCCCACCCCAGTCCAGAGAAACCGCAGTAAAGGCTGTCCGCCACAGTTCAGCCAGCACCTCTGGAAGCCAGGATGCCGACATGCATCATCACTTAGAAGTGGCCTGTTTTCCATGGCAGACAGCCCACAGGCCCTTCTGGGGAGGCGACAGGATGACGGCTCAGGGGCAGGAAGGAGGGAAGTGCCAGGCAGGCAGAGCCTGCCAGCGTCTATAAAATCTTCCTGTATGTACCTTTGGTGTCTGCAGGAAAAATGCCTGATGGGAGCTGATGGCTGCCGAGGCCTCTGTGTGCACTCTGCAGGTGGGGGAGCACCAAGATGCACTCCAGTTTCGTCACTGTGGAAAATAAAAAGATTACGAGGTGGCAGGTACTTTAGAGCGCTTAAGAAGGTGGCCGCCTCCCACTGCGCCCTCAGTCTGTGTTTGATTTGAAAGCCTGGTGGAACATGGGCAGCAGAGCCTTAAATCTATAGGTGAGGCAGACAAGGGGCCTGAGTTCCCCCTCCAGGGATCTGAGGAACAAACACAAAGACTGGATGGAAGCCCATCTCCCAGGTCAGCTTGGCAAAAACAGCTGCTGAGACAGGTGTGGTCACACCCCTGTCAGGGCCACAGGTACCATGGATATGTGCAGCTCAAGGTGGTGGAAGATGCTGCCTGCTGCTATGCATCCACAGGCCTGAGACATCACAGGCACTCTGCCCAGACACTGTCCTGACAGAAAGAAAGTCTGGGAACTCCTTCCTCCCCGGCATTTACCTTCTCTGTCTGGCAGAGGACACCATTTCAGACCTGGCCCAGAACATACTAATAACCAAGGATGTGTACACAACCCTAGCTCTTCATCTGCTGTCGACCTCTGCCAGGGTTTGCTGTGGACGCTGCTCTAGGATGGGCTGTGTGTTTGCCCTTTGCTCTCCATAGGTGTCTCTCAGTAATAACCATCAGCTAAGAGGGGAGAGGGTGTGAGAAGATAACTTCTTCCATTTAAATGCATTTAGGGAGCTGCAGTTAGTTTTACTTTATTAAAATGGGCTGGGTTCATTGAAATAATGAATTTAAAAATACCTACCCCTTCCCAGTACATGGTATATGCAGGACTCCCCTGTGGGCATTTTTTTTTTGTGTGTGTGCATTTTGTCAGTAATTTAAAATATCCTTCCCAAGACAGCCCTTTCTAGGTGGTAAAGGGAGTTCGGTGAGAGACGGACCTGCCTGGAGTTGCACCCAGGCCTGAGATTTAATCCAGGTTTGGACATTAGGCCCCGAGGCCATGACTTTTGTTCAGTCCAAATTGCTGTGTTTATTTTCCCTGTCAGACTGAAAGCTGAAAGTGTACAAGCCCCAAATGGTTGATGCATGTGTCAGTTTGGGCCTCAGTGCTGTCTGAAGTCACAAGTGGCCCGGTCTCTGGGACTTCACTGGAGAGAGACCCTGAACTTGAGGCTGATAAGGATCTCTAAGCCCCAAGAGGTTCATGAATGATGGGCTCTGGCTGGGCAGAGCCATGATTGGGGAGCTTGGGGCCTCTTGATTGGAAGTGACCTTGGACAAGGAGTGAGTACTTCTCTGTTTTTGCTTCCCTGTCTGCGAAGGGGTCTGTGGGTGGGTTTTGGTGAGGATTGGAGCCATACACAGGCACAGACACCACAGGAGGGTTGCTGCTAACCACAGCACTCTGAGCCCCTGCCAGCTATCCCTAGGCCCTTTCCCAGACAGGTAAGAGCTATAGGAGGCACCTTCAACAACTCCTTATCAGTGATCAGTGGGTGGGGCCACACTGACTGCTGTGTAAGTCTTTGTCTAGAAACCTCTGAGCACTAGTGTCCCCTTGTGGGTGTGTGAACCGTTAATTGATGGTGAGTGGTCCCAAGCCCACGTGCCACACGCTGGGATTGAACCCTCAACATTGCTCTCCCTATTGGGGGCTTTACTGTTCCCTGAGCTCCTACTTCTGTCCCCCCAGTAGGGGTCCCACCTGAACTGGTGGCACTTCCCCGTCACCTGCCTCTCCTTCAGTCTCTAGACCAGGCCTTCAGAGGGCCATTCTTCACTGAAGCCAGAGCCAGGAAAAGTGCACAGCTGCGGTTGCTATGCTCCAGCCACCTCTGGGTCCCCAGCTGATGGTCCATGATTCACCAGCCCACTTCCCATCCACCTCACATGCCCCTCTTTCTCCATCCACCTGGCCTCGTAGGATTTGAGGCTCAGACTGGCATCGTAAGATTTACCAGGCAATGGCGCAGGCATCGGCCGACCAGCTGCACAGGTGTGGGTAATAAGCCCAGAAACCGCCTAGTGTCTCCCACCAGGGTCCTTCCTTCTCTGGAGACAAATGCATCTAACTCCTGACAGCTGCACAGAGGAGACCTCAGCCCACTTAAGAACAGCGGAGCTGCCGCCAGAGCACCTGAGTCTACCCCAGCCCCCACCTCATCTCCTCTTTCCTTTAGTGCTGCGCACGCCCACTGCATACCTTCCTTCCTCTTGGTTATAGTCAATGATGATCCTAAGCCCCTTTGTTATTTATTTAAAGCAAGCAAACAAACAACTAAATAAGGCACCTTTCGTCCTCCAGTCTGGTATTGGGATGGAATTATTTATCACACGTCACAGAGAACGAGGCAAGTCACACTCAGATTTGTCTTAGCATTGTCTCAGAGATGGTGAATGATGCTGAACTAGCCTCCAAGGTGAGATCCTTTGTTGGCGAGCGCTTTCTCATGCCTGGCATGCTTTATAGCTTGAGCAATCTCTTGATCCACTGGCGAGGCAACATCCATAATCTTGAATGAGAGAGTAAAGCTTGCCTTGTTGGCCCTACCCATCGCTTCTGGTGACACCCGTAGGCATCCTTAATTGCTCACTACCCTGAGGAAATAAACACTCTGGGCTTTTCTGTTCATTCCCTTGTGTGTTTGCTTGAAATACATCCAGTGCCAGCAGAACTCTGTTCTTAGAGAAGGTCTTTTGTCTTGAAAATCAGCTGGTCCCCAACTCTTGCTGATATCACCTTTGAAAGCTCAGGGCAGACGTCTTCTTAGGCTAGTGATCTTCTTGGTTACTTTTGGTTCTTGTCAAACTTTGGCCTTATGCTTGATCGCCCAGTCTAAGGAGGGAGCCCAACCTTTAGCTAGTGTCTTGTTCAGTTGTCGTTCATCCAGGAGAGCATTTGTGTGAGGACCTGAGACCAATCCCCAGCATCCACGAAATGCTAGAGAGAGGAGACAGAACTCTCTGGAGCTCACTGGCCAGCAGCCAAGCCAAGGGCTCCAGGCGAGCGAGAGACTCGGTCTCAAAGAAACTGAGGCGGAGGCCTTCTTGAGTAATGACACCGGAGGCTGACCTCTGTCCTCCGCACACATGCACACACACAGTAATTGTTTTCACAGCCAAAGTTCAGGGTTCAGCTAGGAGAGCAAACCAAAGACATCTCATTTCCCAGCATGCTGAGCACCCAGCCCCAGACCAGGCATACAGGAAGTACTCAATATTTGTGATCTTATTCCAGAGAGGAAATGGTCTTACTGTTCCTGTCTTGATGCTGTCCTGTCCAGATGTGTGAACAGAGACATGTTATGTAACCGCATTTCCATTTTCTCTTTTCTAAGTTTGAATCACATTTTTCTCTTCTGGCTTTATCAGATTAGAAATAACATCCACAAAGGGCACTCCAGAAATGATAACTGCTGTATGTGCCTTTAACCCGGCCCAGAGTTCTACTTTCGCTTGGCCTGCTGTGCAGACTCCCCAGGCTGCTGAGACAGCTGTGAAGTAGAGGGCCTTCTGTGTCCTGCAGGGCAGAAGCACCTTCCTGCCTCTCACTGATTGCCCGAGACCCCAGTTTACTGGGTAAAGATAATTTAAGATTTTAAGGTTTGCGGCCTTGGGTTCCTTACTCTGGTCCTGCTTAGCCTATCTAAGATAGAATTTTACATGTTCCCAGCCTTTAAGTGAGGTTTCTTCAGATTCCTTCCTGCCCAGCTACACCCCTCCCTAGACTCTTTAGAAAAATAATATCAATAGTTATAAAAGGCCCCTGTCCTTGCCACTGTAACCACCCTGTTCTTGTTACAACCCTCTTAAGGGCTCAGCACCGATACAAGCCATCCCTTCCTGCGTCGTTTTAGTTTGAGGGAAAACGCAACAGCTTCCTCTGCTGTCCAGGCAGAAGATCATGGTCACTGTTAAAGATAAGGCTGAGAGGCTGAGGTGGTTCATTTCTTTGGGCTACTTAAAAAAAAAAAAAGATATTATACCTTTTATTTTGATTTAATGAGGACAGACATTTTAATCAGAGGTTAGTCATTTATTGTTGCAAACTATTGTTTTGATTCATCATTTTTGCAGATAATTAAATGGTTGAGTTGGCACAGTGTGTCTACTTTATTAAAACAAGTAATTTTGGGGGGGAAAGAGATGCTATTTTTTGGATCACTGCACAAGAATTGCTTTTATCTTCATCTCCGAACACAGTTTTCGGTTATTGGGCAAAAAAACGCTTGTGTTCTTTCTGGCCTGGAGGGGACTGGCCTTGCCAGATTGGATGTTGGCCACTCTGCCCTTTGAAACAAGAGCTTCGATGTAAATTCTACGCTCTTACCTTCTCAGAAGACTTGGGTTTTAATTGGATTGGGGGAAAGAGCCTCCACGTTATGAACTTTGCTGAGCAGCAGTTCTTAATTGCAGCCCTGGCTGTGGGTGGAGTTTAAAAGTCAATTACTGCTGGTCCTATTACAGTTTACACACCTCGATTTGAGAGAGTCTGTCACTTAGTACAAAAATGAAAAGGTTACGCACACCAGTTGGCGTGCACCTCTGACTCTCCATTTGTAAACGCGTTCGCTACACGTATTTGTGTGTTTGCAGCGTGTAGCTTTGGGCTCCGTCTCCCGCTGGATTCCTCACCAGGACTAACCTTTAAGACTGGCCCTGAGAGCCACTCACAGCAGCGCTGGTCACAGCCCTTCACCTGGCCATCCAGTCCACTCGTAGGCACTGTGGCTGGCTGGTGCCGCCCATGTTTCTAAGGACAAATTACTCACAGCATTCGCTTTCTCTGATTTTCCTCATATCTGCGCCCTGGATCAGTTAATTCACTCATTAGAAGGATTTATTTGGGGTGTACCAATTAAAACTTTGGAGGCTAATTTTTTGCTGAGCAGTGCAGACCTCTGAAAGCACAATTTAGAACAGCGTCTGCCCTTTTCCACAGAGAGCCGTCTGCAAGGGCTGTAACCCCTGAGCTGAGAGAAGTACAGACTGCTGTTCTTTGTCCTCGGCTCCCAGCTGCTGTGGTGTGCGGAGTCTCGACCCAGCCCACCCATTGTTTAAAGGTGCCTGCAAGGCTGCAGGGTCCAGCGCAGCCCAGGAGCGAGCCTCTGTTTGTTTGCTTGCAGGAAGCCTATAGTTAATTTTTTTAATAGGAAGCTGCTGTGTAGTTTGGATATTTAAACAGTTATTAACCGAATGACAATTAACAGATTGCATAGACAGATTTTCTTTTGAAAACCTCTGAAATTGAGTACAGTTTGCAAAACTCTCACGGCATAGTAATGACAATGAATTTTGATTTCCCGGAACTGATATTAGACTCTTTATTAAACTATGTGCATCTGCTTTTAATTTACTCCAAATAATTGGAAAATGCAATGAAGCTTTCCAATTAAAGCACGGCTTTATGCTGTTTAATAATACCCCCATAATATTATAGCTTATGAAGTGACAGGTGAGTTGGTATATGAATAAAACATAAAGGCAGCAATAAGGGACAGAAAACCAGAGACAGTTGTGGGGATTTTAAATGCTGGATGTAATTTGCATATATTAATCTCTTCTTTTCAGCCTTATCAGGCGTTCTTCAGTATTTGAAGTTAAAATAGCGTTGACAGGCGGGAGTACGCTTAGTTTTTTCAAGGATTTATTACTTGTATAATTTCTGATCTTTAATAAGCAGATATGACTGATCCTCATACTTCTATAGAAATCGGTTAATTGTTCCAGATGGCGTGTACTGATTATGCAAAATTACTTTTCACACCGTTTTTTTTTTTGTGATGGAGTTTAGAGTAAAATTAAATTTTTTATAGCCTTCTTATCATGCTGTTTTACAGTGGTTTTTCCACAGAAGTTGAATTTAATCTACTATATTACATTGACCAGCACAGTTATTCTAATGTAGCGTTTTGTGATTTGACAAAGAATAATAGAACACATTGCTCATTGTTCATCACTGTGTCCCTAATAAAAAGGAGCTCCTGTACACGGAGCGTGGCTGTTATTTATGAAGAATGCCCTCGTTTGTGCCATTAAAAACGCAAAATTGTGCTATGGAATAGTTCCGTTTTGGGAGCGGCTATCTGGAGAGAGTGGGTGGAATCAGGCTTCCCAGTTCTCATGCAGGGGAGGAGTCTTCTTTTCATGACTGCTGTATCTGAATCGTGTTACTCTCTTCTTTTGAGGGTGGGGGGAGCCTGCATAATCTCATTCTATTAAGAGAAATGTCACGGGTTGACTCATCTCGATTTGCATAATCCCAGAAGCCTTCCATAATTGAATAGCTTGCATAAAAGGTGGTCACACTTTGGTGCAGGGCATCAGGAAGAAGAAAGAAGCATCAGGAACGATTTAGTTCTCACATCTTCCAAGGTGTCAGTTTCTTGCCAGGCGTCTGAGCTGGTATCAGGTCTGAGTCTGAGTCATCCTTGCTCCCAGTGATTCATGACAGCCAGCATCTCCATCTTCAGGTTTGCAGCCAGCAGAAGCTGAGGCCCCTCACAGACTCAGCCAAGGAGGGTCTCCACCCTCCTTGATTCAAGGGTAACACCCATTCAAGGTGGGTGTAGCTGGCTTTCTCTTACATTAAAAATCTCCCTTTGGTCGGGGCTGGACTTGGGTGTGGCTCAGTGGCAGAGCACCCGCCTACCATGCCTGAGGTCCTGGGCTCCATCCCCAGAACTTGGACAAAGAGGAAATCTCACTAAGCTGTGTAGTATTTTAAATACAGTCCAGATAATCTGAAGTTTGACTTGTTTTCCAAAGAGACCTTGTGGCACCCTTTTGTAGTGACTCACGGTTCCCTGCGTGGCTAGCACCCCAGCGATCTGCAGTCCTGGAGAACATGCTTTGGTTTGAGTGGACCTGGAGGGGATTTAGCTGTTTAAGGAATCTAAACCCCTCATCCCTGGGGGAAACCAAACTCTTCTCTTTTAACATCCCTCTTCCGGTAGCCACACCAAGTGGTCTTCGCACGGGGCCCTGGCATGGAAACAGGACAGACACCTCTACCTCTGGTGAACCAGAGGCAAACAGAAGGTTGTGACCCCACAACAGAGTGTGCCCATCTGGATCTACTGGGGTGAAGTGCTGGGCACAGCAGAAGGGCAGCCCTTGGGGAGGATGCTGGTCCCTGGGTGCATCTGTGACACATGCCCAGTTGCGGAGTCCAGTCTTCAGAGTATGTTCGGCGGAATCCTGCTTCCATTCTAGCCTGAAGGAAATTTAAAGTACAACTTATGTGCCTACGACCCATGAAACCACACAGGAAGAAATACAGCTCGGAACCCTGGGCAGCTGCGTTCTGCAGCCCCGAGATTCCGTTTCTGTCTTCTTCCACAGCACTCCAGAAACTTAGGGTCTTTCACATATACTCTTTTGTAAACTACAAATGGATTTTTTAAATGAAAGTTATGCAAAAAGGGAATGCATAAATCAGACATGATTAAAAATATTTGTTCTAATGCAGTATAATTTGGTAGTAATGTGTTCATCGGGATAGCTTACGGCTACATTAAGTGGACAGGCTTTATATGGATTCTCTAATTTTAATCTTCAAAATGCTATCTAATGTCTCATTAAGACTTGCATATAATGTATCTTAAGTACAGTCATTAAATATAGTTTAGGGAGATTTATGTTCAGATACTGCTTAAAGATGTTTTAATAGGCCCATTTACTCTGATGATATTAATGAGCTCTTAATCCAGCTGAAGCTTCTCAAACTAGTGGTAAAGACTCCAGCCCAAGTTCAGAGACTTGAGATTGATCCCTGCTTTAGACAAGTGCCCACAGCTTAGCTCCACTGACTCTTGCCAAGGCCTGGCATTTTAGAAAAGGGCCTTCCCTTGCCTTGCCATGATTGCTGTCCACAGTGATGCCCAGGGTCAGTCTCCTTGTTCCCCCAAACCATGTGCAGAAAACGCAGGGGCTAACTTGACCAAACCTTTCATCTCCAAGGTCATTTGAGAGGCCACCAGTGACATAGGTAGAATGAGGGGTTAGAGGAGCTGTCACCATCCTTGTTGTGGGAGCGTCTGCCAGGTGAGGCAGGCAGAGCCTGGCATCCTTGTGGAGCTGCCTCGCCTCACTCCACGGTGAGCGTGCTGAGAAAGGTCAGATGGGTGTGCTTCCATCTTTAGGAGTTCAGCGTGGCTGAAATATACACAGTGAAGTAGTCCTGCTAATTCAGAGGCCTGATGGGAGGTTACCCTGTGAGAACGGGTATCCCCAAAGCAGAGCAGGCTGGTTCCCAAGTCCCACTTTTAAATGTTTCTGTTTTGCCCCTTCTTTAGAGAATATTGAAAAGCACATTTTGGGGGGTTTCAATTATTTTTTAAGTGAAAGGGGAGAAAAGGAATGAATGTGTGAGTTCAGAGACTTTTATAATTACTAAATTGGTTTGTTATAAAAAGATAATAGCAAATTTCTCCTTTTCGTAATTGGACATCTCTTCCCTGTAGGCTAATGCAGGCACAGCCCGTGCATACACAATCCTACTTCTGAAAAGCCGTAACTAGCTAATAACAGCCACAGTGTCATCAGAGAGTAATGGCGTGCTGATTAGCATAATTAATGACAAATGGTGGTGCGGAGTTGGTGGATTGGTTTAGCGGATGATGAATGCGGCGAGGCCTTGGCTGGGGCCTGCCAACGAGGCCGCGCTGGCTGTCAGACCTTCTGTTCTCGCCCGGGCAGCTCTCATTAGTCACGATGGGAGGTGCCAGTTTGTGTTCTGTCGCAGCTCCGAAAACTTCATAATCCAAGCAAACGTGCTTTCCTTTTCGCCCGTGTATTTACTCACGAAATTCTCTCCTCCCCTGTTCCCACTGTGGCCAGAACATAAGTCCCCACTGCGTCTTGGTCCTTTCTGCCTGAAGGAGGAACAAAGGGTGGAAGAACGCAGGGCTTGTGGCTGGGCAGCACTTCTGTTTACCAGTATTTGTAGAGGGAACCGGTAAGCTATACACGCTGTCCTGATAGAAGACCGCGCATTTATCTTCCACTTGATTAATCAGACCTCATTTGCATTTGCAAATGAGGCTGATAAAAATGGGTTTACCTTTTAACCTTTAGAGGGAAAAGCATTTCTCGGCAAGATTTCTTGGGAGACCGCTCCTTAACCGATAAGAAGTAACTCCTTTATCAATAAAGATGAAAATCCTTCATTTGCATTAGTGAGTGAGACTAATTATTATATAGTTAATTAGCATCTGGAAATGAGGATTATCTTAATTACAAAGCACAATTTCCCTAATAGCTGCAAAACTGTAAGTTTGATCTGTGTGGAAATTGGTAACTATTATTATGTAATTAGTGCTAGCATTAATAGTACAGAATATTTAGAAATGATTTGCATATGCAAATGTCATTTACCTGAGCCAAACAAGTGGACCATTAATGATTAGAGCATGATGCATCCAGACTGAAAGTTCTAGGTCACCGAATGAAACCCATTGTGTCAAATGTCTAGATTGGAGGTGGGGTCAGCAAGGCAGTCCAGCGGATTTTGCTTTAACAAGAGTTAATGGCTGAATGGTTTCATAATGATGCCACCTGCTCAGGGAACTGGCCTTTTGACTTTGATTTCTCCGAGTCTGTCAATGTTCCTTGGTTCTTAGAAATAATTTACACATTAGCAATTCTGAATTTGGGATCTTTCCCAACTGATATACATATACACACACAAAATATAAGTTGTTTAAGTAAATACGTGTGTGTGTGTGTGTGTACGTGAGTGTGCACATACCAGGAGCTCCCGTGGAGGGCAGAGAACAACTAGTGAGAATTAGGTCTCCTCCCGTGTTTGTTCTGGAGATGGAACTCAGGCCTTTAGGCTTGGAGGCAAGTCCCTTAACCACAGATTTATCTTGCCCGCCCCAATACACTTTGTAAATGGTGATGCATGCACCCAGAGCACAGCCAGCTGTACACTGGTGACAGAGCTCTGTTCTAGAGTGGGATTCAGTCTTTCTGGAGTCTGTCTTCGTGGCTCTGGAGGCTCCTCATCTCAGAGCTGATTCTTTTGTCTGTTCTCCCTGCCCCTCTCCTCCCTCCTCTCTCAGATTGTTACAGTGTTTCTCAAAGGTGTATACTGTGGGGATGTGATTTTAGAGTATACAGTAGCCTTTAAAACCATTTATTTCAGCCCAGCGGTGGTGGCGCACACCTTTAAGCCCAGCCCTTGGGAGGCAGAGGCAGGCAGGCCTCTATGAGTTCGAGGCCAGCCTGGTCTACAGAGTGAGTTCAGGACAGGCTCCAAAGCTACAGAGAAACCCGAGAAACCCTGTCTCAAAAAAAAAAAATCTATTTCATCCATAATAGCATACATTGGGTGCCATCATTCAGAATATTGAAATGTGTGTATCTGTCAGTCTATGTTGAAGTATACTGCAGTAACAAAAAGTCCCCTAGGTTTACCATACCCCACTTTATGTGTCCGAGATTACTCACCGGTGGGCTGTGAGTTGGCTGGGACCCTGTTCCATGTATCCTTTCATTTTGGGATCCAAACTGAGAGCGCAGTCCTTACTGTAGACATTTTTCAATAAAAACCCAAAAGGCATGGCCAGTGACTCCTGCGTCCTCTTGTGAGACATGGCAAGATACTCAGCTCGGCTGGGGGCAGTGGGGCAAGAAGCTCCATCCTGCCATGACATTGACTGAGAACAGTCAGACTCTTCAGGGCCACCCATCAGCAGTAGACATTCTGAATATAGAGCCAAGCACTGAACTGAGGAAAACCATGAATCCGACTGTGGTGTGGGATGAAACCGCAGGAGCTTTCCCATCATGGTGGCCAGGAAGTGAGGAGGAAGATGGGGAGGGCAGGGTGCAGAGAAAAGATTCCAAGGCCCAGGTCCAGTGAACGATGGGACTTCTTCCAGACATCCAGCCTCCTAACAGCACCACCAGCTAGGGACACACCCTCAACACCTGAGACTGCTGTCCAAGCATCTGGGCAGGTGGCTGCCGTTACAGGTCAACCAAATTTGAGTCCCGCAGGTTTGCTTCCCTTCCTAACTTTACAAGGTGGCCTTGTTTCTCCAGGGTTTGTTCTCCTAACATGCAAATGAAGCTTTGGACCAGATGCACCTCCTGGAAGCTGCCCCTCAGCCTCTCTTCTCAGAGCACCTTTTGAGAGCAGACACTTCATAGGAGCTGGACCTCAGGTGTCCCATAATGGGCCCTCAGCGCTGGTGGGGCTGAGGTAGTCACTGGACATGAGCTAGGCCAATGCTTCCATTAGGAGGCTAATGCAGTGGAGCCTGGAGGGAAACTCCGCTGTTGAGAATGCACACCGCTCTAGCAGAGGCCCTCGGTCCACTCCCAGCACAGCATGGCATAGTTTACAGCTGCCTGCAACTTCAACGACAGCGAGACCCAGTGCCTCTGGTCTCCCTGGGTACCGGGGCCTACATACCCACACACCAACACACACAAATACATACACTTAAAAATAACAAAAAAATTAGCGTTTTTTTTTTTTAAGGAAAACAAAAGAAGTGATACAAGGCTCTTTGCCAGACACATGGTTCATTGATGGATTTTTGTTCTTTTTTTCTCTTTGTTAGATCAAATCCAGATGCAAACCACTTCCTTTTTGAATTATAAAAGTCCCATGCTCACACTAAAAACAAAAGTTGAAAAGAAAATACATGAAAGTGTGGGAAGAAAATAAATGCCACTCAGAATCTCTGCTCAGAAAAACAATGTTTAGAGACTGTCCTTTCTTGACTTTTTATTGGCGGGTGGCATTTATATGCAAAGGTAATTGTCTGTTCTGAATATTTTTAAATTTTACTTTAGTACAATTTTACATACAATACAATCTATTTTTTATGAGTACAGCTCAGTGGTTTTGAAGAATGCTGAGTTATATGACAACCTTCCTCAAGAAGCAAGATATAGAATATATCTCTCACCCCCAAAAGTCCTCTCACATCCACTTTAGCTGCTCCCTTCCCCCATGGACAGTCCTGGTGACCTGGGTCTGCCTCTGCTCTGCCCACCCTGTGTGCTGCCCAGCCTGACATCGTGGAGCCTCGTATATTGTAGGCAGTTTGACCCTTGCTGTGGCTAAGTATCTATGATGCCTTCATGCATCTCACTCCTGGTCCTGGAGTCTCGTCTTTACCTGCCTCTGAGAGGGATCTGTGAGAGCCCTGGCTTAGCCTTCAAGCTTAACCAGGCACCCATATGCAGATTTTTTTCTTTGAGATTCATGAGGACTTAAAAAACTCCTGCAGGTGAAACTCGCAACCTTTAGGACTATAGAAAGTTAAGAAAAAGTCAAATATGTCATGAATGCATAAAATATATGTAGCTAATCGTCTGTTTGATTGCTGGCTACCATAAAACACACACACCTATTATAGGAAGTTACACAACTCAAAACTCATGCACTCGGCTTTCACAGACGGCGCACAGCACCATTTGCAGGCAGGAGAAATGTAAGCTAGCATAAAGGTCTCGTGTTAAATCATAGTCGCACTGGGAACCGCTGTGGCTTCTAAGGTGCTGCAATGATTTCCCGAACCCTTGGCCTTTGCGGACAGCCAGAGCTTACACCTAAGTTTGTAAAGTCCACGGGGAGTTGGCACCTGTAATTGGCTGTTCCTGGAGGTGAATATGTAGGTGAAATGGGTCTGACCATTGTAGTGTCTAGTGATCAACTGCCCAGCACACTGGTTGAATTAGTTTACACTGCTGGCACACTGGCTGCTAATGTCTCAAAGGCTTGTCTGTCTGCAAGGGGGAGTATGGCTTCCTGTTAGTGTGTGACTGCACTTTCCTGACTTGGCTAGAGGTTTCCACCCGCTGTCCTTGTGGTCTGGCGAGCAGGGAGCACCTTGTGAGCCTTAGCCACGATGGCTTTTCTGTTTGCATATTTTTCCTTGGTTTAGTTTTCTTTTCTGTTTGTGTCTTTGTTACTATATGTAGGAGCCTTCTCTATCTTTTGTAATCCTAGTACTATTTTTTTCACATGTAAATCTAAAATTCACCTATCAGATTTTGTCATATGACGGGGATAAGAATGTGTTGCTCACCAGTGTCACTATGACATTGTATTTCTTTTTTAAACAACACATCTGAAAGGCAGTCTTAAATGACCATGACATATTGCACGGTTTGTTCTGTGGTTCCCTGACATGTTGGCTTGAATACGCTGCCTAATGACAGCTACACCTTTATTTATTACAAATGTGTGCCTTTGTTTTAAAGATTTTTAAAAATGATGTGTATGCATCTGTGTGTGGGTATGTGTAAATGACTGCAGTACCCATGGCAGTCAGAAGATGGCGCTAAATCTCCCCTGGAGCTGGACTCTGCACAAGTTGCAAAGTGCTCCTAACCACTGTGCGTCTTTCCAGCCCCAGAAGCATGTCTTTGATTTCCTGTCTTGCTGTTTTTCAAGATGGTCTTAGTAGTTCTAGCTCATTTTTTAAAATCCAGTTGAAATTCAAAGTTACTTAAAGTTCTAAGGAAAATACTCGGTGGATTTGTTTGAAAACTATTGAATTTACAAATTAATTCCGCAAAGATGGTCGCCTTTAAAGTGTGTGTTACTTCCTTCCAGAACACTGCGTCTCCATGTCAAAGGTCCCTTTCTAGGTCTTGACTTTTTGCATATTGCTTTGCTTGTTAGGTTTTAACTGGTGGTTTCATACACCCAGACATACGCTACACACACACACACCACATTCTACGTATACATAGCACACACAGCTCATACTACATAGTACAGGCACACAATATACATGTGCATACATGCATTACACACCTGTGCATGTACACCCATAATACATACTTCACACACACCATTCATACTCTACAGTACACACACATACATGCACAACACACAACATGCACTCCTGTATAGATATACATTATGCACACATACATACTACATACACATGCACATCTGTGCATGCACACATACACTGCACACTCAGTGTTTACATATGCATGCACACACATACACTACACACTCTGTTTACATATGCATGCACACATACACTACGCACTCAATACACTGTACACTGCTTACATGTGTATGCACACACATACACTACACACTATGTTTATATATGCATGCACACATACACTATACACTCAATATACTGTATACTCAGTGTTTACATGTGCATGCGCACACATACACTACACACACTGTTTACATATGCATGCATACATACACTGCACACTCAGTGTTTACATGTGCATGCACACATACACTGCACACTCAGTGCTTACATGTGCATGCACACACATACACTGCACACTCAATGCTTACATGTGCATGCACACATACACTGCACACTCAATGCTTACATGTGCATGCACACATACACTGCACACTCAGTGCTTACATGTGCATGCACACATACACTGCACACTCAGTGCTTACATGTATATATGCATACAGTGTTGAGTCTCAGTGCTTACTTTGTAACTGGCCACCTCTCTGCTTGTTGTTGATCTGTTTCTGTTTCCTGGTAGACTACAGTGTCCTCTGTAGACACAGACGGTGTTGTCTCTGACACCTTGACACCTACTCTTTTTCTTGCTTCACACTCTTGGGCAGAGCTTCCAGAGAAGCGAATGGCAGTGGTGACAGCTACGCTCCCTCTCCCTGGCTCCTGGCTTCAGGAGGTCATTTCTAGAACGTGCCCATGCAGGCCAGTGCAGAGCTATGACAAGGGAGAGCTGGCCTTCTGTTGCTCAGGATTCTTCCCTTAAATTCAGGCACTAATTTGAATTTCATATTGAAGCAGTGTCGGGTTTTCTTCTCATTTCGCTCAGGGGCCAGTCACTGTGTCCTGATGGCTCTGCATTTGGAATGCTGCTGCTGTGTTCTGAAGAAGACCCTGCCTCAGCGCAGCGCGCCATTCTCTAAGAGCACGCTAGCTCTGGGCTGCTGTTGTCTGCGCTGTGATCCTAGCATTTATGGAAATGATTTGGGCTTGATGCTTATCAAAATACCATTTCTGAATGACTGAAGGGTCAGGACTGTTTCTTTCAAATATGGGCATATTTCTAAAATATTGTAATATCTATTCCTTGGGGGTTGGGAATGAGGAAAATTTCCTTCTAAGCATTAACTGGTCTTAGAAGCATGTGGGGCCCAGCTGGAGTATTTTGGGGAGAGGGACATAATTTCAATTTCTTTCATAATTATTGAATTTTATGCTATTTTTTTCCTTGAGTTGGTTTTCTCACGTGTGTTTTGTAGAATTCTTTTGGGAGGAACGGGGTGAAAAATGGAGTCTGACTGTATTGCCCAGGCTATCCTCAGGTACTCAGAATGACAGGATTATAACACCATGACTGTATAGCCCAGGCTATCCTCGGGTACTCAGAATGACAGGATTATAACACCACACCTCTGTTTATTACTCTGAGGTCAACACTGAGCAAGGTGATTTAGGCTGCAAAGTTCGTGCGTGTGGCGGACCTTCTGCAGCTTTCCTCTGTCCAGATAGAAGTGTCCCTTGGGTCCAGGTGGCATTAGTGGCCTTGGGTGATAATCTTGTTTGTGATAATCTTGGTTTGGAAGACTCTGTGCAGGGCCAGGCTGTTGTGAGCCCTGATCCTCTTCCTCTACTCCAAGCCTTCACTCTGGTTGCCCCTTGGTCCCGGGGACCCTGCCAGTCCTTGCCCTCACCCTGGAGGCTGATAGCCTAGGTAGGCTCCTATTCTCCCTGGACAGGTCCAGTCAGCTAGCCTAGGTAGGCTCCTATTCTCCCTGGACAGGTCCAGTCAGCTAGCCTAGGTAGGCTCCCATTCTTCCTGGACAGGTTCGGTCCGCTAGCCTAGGTAGGCTCCCAGTCTTCCTGGACAGGTCCGGTCCCCAGGGAACTGGTATCCTCGGGCCATGCTCCAAATGTGCATCCCCTTGACTACCCAGAGGCTGCCACGGCTGCCCCTCCTTCCCAAGCCGCAGCAGGACAGAGTGATGCTGTGTCCAGCCCTGAGGGCGCTGCCCTTTGGTTGCTGCATTGCTAGACAGCTCTGCCCCGAGGTTCATGTGACACGCCAGCCGCTTCAGGCTCCCAGGACTTCAGTCTTGGAAGCCCCCCATTGCCTGATGACACATAGACTTCTGTTCATACCACAGTGACTGAGGCACCCCTGAACCTGGCACAGAGCCTTGTGGGCCAGCCCCCATAGCTACATGAGCTCCGGGGTTGGGTATGCTCTGCTCTGCTCCAGCCAAGCCATAGAGTAGTCTTGCTGGCCAGAGACCACAACCCAGATATCTGCAGAGCACCCTGGTCCTTACGCCTTAGCGCTTCCTCTGGGTTCAGCAGCAGGCATGGCCACCTGGCTTCAGGTCACTAGCACGGCAGTAAGGCCACAGCACCTCCTTGCCGAGCCTGCAATCTGGGCTAATGCAGTCACTTGCTCCGCCTCCTGCCACCAGCCTCTGTGTGTTTCTGAACCTGGATGGGGCTCAACCTAGGCCCAATAAGCACCCAGCATCCCTGTACTATTGGTCATGAGTCTGGCTTTTGTCATCCTGGTTGGCCTTTCTGTAGAGAAGCAAGTGACTTGTTCTTGTTTACAGAACAATGTCACCTTCATGGTTGAACTCCCTTATTCCTCCAAACCTGTTACCCCCATCATCAATCCCAATCTGCAGTGGGTAAGCTAAGGCTCATAGTTTGGTTAGGGTGACCATGGGCTGTGCCGTCCTGTTTGCCAGATCCTATATACATCCCATGTGGGGATGGAGAACACCTCAGCAGCAGTGACCTCACTGTTCTGAACACCACACTGTGCGCGCCTCTCTGCCAGGTGTGAACAAGCAGTACAGTATGGTGAACCCACTAGCATAGCCTAGGGCCCAGGTGTGAACAAGCAGTACAGTATGGTAAACCCACTAGCATAGCCTAGGGCCCAGGTGTGAACAAGCAGTACAGTATGGTAAACCCACTAGCATAGCCTAGGGCCCAGGTGTGAACAAGCAGTACAGCATGGCGAACCCACTAGCATAGCCTAGGCCAAGGTGTGAACAAGCAGTACAGTATGGTAAACCCACTAGCATAGCCTAGGCCCAGGGGAAGAAAGGGGCAGAGTGGGAGCCCGCTGGCAAGTCTGAAGGGACAGTGACAGAGCACCTGCCCTCTCCTACAGACAAGAGAAGGGGAAACGTTAGAATGATGAGATGCACACATGTAGACAGGTGCACACACCTGAGGCTCCAGGCTGGCACACGTATGTTTATATGCATGTGCATGGAGGCATATACATGCATGCAGGCAGGCAGGCACACACATAATTTTCCCATTGACTAGTGGACCCAGTGTAGTTGCTCTGTTTTGATGGAGACTTTATTAAACCCCCAGGCTCTGCTCTCCACGGGTTACCGCTGTACTCTGGGACATTAAAAGCAAAGAAGCACAGCACCGCCCTGGGGACCCTGTCCCTGCTTCAGCTTGTTCTAGGGCTGCCAGTGCTTGGCTCCAGGTGCACAGCTGGGTGACAGCAGCCCGCCTTGACCTGGGAGCAGATAGTTGGTCCTGGTCAAAGCATTGTGCTCTTGGGTAGCAGAGCCTGCGCCGTAGGACCTGAGATTGGTGAGTTGTCCAGTACCCAGACATGGAAAGGGCAAGGCAGGTGCCCAGCTTCTGCTCTCAGTTAAGCCAAGTGTCCTCGCAGCCTAGAATGGCTGCTTTTGATCTCACCGACAGGTGGGTGGGGTGTCCTGAGAGTCTGGGGGAGTTGGGGCTGAAGTAATGCAGTCTCAGGAAGAGAGTTCACGGCTAATTGCTAACTGCTGCAAAGGATGAAAGCCCTGTGAAAGGCCTGGCAGCTTCAAGGCTTTCTTACAGCCATCCTGCAACTAAGCCCTTCATGGGGACAAGGGACCTGCTCAGAGCCTTAGCCTGCAACCCTAGAACAGTGGGGGCTGAGTGCCACCCAGACAAGCCGCTGTCGGAAGCTTCCGGTCATCCCTGTCAAGTAGGATAAAGACATCACCCACACCATCTGCCCTTGCTGCCAGCGTTAGGTGAGGCACTGAAGTACTGCTGGCTGTGACAGTCATGAGATCTCCCTCTCTGCTGGGTTGGGGACATTTTGTTGAACATTGTTTCCTGTCTCGGCCGTGTCACCCTTAGGTACATGCTGCCTCCCCAAGAGCACCTACCTGGGCCTGCTGCATTGTCTCACCCTGGACCAATCCTGCAGGAAGGATTGATGTGGCCAGAGAGGCTTCCGAGGACGGCAGTGAGCCAGGGCCGGGACAGGCGCTCAGAGATGCCGTCATCATCCTGCTCAAGTCTGTTCTCAAGTCTGCAGTCTGAGTTTGCTTTAGTTTGGGGGATTTTGTTTACTTGCTTTTGAGATAGGGTCTCTCAGTGTAGAGCAGGCTGGCCTGGAACTCACTGTGTAGACCAGGCTGGCCTGGAACTCATTGTGTAGACCAGGCTGGCCTGGAACTCACTGTGTAGACCAGGCTGACCTCGAACTCACTGTGTAGACCAAGCTGACCTCGAACTCACAGAGATCTTCTGCCTCTGCCTCCCAGGTCTGGCTAAAGTTTGGAGTTTCATTTTAACGTCTGAAATTAGAAATTTCACAGATGGTATCCTGTCTATGCTCTTGGGCTGCGGATGAGTCTGTTTCTGTAGTCCAACCCCTGTCAAGGGCTCTGGTGCCCTCTGCTCACTGCCAGGCTCCCTTCACATGCACACATACACAGTGCGCATGCCACGTGCCCGTGCACCCCACTGTGTGATTGTCCCACACCAGGCAGCTGTCCTTCCCGGCCCAGAAAGGACACTCTGGCCCTGATAGAGAGGGAAAGGAAGGGGTCCACAGAGCAATTGGGAACCTAGCAAGGACAGGGATGGGTGGCCCCTTACCCCCCCCCCCCCCACCAAGTGCCTCCTGGGTCTCTCCGGTAGCTTTAGCCCAGCTTTCCAGACTGAGAAACAGTCTTTCTGGTTCCATTTTCACACTTCAAACATCATGCTGGGAATAAAGGGTTTTCCAGTGAGATTCCAAAGGCTTTCCACACATCTGAGGCCAAGTGTGCCTGGAGGTTGCCTCCAGCCTGGTGCTCAGAGGCTGTGCCAGGCCCTTACCCTGTGGTGGGTCCTCGTCACCTCTTGCCTTCAGGTGGTCATTTTTGCCCAGCTAGGGATTAATGAGGCTGGGGGCCTTTTTCCTGGGAATTCATTTCTGTCTTGGCACTCTTCACCACTCTCGGGCCATCCCAGTGAGTCCTTCTCAGAGTGGGTACTGCAGTGGCCCAGAAAACAGAAAGGAGGTTCCTAGTCTTCACCAAAGGCCATGTTCGTTAAGAGTGAGGACAGGGAACAGTTAAGAATGCTTGCTGATCTTGCAGAAGACTGGAGTTCAGTTACCAATACTCTTGTGGGGAGACTCAGAATCCCCCATCTCTCTCTCCAGCTGCGGAGAATGCAGTGCCCCCTTCTGGCTTCTTCAGGCACTTGCACACATGCTGCATACACACCACATATACATAAGTTTTTACATCATTTTTTTAAAGAGTGAAGACAAAGCCAGACATAATGGACCACACCTACAAACACAATACTTAAGAAACTGAGGCAGGAGAATTGCCACAAATTCAAGGCCAACCTGTACTACAGAGTTCAACCTTGTCTCAAAAAAAAGAGTAAGGACTTATCCTTGTGATGGGACGTGGGCCTCGTTTTTAACCCCATATGATGTCCTGAACCCAAATACTGCTTGTGATTGAAGACAGAGTACAATAGGTGATCTCAAATGGCGAGTGTTCTTCTCTAAAATGTCCCCAGATCTCCACATTAAAAAAAAATGTCTTGGGGCTGGGGAGATACCTCAGTGGATAGGAGCGCTGGCTGTTCTTCTGGAATACCTGGGTTCAATTCCCAGCACCCACATGGCAGCTCACAACCATCCGTAACTCCAGTCCCAGCGGAGGCCTCACACAGACATACATGCAGGCAAACACACCAATGCATATGAAATAAAAATAAATAAAAATTTAAAGAACAAAACAACTCTTTAGTGCAGGTGTCTCTCACAAAACTCAGCAACGCAGGAACAAGACAAATGTTGGTGAACTTTGAGAATGAATGATTCAGTAAGTAAAAGATGATGTCATTTATCAAGTTATTTAAATAAATGTTCACTAAAATGAATTCCTTCAGGTGACATCATTGTTAATAATTTTAACTGTGAGATTTCTTATATAAAAATGAATTGAATTTTTTTTAACAAGCTGACAGTATACTTGGCTGGAATTTTTACTAACGTAGCCCCCTCCTGCTTCCTCTCTGGGGTGTTGAAAATGTAGGCCTGGCCGGGTAGACAGGACTGCTGCTGAGCCAGGTTGTAGCCATCTTGAACTTGAGAGCACAGCTGAGCATCTCTGCTGCGACACAGGTCCAGCAGCTTCTCTCCCAGCCACAGCAGTCACAGCCAAGGACAGAAGCTGCTTCCCCCTGGCAGACTCTGCCCGTAGCCCTCAAGACTTTCACATTCTAAAGCCACTGTCTACTTGGAGCTCCATGTACCTGCTTTCTCCTGTGCCCCTCTGAGAATGCTGTGTTCTCTATGGTGTCCTCACACCACAAGCTCCTGTCCCTCACAGAAGTTCATTAGTAGCATTAGCTGTCAGCCCTCTGACAGTATCAGATTGTGTGTGTGCGTGGGGGGGGGCATGTGTATGTGGGTGTGCAAACAGTCGTGTGTGAATGCAGGTGTATGCATGCATGTGTGGAGGTCAGAGGGCAACCTCAAGTATGGAACCTCACCTTCTACCTTATTTTGGAACAGGGTCTCTTTGTTATTTTCCAAACACTGAGTACACCAGGATAGCTGGCTTTTGTGGGTTCTGGGGTGGAGGATTGGAAGGGCTCACTCACTGGCTGGTAAACACCCCACAAGAGCATCCTTCCTGCAGAACCCCAGGGCACCTTTGTTGGGTGACCAGTTAGTTTGTGTCTCCACCTTGTGGATTGCCATTGGCAGGATGTTCTACCGTGAATGTTACAGTCTCAGACCCAACAGTCACGTGTTAGATGTAAGGACAGAGCACCCTGTCCTTCGGTCTTTCCTACATTGTGTTATGTTCATACAGCTGAGACCTCAAACCACTGTGGAAGCATCTTGTCCCAGCATCTCTTTCCTAAGAGAAAAAAAGGTGTGTGGGTGGAGCAGCGCCGTCTCCTGGCCATTTGGGGTTTTACAGGCAGAATACTTAATGACCAACTGTATTTTCTTCACTTTGGACACAAATGAATCCAGTTTGGTGCTTGCCCGATACCCTTTATGGAATCAAACTGAGAGGTGCAGTCCCAAGCTGGCCCCCACTCCACTAGGGCTCACAGGACAAGCAAAAGCTGCTGCTTTCTGGGAGTGCCTCTCAGGAGAGAGTTGGGGACAGTTCACCAGAAAGATGGAGCAGAAAGTGAAAGGCTGTTGTCCCATATCCCTGAGCCCTATACCTTGCTCCCTTTCCAAGTCAGAGCCTTGACTTTGTGCTCTGGAGTCCCTGCCAAGTCTGAGCTGAGACAGTTTTTCCACTGGCCCAATAAATGGTTATGTAGCCGTCAGGAGAGCCCCATTCTGCACCTGGCTCTCCTGCTACCCACTGGGTAACTGGGTACACGGAGCAAGTCTGTAAGCTTCTCTGTGGCAAGTAAAACTGGGACAGGGAGGGTCAGCCTTACAGGAGCCCAGGGGAATGGCGAGAACCAGCAGACTCCTGCATCTGAATCCCTAGTGTCTCCAGAGGTGCCAAGTGCATGGTGTCTGGGAAATCTCTGTCACCTCTGACTCTTCTTCAGTTCTGGCCCCTGCGGGGTTCCTCCTCCTTGATTGACACCATGTTCTGCCTCCCCTGAGGCTTTAAGTGTTTTGGATCACAGTCCCGTCTCCCACTGGGGTTTCTGTGTTTTCCCACAGGGTCTTGCATGTCTCCCATCAGGCCTTACTTTCCTGTTACAGGGCTGATCCTTCTTGGCTCCAGAGGGCTCTGGAAACCTCACGGTGGGGAGTCGCCTGTGTGGAACTTTCTAAGCTGGGAGGCTGTGCAGAAATGTGCTTTTTCACTTTGTTCTGACCAAAGCTCCTCTTTAAAAACATCAGGGCAGGTTTTCAAGTGGCTTTAAGTGATTTTCCGCAGAAGCACAGAGAGAGGAAACCAAAGGCTCCAGTCCCAGTTGGAAGCATCACGTTCCTCAGCTCCAGACTATGAAGAGCTCAGTTGGAATTGTGCAGAGAAGGAGGAAAAAACAAAAACCCCGTCTGGATTCCAGGAGAGTCATTCATGAGGTGTCCGCGCTTATTAATGTTCTTTCCCACTGTGGAGAGTAATAAGCCGTGGAAACCCCTGGAATTAAAAACACAGTGCAAGTGCGGGCCTGGGTTCTTTCTGGAGTCTTCTCATACTGCGAATTTCAGAGGAGCAGTCCCTGAGAGTTCTGGAACCCCAAGGTCATCTATTGGCTGTACTTGGGAGCCAGGGTCTCTAAGGTCTCTTGCCTTGTCTTTGTTAGGAATGTCCAGAGCCTGGCTGAAGCTGGCTTTTCACTAAGGGCACCAGCTGTGACCCATCCTGACCAGTGCCTATGTGTGCAGAGTCCCTCCAAGGACCCAGCCCTGAGAACCCAGGCCCAGGCCCAGCTGGAGGCATCTAGTGAAGTCTAAGGTGCAGGACTGAGGATTGCATGATGAATGAGCATCCAAGGGGCTGCACCTTCTGACACACTTCAGAAGGAACCATGCAGGGATTTGGGGTCAGCTCTAAAGACTCCATCTTCAAAGGACCACGACTGGCCAATTTCACCTGTTCCCAGGACTGAGTGCTCTTGTCTGGGTTGCTACCTCTGACAGAGGGATGTCACTTGCTCCGAGGGCTGAAGTCACTAGCTCCATACCACCATGGAAAAGTGAAGCTGCTCTCCCAAGGTATCTGTGGCAGGCCCAGCTTATTCCAGACTGGCTGCTGCGTGGGCTGGCCTTGCTGAGAGGCTTGCCTTCTGCAGATAGGCCACGTGCCTTGGACTTTGGACTTAGAACTCCTTTTTCCTACAAGCTGTGACTCTGTTCTCTTCACCCACAGATGAGTGAGTCTCCACTGGGATGCACCCACCACATGAGGCAGCTTTACTACCTCCTTATTAGCCATCTCTGGGAGGATTAAGGTGTTCATAAGACCAGCTGCCCACCCAGCCTCTGGCTCCACCTCATACACCCGCCTTGGCCTGTGCCCTCAGGTTCTGACAGCCCAGTCTCTACCAGCACCCATGTGTGTTGTTGTGTTCCCTCTGGGCAAACACTGCTCCCAGCCAGTCTGCATTTGCCATCTAATGCCCACGCCTCCACACGTTGCTTCTGTGCTCTTTACAGAGTGCAGCAGAACCAGACCTTAATACATGCCTCACAGGACCCGCGGCGTCAGCAGCTAGTGTACAGGAAGCACAGAGACAGTCAGCTCCATCTCTGCTACCATCCTGTTGGGGATCTAAGCTCTGGCAACTAGTGTGACGGATAGGAGGAAGGACATCCAGGCAAGTGGTGAAGCTATTCCTGGCTAAGACAAAGCAGAAATAGGAAACTTGTAAGACAGACCTGGTGTCCCCCTTCATGTAGAAGGCTTGGAAGGCACCTGACTCCCCCTTCCTCTGCCGTGACCCCAGCATGAAGGCCTGCAGCTGTCACTAGTGCTGGCTCTGCAGGGATCGCCAGCCGTGTCTGCTGGCTTTGGGTGGCACTAAGGGAAGTCATTGTAAAGGCTCCCAAGTTTGCAATTAAAACAAGTAAGAAAGGTTTTCAGGATATGAGAGAGAAGAGGAGCTGAGCTGAGCAGGCATCTAGACGTGGGGTTTTACCAGCAGCCCAGCATGGGCATCTGAAAACTTGAAAGCAACCAAGAACATCTTTTCTCCTAACCCAGCATTTTTAAGCTCCTAATATTATTTCATATTTAAAGGTGACAGCAATATCTTTAACGTTCTTCTATTGGATTAATAACATTTAATGTGCAAAGCAATAAAGTGGAATGCTTTTATATCACTCATGGAAAACCCACGTTTAAGAAAAAAGACCACACACACAAATGTTGAGAGCCATAAACTCCAAAATCGGGTGCTTGGGCTTGTGGACAGCCAGGTGGGTAAGTGAATGCCGAGGCTGTGGCGTGAGGAGGGGGAGGCCCACTCGTGGCAGTGAGCAAGCAGAGCCCTCGCCCTCTCCTGCCGTTCGTCTCCACCCAGCAGCAGAATATGACAATGCTAGCATTTTTCATCCCCCTGACGTTACCCATTAATAAAGCAATGATCCAAAAGGGGCTTTGCTGAGTCGGTTCTTTATGCGCCCATCACTCACGACGAGATAATTTCACACAGGATCGTTTTAAAATTAAATGACGATAAAAACGCTCTGCTGTTCTGTGTTCACCAGTTCATGGAAGTCTATCAAGTCATTAATGTGTCATGACAAACCGCTCGATGGATACAAGAGTAATTAATTATTTGAATAAATAACAAGTTGAACTTGGGGCTTTGAACCACAGTGACACCGAGCAGCCCGTTAAGGGTGTCCTGGAAGCCTCTTCAGGGCACCAGTGTGAAGAGTTAAAATGTGCGCGGGGGCTGGGAGTGAAGAAAGCGGTGCGATGAGCAGAGGGTGAGATTCTGCGGGGAGAAAGGCAAGGCGACTGTCCTTGCCCACCTGCGGTGCCGTGTCAAAAGTTCCTTGGCAGCGGCCGTTTCAAGATACCACTTGATCAGCGATGACTTCGGAGAACAATTAGACAGATTTTCATAATCACCATTAATCTCTGCATATTTTGCAAGATAATTACAGCAATTATTATTTAGATTTCTCTTTTATATGCCCATTGTAGAAAGGAACAAGTGCTTATTATCCCGGAGAGCTCAGAGAGCCTCGGGTGAGAATCCTTTGTCATCCCTGTGCCCATTATTTCAACTCGTGCAGCCGGGAAAGTTCATCAGTTCTGGAAATTAGAGTCAGTCTGTGGCGCTGCCGTTGAACCCCAAGGCTGAGGTCGGGCCGCCGGCTGGGGATGGGGGTGGCGTCTGAGGAGATGATCGTGATGCCTTGGAATTGCTGTCAGGGAATATGTGTGACAGGTACAGTCAGAAACAGGAGGTGGCCTCACACCTATTTTCTCTGGAAGATCTACAAAGTGAACTGGCCGCCAATATTTAGAGGGGGTGGGAGATATATGCGTGCTTATACATGTGTGTGGTATATGTGTGAATGTACATGTGTGTGGTCCATGTGTACATGTGTGTGGTGTATGTGTGCATGTACATGTGTGTGATGTATGTGTGTATGTACGTGTGCATGTGGTCTATGTGTACATGTACATGTGTGTGGTATATGTGTGCATGAATGTGTGTATGTGGTCTATATGTACATGGACATGTGTGGTGTGTGCGCATGTATGTACATGTGTGTATGGGTGTATGTGTGTATGTGTGTGTGGTGTATGTACATGTACGTATGTGTGTGTGTGTGGTGTGTATGTGTGTGTGGTTCCCGTATGCCCTCTAACGGTTAATGTTAAACTCGGGTAGCTCAAGGCTTTGTACTTCACAGAGACTTGATAGACAGCAGCACACGCCATGACATTTGCAGATCACAGTGGATGTCACTTTAGTTGTTGGTTCAGTCTCAGGCTTCTCTTTTATCCCCTGCCACCAAAAGCTAGAGTGCTTACCTACCTGCTCAGACGCCATGTGGGAAGGGTGGCCATGGCACACTGTACCATCAGGACACATGCTTCTGTGTGGATGAGTGCCCCTTCTCTGACATAAGGTCCTGGCCATGGTAATGTTCAGGTCTTCATCCTTCCACACCCTCACCCTACGAGTGGTCAGCAGGGGACAGCCAGGACAGGACTTGACTCTGCTGTTAGAGAGGAAGATCTTGGCGTTAGGATTGTCACCTTTGGGGTCTGGGTTTGGCTTGGCAGGAGTAGTTTTTTGTTTTGTTTTGTTGTTTTATTTTTTTTATGGAGTGATGTTGTGTTTTGATCGGTGGGTAGTATCTTCAATTTTAAATAAAATTTAGGACACTATACCTTTCTAGTGTGTGCTGTTCACAGGCTTGTTGTTATTGCTGAAATACTTGAGAAGACAGGAATCAGTCATGTAAACAAAGTAAAGGGCATTCGCTTGGACTGGGGAGATGGCTCTATCAGTAAGTGCTTATCCTTTAAGAACGAGGACCTGAGTTCAAGCCCCAGAAACCATGTAAGTGTAAGAGCCAAACGTGGTGGTGTGAACATGTAACCGTAGTGTTGGGGAGCTGGAGACAGAGGGTGCATGGGGTGTACCCAGCCAGCCAATGAAAGACACTGTCTCAAAAACCAGGCAGCTAGCACATGAGGACTGACCCCTGAGACTGACATTTGGCCTCTGCACACACAGGTATACATCACACAGATGTACAGATAAAGGGATATGAGTGTCCCTTTGTCACAGAATCTTTAAAAACTCCCCCTTATAAGGCAGACCTGATTTCTATACTATGGCTTCCTTTGCGTGCCCCCCCACCCCGTAGTGCTCCCACAACTCAAAGGACTGCAGTCAGGATGTGGGGCAGGTGTGTAGAGTGGGGACAGTTGAGTCTGGTGAGTGCAAGGCAGGAGGTGGCCCAGAGAGGCATTGTTCTGTTGGTTTCAGGGATGCACAAACAGGTGCAAGAGCACACAGCATTTAGGATACTCAGCAGTAAGTAATGCTGAGCAGGTTGGGGTGCCTGGGTGCTAGGGAGTGGGGGAACCCAGAGTACACACGATAGAAAGATAGGTAGGTAGGTAGGTAGATAGATAGATGATAGATAGATAGATAGATAGATAGATAGATAGATAGATAGATAGATAGATCCATATGCCGAGGTCCTGTGAGCTTTAGGAAAGAGCTGAAGTCTTCAGGTAAAGGAATGGAACAGTGAGGCCTGCACTTGAGATTCTGGTGGCCATGAAGGATGGCCCCCGGAGATAGCCCCTGGTATGCCGCCATGGCCCTCCTGACTTCTCAGACATTTCCAGCTCTCAGCTATCCATGAGTCTTTTTTATGTCATCTGGGGAAATGCACCTAACCCATCTGTCATCCAAGGGCGCTGGGGAGCAGTGAACTATAAGGCTGCTCAGCAGCGCCATGGTCCAGCGGACGGAGGCCGCTCAGCAACGCTGTGGTCCTAGCAAATCCTGTGCCCGCCCCCCGAGGATAGGCAGGATACTCCCCCAAATGCCCAGGGCTGTGTTGATATAGATGAGTATGTCTTTTACCACAGGTGCCCAGGGAATCTGAGACACTTTCCCTCTCTGCCCTTTAATTGCAGAAGATAAGAGAAGGGCACCAGGTCTGAGACCCGTTTCCATCACTTGCTGTCCAGTTTTGAGAAGCCTATGAGTGGGAGCTGAGAAACTGGCACCCATATGTGTTTACTCTTCCTGGTATCACTTGCTGTCATGAACTGGGGCATTCCAGGTGGCTCTCACACCTTCTCAAGCCTGCTGCACTGCAGTTACACAGGAACTTTGAAAATGCTGGTGTCCAGAGACACCCTCTCATCTGATCCCAGGCTGGAGGAGTCAGAAGGGCTGCAGGCAGCAGCCGTGTTAAAACTTACTGCATGAGCAGCTAGGGGCCAGTTAGTGACCCAGTCAACTCTGCCACTCACACACTGGGACACGAGCCCCACCGCAGTGGCCAGGCCACTGCTCACTGCTGCCTATTCAACAGCAGGTGCCTGCCATGTGCCGGGCACTGTCTAGGAGCTTGTGACACAGCTGTCATGGAGCCATATTGGGGAGCTGAGGTAAGAGGGACATTGAGATGGTCTAGAAGCAGCCAGTCCAGAAACCTTCCTGGGCTTCATCCTTCTGTGGAGATGAGAGTCACAGCTAGCACTTCAGAAGTTCACATCACACATTCTCCTGAATCCTTGCATCTCACCTGGAATAACCAGATGCATGTGCAGAGGCTCGGTGAGCCATATAAGGATACCAAAGCATCTGAAAATCAATGTGAATTTTGTCCCTGTCACTTTCTTTGCCTCATTATCTTCCCAAATACTTAGGACTTGAGTTAGCCAACAGTTACAGTCACTCAGGGTTCTATGGGCCAACAGGTGGTTAGACTAGACAGTCATGAATGGGGCCAGCCGCATGTGTGGCAGGGGACAACTCCATTGGTGTGGGAAGAGCAGAACCAGGACCATTGGCCTTCACTCCACACAGCCAGCCCAGCTGGGACACAGCAGGGGACCACACTCCCAGGTGTACAGACTGGTGTCACATAGCCATTGTGACACCGTTAGCCAAAGCAAGTCACACTGTGGAGCCCTGAGGGAGAGAGGGAAAGCAGATCGCACTTTGTGGTGGCGTCCTTGTCAAAAGTGCTCTGCAGAGGGACGTGTGCTGGATTAGGCCCATGTGGCATTTTTACAGCCTGTCAACCCTAACCACTCTCAGAGTGCCTCTGTCCTAGCCACAGGGCTTCCTCTGGCTGGTGTGGGGTCGCTAGGAAAAAAGAAAGGATCCCAATGTTGACTTGCTTTGTGTATACTTTAGAGTACTTTCTGTGATGCCTCAGAGACATGTACTTTATAATTAAGAAATACAGTGTTTGAGATAGTTCCTATTAAAAATTGGTTATCAGCCCTGGGGTAGACATAATAGCCGTGTGTGTGTGTGTGTTACTGACTTGACAGGAAATCAGGTTTGACTGACGCACCATCACCTTTCCTCAGTTGACAGTAGAATCAGGGAAGAGTCCTGTCTTGCACTTCAGTGCCTTGTGCCTGGAGGTCCTATGCTGGACTCTGCCCCAGCCTGAGCTTGTGTTCAGCTTCTGTTGGCATAGGTGTATGTTGTGCATACCGGCAGGGACAGCACCAAAGTGGTTCTGTCTTCTTCCTTAGGGTGGACACCGGGGGATCCGTGGGCTGTCATGACTCAGCACTGGGGTTGGCTGGCCTCTGTTGCCACTGAGGCTGTGCCGAGGCTGTCACGATGCCAAGCCTCAGCTGCTCTCCATGGCCTTTTCATGCCTTCAGAACACCACGTCAGTAGCACCTGGAACACCTAAAAGACTCTTGCTTCCTTGTACCAAGCTCTGCTGCTGCAGAGGTGCAGCCTTGGCCCCCTCTGGGCCATGAAGTCTGTGTGCTGAGAAAACACTCCCCAGAAGATTTTGTCTCAATGATGCTGGTAATTTCTTAATCACAGCTGATTCTTCAGCCCCAGCTGACCAGAACTGCATAGGCTTGTTACAGAATAGCACAGGATAGAGTCTTGACTTCCCCCCAGAAAATGCACGAGCTGGGTCTCTACCGTGTAGGCTGCTCTCAGCATTGTGTTCTAAGTTCTCACAACAGTTCAGTAAGCTCTGAACAATCAATGCCCTTTCCAGCCCAAAGTTCAAGTGACTCCTCAGTCCTCCCAAGCATGGCCATGTCTGTCATAAGACCCCACAAACCTGGTACCAATATGTCTGTCTTAGGGTTTCTATTGAAGTAATAAAACCCCATGGCCAAAGCAACTTGGAGAATCTTATCTTTCTATATTACAGTCCATGATCAACAGTCAGGCAGGAACCCGGAGGCAGGAACTGAAGGTCATGGAGAGATGCTGCTTACTGGTTTGCTACCCATGGCTTGCTCAGCCTGCTTCCTTATACAATCCAAGACGATGTGCCCAGGGATGGCACTGTCCACAGTGATCTGGACCCTCCCTAGTTATTAATTAAGAAAGGGCTCCATAGGGATTGGAAAATGTGATCAAAATATATTATGTGGAAATTATTTTTCAATTAAAAAAGAAAAAAAGACTTCATAGACTTCCTAGACTTGCCTACAGGCCATGCGATGGAAGCATTGTTCCAATGGAGGTTCTTTTTCCCATGTGACTCTAACTTGGGTCAAGTTGACAAAAAGAAAACTAGCTATATTTATTGATAGACACTATAATGTAGTCCCACACTAGCTCAGAAATGAGTATAATAAAAGGGTTCTTTATTTAGGGATGGAGCACAGTCCTCTGCATGAGCAGGGAACAGGAACCAAATTTAGCAGGAGAGAGAGAGAGAGAGAGAGAGAGAGAGAGAGAGAGAGAGAGAGAGAGAGCAGCAGCACAAGCTTTACATTTACATTTGTAGTATAAGAGCCCACACCCAAGTGGGCTGGTATCTTAAAGGCTATTGGCTGAAGGAGTTCCCACAGCACCTCCCCCTTTTGTCTAAACATACAGAAACTGTATTAATTGCAACACTGATTGGCCTATTAGCTCAGGCTTCTTATTAACTAACTCTTACATCTTAAATTAACCCATTTCTATTATTCTATGCATACCACTAGGCCCGTGGTTTACTGTTAAGTTCTGTCCAGTATCTGTCTCATTCAGCGGCTACATGGCATCTCTCTGACTCCACTTGCTTTTCTCCTCTATCTGCTTGGAATTCCTGCCTTACCCTATTCTGCCCTGCCATAGGGAAAAACAGTTTTATTCATTAACTAATAAAAACAACAAATTTACCAAAGGACTTCCCACACCACAGCATGATCTCCCAGGTGGTTCTTCTGATCTGGTCACCCTAGCTAGACTGGGTGGTTGTGATGGCCCCATCTTCAAAGGTGCCATCCTAAAGTGAGCTCTCCCTATCCTCCCAGTCCACGGGCCTTTGTATGACTGACCTAGCAGCCATTTGGGATGACAGTCCAGGTACCAGCCACTGTCTTCTCTGCCCCGTACTCTTGTGCAATCGTTAAAAGCCTAAGTTAGAGCATCACCTGATGTGTAAAATTCCACGGCTGAGTGAAAAAGTGCAGAGCAGTTACACTGTGATACTGGCTTTGTTAAAACACATGCACACACACAAAATGTATTTCTTTACACATGCAGACATGCATAAATGCACAGAACACAGCTAGGGGCCCAAGTGACATGGGATGTCCTTATGTATATATGTTGTTTTTATTGGTTGATGAACCTGTTTTGGCCAGTGGCTTAGCAGAGTAAAGTCAGACAAGAAATCTGAAGACAAAGATATAGAGAATGTAGGCAGAGTCAGGGAGATACCATTTAGCTACCAAAGGAGAAAGATGCCAGAACCTTACTATTAAGCCACAATCTAGTGGCAATACACAGATTAATATAGGTCAGTTTAAGACGTAAGAGTTAGTTAATAAGAAGCCTGAGCCATTGTCCAAATAGTGTTGCAACTAATATAGTTTCTGTGTGGTTATTTGGGTCTTGGCAGCCAGAAAGCAAACTGCAGTCTCCGATTATACCAAAGGCCCACGTAGACCCCTGGCCTGGGGTTCTGGGTGTCTTAACTTAGCTGGTCTTTGGAAATGGATTCCTCGGAAAACAGATTCGTATATTGAGACATTCAAATATTAAATTTAGTCTAGTGGTGGTTACACACACCTTTAATTACAGCACTCAGGAGGCAGAGGCAGGCTGGTCTCTGAGTTTGAGGCCAGCCTGGTATATAGAGTGAGTTCCAGGACAACCAGGGCAACACAGAGAAACCCTGTCTCAAAGAAAAGAAAAAGAAAAAGAAATACAATTCAGAATTGTTCATGTTGGTGTTAAGGTGAAAAGAGAACCTGTGGGCAGGTCCATCTCCCTTCCAGGGTGTTCACCCACACGAAGGTGACTGTGATGCTCAGCCAGCAGGCCACCAAGCTTGCTTCCAGTAACAGTGAAGTGGCTGTATGGAAATGGCCCTCGTTCTATGCCATATCTGCCTCCTGAGGACACAGTGATTCCGCAAGAACGGGCCTTCCTCCGGCCCAGATCCTGCCTGACTTTCTGCACAGCTACACCCACAATGCTTCATCTTCTGCTCAACAGGCTTCAGAGTTTCTGCCTTTGAATGTCAGGTGTGAGCACAGACTCACAAGCCTCCTAACCACAGAGGCCTCCTGGTCAACCCATGGACGTGATCCTGAGACAACTGTCTTCCCCTTAAGCCAAGTGCACATGGTCTTGGAGCAAAGCCATCCCAGAGTTATAAAGTTAAAAGACTCCTCAGAGGAGCACAGCTGTCCTAGCTGGATTTCTGGTCTCTCCTGGGTGGAGGACATGTCCTCCTGCCCTTCCTGTTCTTAGAGCACTCCAAGAACCTCCCTCACCTAACCAGGTGTTTGTACCAGAGGAGGGGCTGAGGCCTCATTCCTCTCCTGGTACTAGGGGTGTGGAGAGAAGTCACCTATCCGTTGAAGTGACAGTGTTGGGCATTTTGTGTAGAGATGGAGCCCGGAGATGATTGTGAGATCTGGGTTGTCTGTGCCCAGCAGACGCTGGGGAGTGGCCATTAGTGCGAGACACCTGTGGTTTATTAGCCTTCAACTTCTTCACATCGGTTTTCTGGTTTTCTCTGCCTGTGGTGCTGGGGGTGGAACCCAGGGCCTTGCACATGCTTTAAACAAGGCCTCCATCACTGAGCTTTGCTCCAGCCCTTGAAGACTTCTTTCTGGGGTACATCAAACAGCTGGACTTACTATGGGTTTGGAGTCCTTGGTTCTTGTTTTCTTGAAAGAAAGAATTTAGTCAAGACAGATTTTTTTTAAGCAGAAGTTCATTTAGCAGAGCGAAACCAGCAGTCAAAGAGAAATGGCGTGGGCTACCTCCAAGGTGGGATGCAGACCAGTGCATTCTGTAATGTGGACTTTAAAGTTTTAGGAATATTTACGAGGTGACATATTGGTGGGGTGAGGTGACCATTTTCCCTCCCAACTCATGGTGGACCAGATTTCCCTTTCATGGTATTTCTTCCCATGGGACTAGGCTTGAGGTCAAAACCACAATGCACGCAGTATTTTAATGGTGCCAGGCCTCGTGAGGCTGCAGACCGTTCATTAGTCCATGTAAAGAGTGTAGCACGAGCCTAGCTGCAGCTGCAAGGACATTTGCACAGTGGCGTTCTGGCCACTGGGAGACCTGGCTAAGACGCAGCCTTGGCTTTCTTCAGTCACCTCACATGTCCCTCCTTACCTACGTGGTACCAGACCGTGCCGGGACCTCCTTTCTGGATCAAGCTTCACTTGTAGCTGCCAAGAGAAAATGCCAGGGAGGGCACTGTTGGGTACCCCGTGCATCATCCCACGGTGCAGTACAAACATTGCATCTGTGCCTCTGGGACTCATGGGTAAGATGGTTTAATATGGATGCATGGAGTTCGTGAAGGGCCTTTTCCTCTGTGCAGCAATAATGTCATCATCCCTAGCCAACCGAGAAGCATGTTTGTACATGGGCTTTGTGTTTTTATCTCATTGCAATAGGAATGGCCCAGATATTGTCATTTTCTTTTACAGTTGAAAGGCTCCGATAGTGACCCTTGTCCTCGCCACAGCAGTTGTGGGGCAGGAGGTTGTGTTCTGAACTCATTCCCCAACAAAACGGCCGATGCTTTGGGAATCATACATCAAGTGGCCGCCATAGGACTGCTGTGCTCAGCTCCTGTTGCCGATGAGGGGCATTTACCCTGGCAGATGAAACTCTGACTCAGGCTTAAGTGACTTACCCAGAACCCCATGGCTAACAAGCTGGCACCACTGCATGTTTGACTGACACCGGTGCCCACACTTCTCCTTCCTCTTGAGCGTGGGACTCCGGAATCTCTGGCTGTGACTGATAAATTGCTCCTCTTGGCTTATGAATAACATGGCAAAACAAATTACTTTGGGGACCTAGAAGGAAGTTGTTGGCCTTGTGTAAACTATATTGGAATGTCACCGAGCAGACAGCTCCGGAGGCGTCTACAAATATCTTCCAAAGATATCTCCAAAGTGAGTCACCCAGAAAGCAGGACGCCCCCGTGTTTTGGTTTGCAAATGAGTTTTGAGAAATGGGGTCTTGAGCTGTTGGCACTTTTCCCATCCCAATCGCAAAGGACTTTGGGAATGCTGCAGGAAAAGGAGAGGAAGGGACGGGGTACTGACTGCTTGCTGCTCAGAGCTCCAACAGGTCAGGACAGTAAAGGCCACCCACCGTTCCAACTGCATTTAATACCATTCCAGAAACTACTGCCTGCCAGTAAGCCCTTTGCCGTGCCTCAAGGACACCCAGGCACCTGGGCTCCCTAACCCTGTGTGCTGACTGTGGCTAATAACAGAGGGGCCTTGTTTTGAAGTTTACATTTTCACTACCCTATTTTATGAGTCTTTATCAAGCATGTTGAGTTGAAATCTAAGTGTTCTTGTCCCTGCCGCTTGTAGAGATGTCAAGGAGGGATGGGTTGACTGCGCTGAGTAACTTTGGGTAATGGTGGAAGACCCAAGGTCCGGAACCCTCAGGAGCTGGTCAGTGGGTGGTTTGTGTTGAGTCTGAAGAAGCCCGAGGCATGTGTCAAGATGGGGATCAAAGGCGAGCTCTGGGGATTCCTTTGTAAAATGAAGGAGAGGAGGTGGGAGCTGTAGTGGGGCTAGTTTCCAGGCAGACTTTCTTACAGGTTCATAGCATAATCTGTGGGAGCAGAAATCCAATCTGATGCCCAACCAAATGCAGCATGCAAATTGGACTGCTTCCCTGAGAGCAGCCGGCCAGGGTCTGGGTCAGCTGAAGAGGAGAAAAAAGAGCTCTAGACTCTGGGCCACCAGCTTGGCTGCCTCGCTCCAGCGGGGGTGGGGCACGCAGCAGATTACAGCTTTATTTGTTTAAACCTCGGCATCTGTAAGCATTCACAGTCCTCTTGACTTGTGCTTCCTGGTTGTAAAAAGAACAGTTGAACGAGCTCATTGTTTGGGGCTCCTTTCTTTAATGTATTTTACAAACACGCACAGTGACAGGCCTGACATGCAGATTTCTATGTACTCGCGCTTCAGTCTGGGATTACAGCATTAATAACACAGTTCCGTGCTTCGTGCCATTTTTAAGCATGATCGTTATGATAAAGGGCATATACTTAATTACAGGCCTGCTTAATTACAGCTCTGTTGAAGCTCGTTTGTTTAGGAGAATGCTAATTGCGCTACGGAGCCGCGGTACATCCTCACTTTCATCTGCTCCGTGTTGCTCCGATCCATGGAGCAGCATTTGTTAAAACTGCCACCAGATTTTTTTTAAGTAAAAAGAAGAAAGCAGTGGCCTGACACTAAAGGGACATCGCTTCCAGTCAGAGATCGGGAGCCACAGTCCAGGACGCTCTGCCCACATCAGACCCCTGACTGCTGTTGTCAGATGTGGCTGTTGGCAAGGAGCGTGAGGCCCATTTTCCAGACAGGCTCAAAGGTGTGGTGTCCCTGCATGGACATAGCCCTCTTTCTGCCACAGGCCGTGCCGGGAGCCTGTCACAGCCTGGAACTCCTGGGTGTGTGACTTAAAGAAGAAGCTGCAGATGGGAAGGTTGACGGTTCACCCCGTGTACGAGGAAAGGAACAAGGGCCCTTCCTTGTCTTTGCAGAAGAGACCTTGGGAGGACCACGGGCTTTCACTTTTCCTCTCACATGACCCGGGCTTGGAGGAGCCTCTGTAATGTCACCCTGGGAACCCAGCTGGACAAAGGACCAGAACCTGCTCAGGTGTCATTCCTGATTCTGTGGCATGTCTATGCCCACAGGTCAGGGGCATCAGGGAGATGCCCTGCCCTAATCCTTGCTGGTTGGCAGGGCACAGAGACCCCTGTGAACCGTGTCCCCCAGCGATGTGTGGCCCTGAGTAGGTCAGTGAGAGGCTGGCAGCCAGGACATGCATCCAGTCTTGAACAGTCAGGGTGAAAATACACCAGCCCTGGCTGGGGAAGGAGAGAGGAAGGAGGGGGACAGGGCTCCCTGGGAGAGGGGGGACAGAGATGATTTATGGCCAGTCTTGGGGATCACATGAAAAATGTGTGCCATCATTTTAAGGATTATGTTTGCCAAACCTCTGAGTATTTTCAAATATGGAAGGCTGTCCAGATAAGGCTTCTAGGAATGGAAGCTGTTGAATCAGAAGGGGCTTCCCAGAATCCTAGTGCTAAACTCTGCAGCGCACAGACCCTACCCAGCTCCCACAGTATCAGTGGCTCTGTTTGTTTCTTCTGTGCAGTGTATCTTCCAAGAGGAGAGTGAGGCCCCTGAACTGTAATTGATCCAGCCAGCCCTTCTCCCTGTGGCTGTGGCTTCCTAGCAGACAGGGGCTTGTGCCCTCTTCAAGGCCTCTCTTATCCAGCCCCACTCTGCCTGCTCCCATGTGTCAGATGCAGTGTGGGATGCTAGGCAGAGTCCTGCCTCCCTGGGGTAAAGGGCCTGAGACTGCCTCTCCCTTTCCGTATGGAGTTAGCTAAGAGTCCCACAGTGTCCTCCCTCTCTTCAAGGCTCTCAGGATGATCATGTGAGAATATCATGGAAGCTCAGAGCAGACCAAGTGGTGCCTGGATCCTGTGGCATGCTGTGCCACTATGGCCTCGAAAAGGGCACCTTCCATGTTCAGTGAGCAAATCACATTGATGTGTCCAGCCAACTCAGAGCCATTTGTTACTGTAGCTAGCTACTGTGCTGTCTTCCCTTTGCCCGGCATAGCTAAGGCCACACTGTTGTTACTGTTGCTACTGTTGTTACTGTTACTACTGTGCTTGTCTTTCCTTCTTCCTGCATAGCTAAGGCCACACTGTTGCTACTGTTGCGTGTCTTCCCTTCCCCCTGCATAGCTGCACTAAACTATAAGGGGGCAAAGTCCGTGCTCTGATGTCGCACAAATGTCAGCGTTCTGCGCCCTTCATCAGAATCTTCTCTTAGCCAATTAACAAGCATTCCTACTAGGTCCCTATCAGCCATATTTCACTTAAAAAAACAACCATGAGAGGGGCAGTGGTGGCAGAGGCAGGAGGATCTCTGTGAGTTCAAGGCCATCCTGGTGTAGAAGAGCTAGTTCCAGGACAGGAACCAAAAGCTACGGAGAAACTCTGTCTCGAAAATAAAAAAAAAAAAAAAAAAAAAAAAAAAAAAAAAAAAAAAAAAAAACATGTTTCTTCTTAGCTAGCAGGTGATGGATGTCCTGACCCCCTTCAGAGCAGGTAGTTAATCTGCCTCTCAGTACCTAGGCTGTGTCATGTGGAAGGGGGATGTGGGTGCCATTCATGGAAGCCAGATGACAACTTCGTAGTGCCAATTCCCTCCTTCTACCTTTGTGTGATCCCAGGGCTCAAACTCAATCTCATGCAGCAAGCACCTTTACCCACTGAGCCAGCCATACTGTATATGAATGTGCATGCATGCATGCCTGTCTGCGCCACATACAGTGCTCATGGAGGCCAGAAGAAGGTGTAAGATCCCTCTGGAACTGGAGTCACAGATGGCTGTGAGCTGCCATGTAGGTGCTGGGCATAGAACCCAGTGTCCTCTGCAAGATTCTAAGTCCTGAGCCATCTCTCCAGTGCCTTGCCCTCAACCACACACACTAGATTCTTTAAATGCAATTTGGTCTGTTAAGTATGACCTGGAGGTCACGTCTGCTTAGGTGTGTCCTGTGTGCTGCAAGCCCTATCTGGGCGGTTCATCTTGAGCTCTGCCCTGCTGATTCTACCAGATGGGCTAAGATCTGTTCTCTAGTGAATGAGAAGAATAGCTGACTGCCCAGCCTCCTATTGTGAGTCCCCTTTACCAAATGTCACCTCAGTCTCTTTACCAAATGGCTCCTTGCAGTCAGGACTGCGCACAAGGGGCTTCCATCTCTGTTGCCAGTATAGGCAGGGGTGTAACTGCCACCACCATCCTGGTGGCCACATCATCGTGCGGCCCCATACTTCTCACAGTGTGAGATGCTCTTCTTCTGCTGCCGTCTAGTAGGCTCCAGGGGAGGACATCACTGTAGAAGTGGGTGAGGAACCTTGTTAGCCCCTGCACAGTGGCGGGAGCAGTGCTGTGCACATGAGCCCTTTCTGTGAGAAGTAAAATACGATGGTTACCTGTGTCCAAGCATCGTAAGCCAGGGCTTCCAGGTTCCTGCTTCTGGCCTGTGTGACCTTGGTGTCGGTTCCACCTCTGGAGCCTCTGTTTTGTCATCTCAAAAGCATCAGAAGTGATCTGAGGGCCCTGGACCCAGCAAGTATTCGAGGGCAGAGCACGCAAGAGCTGTGTGGTGAACGGGAGCTTAAAGCTTATGTTGGGTGGTCAGCGGCAGGAGCCAGTGTGGCCTTTCAGGGTGTCGATAGGGCTTGCCTCCATCCCTAAGAAGCTTGTGGCTTTCCAAGGAAACCCTTCACGGCACTGTGTCTGCTGTGACAGGCTCATAGGTGGTAGTGGGGCATTTGCAGTGGGTGTGGGAATCACTTGGGGTCTTGTCCCTCCTTGCTCTGCCGGTGCTGTCTCATGCACCATGCCAGCATTCAGCCCTTCTCTTCCGGGTTGTAGGGCCCAGCTGCAGTGGGAGATGGCCCTGCAGAAGGGGGCTCCCAGTGCAGGCAAGTTCCGCTTTTCATTCCCTCCCTCCCTGTAGTATTATGGCCACAGCTAATCACTCGCTGTGTGGCACGTCTTACAGATCAGACACCGGCAGGGATTCTGTTCCCTCCTCCTGCGCTCTCCTTTCCGTTCCTGCTTCTCTTTGGCCCCAGCCCTGGAAGGTGGTCCCAGCATTTGAATGCCAAGGAAGTCTTCATTTTAGGAAATGGGCAGAGGGGAGGCCCAGTGTCCATTCTAAATCCATGGTCTGCCACAAACCACCCTCTCGCTGCAGGCTGCAGGTTCCTACACTAAGGGCCAGATGTATAGGCTGAACTTTGCCTCGGCTGTGTCCTGATTCTGCAGGGCACCATCTCAGTCAGCAGCCCAGCTCTCTATGCATGGGTCACACTGTGAGGGCCCTGCATCACACGCTCCTCTGTGGCAAGACTGCCACCAGTTTAGGGGTGGAGACTTAGATACAAGTCGATTGCAGGAGCTATGGTACAGAAAGGAACTGAGTTTCCAGGTCCCTGCATTCCTCATTCACAGGCTGCTCATTCCACACCCTTCAGTCTTGACTCAGCCCCAAAGCCGCGGCAAGGAATCAGAAACCATGTGTTCTCCCTTCCCCACAAACACTGCGCCCACTCTGCCAGGCCCTGAGCAAGTTCCTGGCCTGCTTCACTGTAGACACATAGCACACCTCACAGCCATTAGCCAAGCTTCTTTGTCATGTGACTTCACGGCAGGTCCAGCCCAGGGCTCAAGCACAATCATCCTGACCACCAAACTACTTGTCTTTCCATGGAGACGCTGATGAATACCCAACACCACCAAAGAGAGACAGGTCGGCCTACAGAATGTACAGTGGACATGCTACTGCCAGCTTCCTCCCAGAACACATCTGCCCCTCACAGCCATACATCACTTTCTTCCTGCTGTCTGGCCCTTAGTGTCTCCAGCTACTTATGACATAGGCCAGAGCCCTGGGTAAGAAGAGGCTTCCACACCAGCCCTGTGCTACTCCCCCACCCTCTCTGCACCGACTACACTCAGAGGGGCCACACAAGGCGTCTGTATCCCTGGGCAGGGTGCATTCCCTGGGAGCGGAGGGCAGCGTCCCACTCCGCAGCTCTCACTCACTTGAGCTGGGCAGCATCTGCCTCCAGCCAGGGAGTGATTGGTCCTCTCTGTACCGACATCCTAGGTTGCTGGACAGCAGTCGTGTCTTCAATGCGTTCCTCTCTTTCCTCTCTTGCAGCAGTGGATGGTGTGCCGTTTATGATTTCAGAGAAGTTTTCCTGCATTCCAGAAAGTGTAAGTTTTATGCATGTTCCCCTCCCCTCCCCCACCTTAACCTGAAGTCCCTCAATGTCTATGCACAAGCTGCTCTTAGCACCCTGGAACCCCTGGGCCTGGGCAAGCATCTCTGCCTGTGTGCTGAACCCTAAAACTAGAAGGCACAACTTGTGAGAGCTGGGGTGCGTTCTCGTCTTGGGCCCTCCAGCCGGGGCCTGCACCTAGCAGATGCCTGAGAAGTGGAAGAAAAGGGCAGCTGGAGGCCAGGATCCTAGAGACACTCAGCAGATGAGTGTGTACGGCCACGCATTTGACTCACAGGTCGCAATGTTTCCCAAGTTGGGCATCCTCGTCTAGCTATTGTTTGAGACTGGCTCTCGCTGTGCAGTCCTGACTGCCTCAGAACTAGCTCTTTACACCAGCTGGCCTTGCACTTACAGAGAGCCACCTGCTTCTGCCTCCTGAGTGCTAAGATTAAACATGCACTACCACAACCAGCCGTAACGTGCTTTTTGTTTGTTTGTTTTTGAGACATACAGCCCTGGCTGGCCTGAAACTCACTTCATCGATCAGACTGTCACAAACTCAGACCCACCTGCCTCTTCCTTCCTAGTGCTGCTCCACCACACATGGCCTTGGTTTTTCACTTCCCAGTGATGAAGTTGGCCTGGTTCCCCACTATCATTGCTGCATTCTGTATGTCCTGCACGCTGTGCCGTGGAGCAGTGTCAGGTGCCTCTGGCTGTGGTCTGTTTAGGTTGAGCCCTGAGCTCTCTTGAATGACAGAGGAACTAGGCAAGCCAATCAAGAGCAGAGGCCAGTATCTAGACCATGAGAGGCCACAGCCAGGACCTTGTACTGGTTCCATTCCCTCCTGGAGACACCCCTCTGATAGTGCCTGGTCCTCAGGACAGCCTCTGCCCTCACTCAGCTGTGCAAGCCTGGGCCACGCTGGGTCAGTAAACTTTTATTCTTCCTGTAGAAGATTGTTTTGAGGCGTCACTAAGCACCAAGGCCCTGGTTTGGCCCATTGAAAGACCCCTCAAGTGTTTTTCTTGGACCCAGTTTAAAACCACCCGCCTGGCGATCCGACCTGCTCTGTCGTTTCCATTTTTATGAAATATAATAGGCCTCCTCTGAGCCCTTCTGGTAAGCAGCTTAATCGTGAAAAATGCTCCTGACGTGACACAGGGAGCCTGAGGAACTTCCGCAGACTCCACTTGGCTGTGTTGCCATGGAGACACTGGCACCTCTCCCGCATGCTCCCTGGGAGAGGCAGCTCTGCCCTGCTCACCAGCTCCAGTCGGGAAAGTTTAGTGGACTAGTTAGGGCCTAATGATGCAACAGCTGGACCTCTGCTGGCTCCTGGGCCAGGCGAGCAGGCGGCCCCGTCCTCACAACATGAAGGCTGGCATCTTCAGCAGAGCCAAACTGTTTTGTGGCTACTGGAAGAGCAGGCCCAGGAGCTCGGGGTCTAATTTGGTGGCCCTATCCCAAGTTTGCCCTCACAATGTGCTACTGCCAATTCAGCAAGTGCTCAGGGCCACAGATGCAGGCCAAGCCCTGTGTTAAGCCCTTCCAAGCACTTCTCTGTTTAATCCCCCTGCAGCCAGACCAAAAGGGCCTACCAATGCCACTTTTAACAGGCTTTTAAATGTGGCCTTCAAAGTAAGTATGGGGGGGGGGGGGGTTATCCAGATGCCTCAGCAGGTAAAAGGGCTGTGGCAAAAGTCCAATCACTGGAGTTCGATCCCAAGAACCCACATTAAAAAAGCCAGATACGGTGACGTGCATGTGTAATCCTAGCACCCCTAAGAGATGGAAGTCATGAGCCAGCTGGCCTGGAGTACAAAGGAGAGCAGAAACGGAAAAAGAACCGACTCCTCAAAGTTGCCCTCTGACCTCCACATGTGTGTCCACACTCGCACTCTAAAAATCTGCTGAATAAACAAATAGAGAAGATTAATCCTTCCTGCACCACAAGGCAGCCAGTTGGGATCCAGAGCCTTGGACTCAGGAGCTAACCACTGGCCTCTAGCAGTGCAGGACATGCAGGTAGCCCAATGCAGGTGCTAACCCCAGCCCACTGCAGGACTCTGGGTCTAAACAGACAAGTCCTGGCTTCTGTGTGGATCTCAGGCTCTACCTGCAGGAGAGGCTGCAAGAGGCTAGCCTTCTGCTGCTCCCAGAAAACCCAGAACCAGTGTTCCTGGAAAACCAGTGTTCCTGGAAACAGCGTACCTGGATTCTGCACTGGCAGCAGCCCACACGGGGAGGCTCACACAGTCCAGCCTGCTCACCTGCACTGACTTTCCTAGTCTGTGTTTTTGCCGAGAAATGTTCCACTGTCCACAGAATTGCAGAGCCCTGTTAAAGTGTGGCCTCTCGCTTTCACCACCCTGATCTTGCAGAGCATTAGCTGATGGTGGTCATTTCCTTCTTTCATCTCTATCAAAGACCTAGTCCTCCCCTAGATACTGCAGACCCTTGGAACTCCCGCCACTCTGTAGAGACACCAGGCAGTGTGGCCTCTGGTAACTGCTTCAGACACTTCCAGCCCCGAATCCCATCACAAAAGCATAAATCGCTCACTTTCTCCTTTGGTGTCAGGAAAAAAAGATAAGTTAATTGACCATAGGCACGCCTTCTGGGAGGCCATGGCCCCTCCCCTTACCCCCTGCCCCCAGTGCTGTGGATATGTGGCGAAGTTGTCTTGTGGTTCAGAAGGTTCAGCTCACAATGTGCTTATGGTTTCTGCCTGGACCTGTAGGCTGAGCGTCACAATGACCATTCCTGTGGTGGGGCTGAAGATGCTAGGGCGGCTTGTCCATCACAGTTGTCATGAGAGCAAGGGGCTTTCTCCAGCCATCAAAAGGGTGACTTGGTGTGTATTTTCAGATGCAGCCGTTTGATCTCTTGGGAATCACCATCAAGTCCCTGGCAGAAATTGAAAAGGAGGTAGGTACGCTGGGCTTGCGACACTGCTCACTCTAGGGTCCTTGTTCCTCCATCAGAGCTTGGTTCCAGAAAAGGTGGGTGCAAGAGCCCTCCTGAGGAGAAACCCAGTCAGTCATTTTGAGCGCACCCATCGCTTGCCAGAGGCCATGACCAGTACTGTCTCTCCTCATTTGCCACCAGGGCCATCTCAGATTCAACCAACTCTTGAACCAGAGGAATGTCCTAGGCCCCTCATACTTAGCCAGGTCCCTCCTTCCCGGCTGGTTTGATGGCATCTGGGCATCATAAGAAAGACACCAGGATCAGGGTCCAAAGGAAAGTTCCAAGGAGAAAGACCCGAAACAGTAGGAGGCCAGGCCTGCTGGGGTTGCCCGTTTTGGGCCAGCATCAGTGTGCACATCCTCGTGTGAGAAGACTGCCACGGTCACATGCTGCCACCAGAGCTCCTCAGAGAGGAACATTTGTCTCACAGATGGAAATGGCAGAACCATTTCAATATCCTTGGTTCCTTGGGGTTTTCTTGTATGTACCCAGCCAGCAGAAGCAGGCTGCATTATTGAAAGATGGCTGGAATCAAGGAAAATTGAATCAGTGCAGTACAACGAATTCCTAAACCGTCAGAGCAAGAACAAGACGAAAATCTCCCCCTTTGTCTTTGATTCTCAGTAAATCATAAAAACATGGTTGTCACCTATAGTTTTGTTTGCTGGCTGGCTGGCAACAGGAGGAATGGCTGGCCACAATGCTGGAAATCTAGGTGTAGATAGAATTTCACATCTGCCCTTTAAACAGCCTTTGCCAGGGCTCCAGCATAGGGTGGGCCTCCCCATGGGGTGGAGTCTGTGGGTAGCCAGGGGAGGCTTTGAGAGCTGCACTGGAGAGCAAGATAGACCAAAGTCACGTAGCCAGATTTGAAGCAGCTTGACTGCCTGACTCAGGCAGGCCTCCTTCCCGCCTGTGCAGGGGTAGCAGGAGAACCAGCCTCAGGGTATCAGCCAGTGCTGTGTGCACAGGTGGGAAACTCTGGTGGCAACAGGTACCCAGTGCTGGGGTTGGGTGCTACAGAAAGGGGCATCCAAACTTCCCCCTCCTGAGCACCCTGCCCTTGCCAGTGGGCCTTGCCAGTAACATCTTTTTCTTAAGCGCTCACATGGGCACAGTCCTTGTATTTGGGGCTATTTTGTTGTCACCCTGAGTGACCAAGTAACCTCCTTCCTCCTTTGTATGAGGCAAGATTGAAGCCTCATCTTGTCCTGTGGCTGGAAGCCCTTGAAGGGGACTGTCGGAGCTGGTGGGGACATAGGGCTGGGCTGCATTCTGGATGCAGTGAGTAGACAAGACCCTGTTGTCAGGCTGGGGCATGTCATGTCCACACCAAATGTCTGGGTTTTCCCTCTACTCTGAGAGCTGGCACATGGGCGGGCATGTTCTTATGATGTATGTCCTTCATCTCAGTACTGAGTTGGGGTGTGGCTTCCCCCAAGACCCAGCACTGGATAGTGAGGAAAGCTCTGGAAGGAGCTTGTGGGCCTGATCCCATCTCTTCTCAGTGACTTCTCTGGGCCTGTTTCCTCTTCTGTCAGGTGGGGCAGTAAAGGAAATACCAGCCATGCTTAACAGGGCTCTGCTGAGACCGTGGGGTTTGGGGGGTTCTGCTGAGACTGTTGGGTTTGGGGGGCTCTGCTGAGACCGTGGGGCTTTGGGGCTCTGCTGAGACTGTTGGGTTTGGGGGGCTGTGCTGAGACTGTTGGGTTTGGGGGGCTGTGCTGAGACTGCAGGGTTTGGGGGCTCTGTTGAGACTGGGTTTGGGGTGCTCTGCTGAGACTGCAGGGTTTGGGGGCTCTGCTGAGACTGTTGGGTTTGGGAGGCTCTGCTGAGACTACGGGGTTTGGGGAGCTCTGTTGAGACTGTGTGGTTTGGGGGCTCTGCTGAGACCATGAGGTTTGGGGGGCTCTGCTGAGACCATGGGGTTTGGGGGCTCTGCTGAGACCATGTGGTTTGGGGGCTCTGCTGAGACCGTGTGGTTTGGAGCCTGCAGAGCTGGCAGCATCACCATCACCACTGCCCATAACTACATTCTCCCTTTCCATGGGGCAGGGGCAGGAGGCAGTCTGCCTGTCCTGGTTAGCAGCTGAGGGATGCCATCTTGTTTTGTTTCTCACTGTGAGTCTCGGTGAGAAGACAGGCTTGTAGTTGTGGCTGAATTATGTTAAAGTTGCAGAAAGGTGGGAGAATAGCAAGTGGGAGTGGGGTGTGGAAGCATAGTGAGGGTCACCACGAGTGGGAGTGGGGTGTGGAAGCATAGTGAGGGTCACCACGAGTGGGAGTGGCACAGCGTCTGTCACTGAGGATCTGCCATCCATGTGTTTAGGGCATTGCCATATCATGGTGTTTAGGGTGTCGCCACTGCCCCCACATTCTGAAGGACAGGGCCGTCCTCCACAACACTCAGTGAGTTTCCTGGGAGCAGGTGGTGTGGCCTCTTCTAACCCTGTTTGCAGTGTCACTTCTGTGACAGACCTCCATCATGGCCTGCATCCAGTGTTGGGCCTGAAGCAAGCAGGGAGTCCCTTAGAACAAATGTGGTGTCCCCAGGAGCTGGCATTGTGTTGTCTGGGTCAGGACACTTGGTTCCCTGCTGGCCCAGCTGCCCCTGGTGCAGGAGCCCAGGTCTGTAGGAGGTGTCTTCACTGGCTGCCGGTTCTGTTATACCTTGTTAAACCCCACCCCCACACAAGCAAAACATAGGTTCTGAAGGCAGGCAGTCACCTTTAAAGTTTTTGTCGTTTATTTCATGGCAGCGATGCACAGTGTGGGGTCAGAAGACAGCCTGCTTAATCTGTCTCTCATTCCATCACGGGAGCTCCGCAGGTAGAACTCAGGTTATCGGGCTTGGCAGCCTCTTTCCCCAGTGAACCATCTCGCTGGCCCGGATGAGCATCTTTGACTTTGGGGCACAGGCTAAAGACCTGAACATCTAGGATCCTGCCCCTAGCTCCTCCCCACAGTAGAGCAAAGTGTCTGAGAAGCTCTTCCTCTGTGTCTAAACATCCTGAAAGAGAAACCCTGGCAATGACTAGGATGTCAGCAGGTGGCTCCAGTGAAGACAAGAGAACCAAGTGTGGCCTAATAAGTATATCCCTGTCCCCTCTCCTGAGGGGTGGGGCACAGCTTGAAGAAATAGTGTCCATCCCTGAAGGCAGCTGGTCAGTCTGTCCAGCCAACATGAGGCTGAGAATCTTAGTCACTGTTCTATTGCTTTGAGGAGACACTATGACCAAGGCAGCTTACAGAAGAATGCATAAAATTAGGTGCTTGCTTAGTTTCTGAGGGCTAGTCTCTGACCTTCATGGCAGGCAGCATGGTGGCAGGTAGCACAGTGGCAGGCAGGCAGCACAGTGGCAGGCAGGTAACACAGTGGCAGGCAGGTAACACAGTGGCAGGCAGGTAGCACAGTGGCAGGCAGGCAGGCAGCACAGTGGCAGGCAGGTAACACAGTGGCAGGCAGGTAGCACAGTGGCAGGCAGGTAGCACAGTGGCAGGCAGGTAGCACAGTGGCAGGCAGGTAGCACAGTGGCAGGCAGGTAGCACAGTGGCAGGCAGGTAACACAGTGGCAGGCAGGTAGCACAGTGGCAGGCAGGTAACACAGTGGCAGGCAGGTAGCACAGTGGCAGGCAGGTAGCAGTGGCAGGCAGGTAGCAGTGGCAGGCAGGCAGGCAGGCACAGCACTAGAGCAGAAGCTGAGAACTCACATCTGAATCACAAGGTCATGGCAGAAAGAGCAAGACGAGGCCTGGCACGGGCTTTTGAACCCCAGTGACACATCTCCTCCAACAAGGCTACACCTCCAAATCCTTCCCTAACTGTCCCACCAAAAATTCAAATAGCCATTGTCACTCAAACCACTTCCCTGAGCAAACCCTCCTGCCACCCTGCCCGGCACTGTCTGCCACTCGCCTTCTTAAGCAGCCCTAGAGCTGCCAGAGCTGCCAGCCTAAGAACAGATCGGAGTGAAGCAAGAGAACCTCGGGCAAATGCCAGCGCCAAATCCCTGTACCACCACATGCCTGCCACCCACGGGACCTGCCTGGTACCACCACAGCCTGGACTGGCAGTGAGTGATACGCAGCTGGAAGGAGACGGGCACCTGGTGCTGTATAGGCAGGGCACGAGCTCAAGCACAGGCTCATCCTGGAAGACTGGGAACACAGCAGCATGCCTGACTAGCTGAGAGGCGAGACCGTCAGCACTCAGAGTCCAGGTGTCCACAGGTTCCCTGTGGATGTGCTGGTGGTGGAGGTGACAGGTATGATGGACAGGACACCGGGGAAACTCTGTGTCTGGGCAGGTGCTGTGTTGATGGTGAAGGTGACAAGATATTTTTACAGGTAGGACACAGGTGAGCCACTAGTGTGCCTGTCTGTGGTGGACTGTCATGTGTTAGCAGAGGAAATATGGTATCATGGACAGGATGTAGGCCCTGGTCTACCTGTGTTTGATGCCAAATCTACCCATAGTTGGGGTTTTGGTTTGGTTGTTAGTTTGTTTGAGACGGTGAGTATCAGTATGTAACTCTGGCTGGTCTTGAACTCACAGAGATCTGCTTGACTCTGCCTCCAGAGCTGATAGGATAGTGCACCTCCATGCTCAGACCTCAGACAGATCCCTTTGCCGCTCCAGCCTCATAGCGGAGTGTCACTGCTGGGCACCTCACAGCTGGCAGAGACCTTCAGGTGCCTCCACTGTCAAGTTCCCAGAGCTTCCTGGCACACACAGCCCTTAAATTTCAGGAAGACACCCAAGAAAGGTGGTATTTAAAGTCAGAGTGGAAATCCATGCCATCAGGCAGCATTGCAGCAGGGGGAGGAGTCCCCGAAAAGACAAAAACCTCGCCATTCAGGCATACATGGAGATGTGGGTGGTGGAGAATGAATGAAGCCGTGATTAATACAGTGACTCATCCTGGAAGGCCAGCACTCTCGTGGCTCTCAGAGAGCCGGCATGCACTCCTGTCTCCGCTCTTCGAGGCCTCGGCAGGGATCCTGTCAATTAGGTCAAGGCAACAGAGTGAATTTTGCTGTCTCCTCTTCCCATGGGAGGTGACCAAGGAGTCACAAGGTTTTCTGGCCTGTCCCAGCATGTCTTCCGTCTTGTTTTTTTGCCTGTGGGAGGATGGTGTGCGGCTACTGTCCCCACAAAGCCACTGTCCTCTCCCCCCACACCCAGCAAAAGCTGCTCTGTTAGGAGCGAGGAAATGCAATTCCACAGTGGTCCATGATGGAGCGTCTTCCCTCTGAGTGAGTAGATGGGCATATAAATATTCCCCGTCTCCGTGGCTCTTTATTTCCCTTGTAAGCAGTTGCCCCATTTCTCCATCTGATGGATTTCCTGTGGCAGTCAGGGTGGGTGTGCCCACACTCTCTCCAGCCACATCCTCTGAAACCATTCCCGCCCTGGCGCCCTGTATCCTCTGTTTGCCTCACTCCCCTCTCCATCCCAGGTCTCCCGGGCCAAGAGCCAGCGCCTAGAGATCTAGAGAGCACATCCCGCACAAACCTTTTAAATCACAAGTAATGGATCCCCGTATGAAAGTGCATGGGCAACTGGGAAACCGGTCTCCAAGCTCCACGTGAGCCAGCTCACCCAAAACCCTTGGTGGGGTGAATGGGGCTGAGCTAGGGGTTCTCATTAGCTTACCACTCTTGCTGGTGGAACGGCCAGCCTCCATTGTCGGAGGATCTGAAAGCGCAAAGAGGGGGAGTCTCCTTAGCAGAGGGACCGTCTGATATTAATCACCCCCTTAAAATTGACAAGGGAGGCAGTGCATTTAACCACTTAATTGCTACAGGTTTTTATGGGCTGCTGTTTGCAGACATATTTAATGAAGAAGTTATAAATCTAAGAGAGCTTAAAATTTTAATTTTATCCCTAAATATTATCCTTGTTCTCGCGTTCGTAGCCGGGCCTCGGGAGTGTAGTCACGTGAGATACCCTTAAATGAACATATTTGCTAACTGGCGTGATTTCAGTTTCTAAAACATTGGTTCCAGCAATTAGGCCTTTTTTTCCAGTTCCCAAATGACTAGAGGAATTCGTCTTGATTATAATTGCTCTTAGCCACGCATATCTAATTTGTGTCTTTTTAAGTGTTAATTAGTAAACAGTTTGAGCTGACATCTTTATGTGTTTGCGTGTTGAAAAATGGGGCTTATTGCTTATTTAGCTTGGGGCTGATTCCACTAGCATTTACGTCACGACTCAAAGGTGAAATTAATGGAAACACATTTGGCAGCATGAGGTTTAAAGAATTTTCAAATTCAGCTTCTGGATGTCCACTTTTCTGGGGCCTCTTCGAATGAACGAGGTTAGGGTGGGCTGGAGAGCTACGTCTGCCGGAGGGAAGCCAGGCAGGCTTTTGCACCCATAATGAAATGGCAGAGTCCCAATTTTATCGCCACAAAGTGTTCATATCCAGCGTATTTGTTCCTTTTTTTCTGCAGTTGGAAAGCTTTCCTCGTGCTTAGGAGTGTGAACTGATTTGAAGGGCTGAGCTGCAGTCGCAGGAATATGTGGTCCCTTTCCACCATCTAGTGGTCAGGTTTTGAATTGCAACAGATCGCATGGCCACCTCTCTGCTAGGTGAGATGCAAGGTTCTCCACCCAGCATCCTTTCGTCCTTTGTTTCTAACCAGAAAGGTGGAGTATTTGGGAAAATAAATCTGCCCACTTCGTGCATTAAGTGTAACTAGCCAGTGGACTCCTATTTCCTCCTGTATAGTCTTCAAAGACCACATCTACCACCCAAATTTTTACAGAGCCCACACTGACTTGAGACCATTCCAGCTCAAAACAAAGAAACCCCAAAAGATGGTACACTGTTGAGGTGGGGGTGTGCCACTCAGCTGACTGCACCAGTTTATAGTGTACCCCACTATATGCAAGCTGTCAGCATGCATGTGATGATTGTCAGTTGCGAAGGAAAATTAAAAAAAAAAAAAACTTAAAGAACCTAATGGGTGGGCTAAGTGCTTTTCTGAAGGCACAAAATAAAGTCTTCCTAAAGATGGGAGGAGTTTGGTTCACCCTGACACGTTCTGATGACCACAACTCTAAACCCACAATTCGTGCCACAGACCAGCATTAACCTTGCTGGTATGATATCATTTGGAACAGCTTGCCAGTTGGAATAGATTGTGTGCACACATGTGCATGTGTGTGTGCGTGCAGAAACCAGGGGTCTACATGGGTATCTTCCTTGATCATCTACCCCAGTTTTTGAGGCAGCGTCTTGTACTAAACCTGTAGCTCACTGATTCAGTTAAGTTAGCTTGGCCAGAGAGCCCCAGGTATTGCCTGTCTCCATCCCTCACCAGAGATTATACTGGCTTTGCATGGATGCTTGTGCTCTGCACTCACTCCCTCGTGCTTGCGTGGCCGGCACTTTCCCGGCAGAGCCGTCTCCTCTGGCCCAGGCATCAACCTTTTCAGTGTTTTATGTTTTCACTGCAGACAACTATTGTACATGCAGAAAAATGCAAACTTAGGAAAACGTGGAGTAAAGAGTGAATAACTCCTGCTGCCCACCCTGGACACACGCACGTATGCACGCACACACACACATGCACTCACGCACACACACACATTAGACCAGCTCACCTGCAATCACAGTTCTGTAACCTACTCCCTACTCCCACTCATTCTAAATGCGTCCCCCTGTGCTCACAGTTAAGTGGGGCTCTCCATCAAAGCAGCTTCTCCCGCGGCAGATGGGGATGATTACAGAAGCCACAACTGGCCGAAGTGCAGTTTGAAGCTCATTCCTTCGAATGGCCACATCTCTGCCTTTTTAAAAGCACTTTTTTGAGAATTTTATACATGAATACTGTGTTTATATCCCTTCACTCTTCCCTCCAGCCTCTCTTGTCTTTCTCCCACTCCCTTTCTGCTTCATGACCTCTTCACACACACACACACACACACACACACACACACACACACACACACACACACCCTGCTGCATCCAGTTAGTGTTGCTAGCACATTTTGTGTTTAGGGCTGACCACGTGAGATCATATAACCTATCAGAGGGGTTCATCTCCCAAGAAGACTGGTTCCCCTCAGCAGCTATGTATTACCTAGCTCTTCCTCTGGTGCTGGGGCCATTTGACATTTTCCTGTCCATGTTGGGGCATCAGCTAATGGTGTCGCTATGCAGGTCTTGTTTGAACAGCTCCTTACAGACTGTCTTGTGGCTGGCATCCTGGCTCTCTGGCCCCTGCATTGTCTGCTCCATCCCTCCCGCCACCGCCATCTGCAGTTCTCCTTGAGCCTGGGGTAGAGCTTGTGTTTATTAATCACTGGGATGTGCACCTCCGTCAGAGGTCTTTGCATTGGGGCAGTTGTGCTTCTATAGTGGTCTTGGCTTCTGCAAAAGAAGCTTCTTGGACGGAGTGAAAGCTGCACGTCCTGTGCTTCCAAGGGAAGTATTTGGAATGCTATTGGGAATTGCACTGGTTTAGGAGAGCAGCAGTAGTGGGATCTCTAAGCTCCTTGGCTCACCAGCCACAGGCAGTTGCCTGGGTTTGCATTATCAGGCATGAATTTTTCATGCTGACTAAGCCTTCTGTCCAAGTAGGAGGCTTTGGTTACCTCCAAAATGCAGGTGCCACTATTACCCTCCCATCCATCATGCTGGTCCTTGTGGCTCATCGCCTTACAGTTGAGTAGGACTTTTAGCTGCCCTTCTCCCTTGGTAGCCACACAGCACCTTTGTCTGATTGAGAGCTGTTCCTCAGGAGGAGGCTTCCAGGTCGGCTCTGGTCCCCTCTGACCAACAGCCCGTAGGCTCCTCTTGCTTGGCGCTGGGGGTTTGTTGTCTGTGACTTTATGGGGTACACCCTCACCCCCATGCCATACCCTTCAGTGGTTACGCTCTGCCATACTTAGCTAGTCCCATGTTGCCTGATGCTGGAGTCATCCCCATGGCTATCAGTGTGTGTAACTTGATTCTCTGTGTGTGTAGCTTCCCTGGGTGGGGCCTTCTTTAGAATGGGAAATGCTAGTTCTTTGCTTTCTAGATGGAGGTGAGTCCACTTAAGCCACCAAAGGAGCACGAGGTTGGCCTTCTCCACATCCCAACCCCAGCCCAGCGACACTGTGCTTTTAGTGTCTGGCACTGTCACCTACCGCAGAGCTGAAGGCCTCCATGCGCCACGTGGGTCTGTGGTCATTGGCTATCCGCCATCTGCATTTCTCTTGGGAATCTCTCCTGTTGGTGCTCTTGGCGTGGCAGGTTCCCTCCAGCTTACTTAATGTTTATTCTCCCTCCGCGGGGAGCATGTGTGTATGTGTGGGTACACTGGGGAGCATGTTGTGTGTCTGTACACTGGGGAGCATGTGTGTATGTGTGGGTACACTGGGGAGCATGTGTGTGTGGGTACACTGGGGAGCATGTGTGTGTGGGTACACTGGGGAGCATGTGTGTGTGTGTGTGTGTGTGTATACTCGCCCATGCAGACTTGTGTGCAGAGTCCAGAGCTTAGCATCAGGTCTTTCCCTAAAGTTCTGAGACCAGGTCCCTCCCTGAACCTGGAGCTGTTTTCCTCTAGCTTTGCTGGGCTGTGGGCCCCAAGGACCCTCTTGTTGCTGTCTGCCAGCTTGGGGATCACAGGAACAAGCTATTAAACCTGACTGTGAGCTCTGGAACTCCAAACACAGGTTCTCATACTCACACAGCAAGCACTACACCCTCTAAGCCACGGTTCTCACCCTTCCTAACGCTGCGACCTCTTAATACATGTGTGATGACCTCCAACCATGAAATTCTTTCCACTGATACTTTATAGCTGTAATTTTGCTACTGTGATGAATCATAATGTAAATATCTGATATGGAGAATATCTGCTACACTACCGTGACCCACAGGTTGAGAATTGCTGCTCTAAGCCATCCTCCCAACCCTTTCCGTTCACTTTTTAGTGATAATCATGTTAATTCTTGGAAAATTTCATACAATGTATTTTAAATGTCTACCCCCCCAACACCTCCTATTTCTGCTCCAACCCAACCCTTCTCACCCAACTTTGAGATTTCTCTAATTTTCTTTACCACTGAGTCCTGTCTGTGCTGCCCAGCTAATCTTGGATGGGAGTGGGGTCTGCCCTGGTGTGGTCATCCTGTGAGGGTCACATTGTTAAAGACTCTCCCTCTCCCGGCAGCTGTCAAATGTCAGTAGGGTTCTCAGCTAGGGGTGGGATCCACCCTAACCCCCTATGCAGGGCTCTGGCCCCAGCATGTGCAGGTCTTAACTTACTGTCTCAACTATTGTGTGTTTGTATGTGCATCTGTCCTGTGGTGTCTGGGAAACACTGTGTTCTTGATTGCTATTATCAAGCATCAGGCACCTTTGGCCCAATCTATCTGTCTGACTCTCTGTCTGTCTATCATTAGGTTTTTNTTTTTTTTTTTTTTTTTTTTTTTTGAGACAGGGTTTCTCTGTAGCCCTGGCAGTTCTGGAGTTAACTCTGTAGACCAAGCTGGTCTTGAACTCAAAGATCCACCTGCCTCTGCCTCCCGAGTGCTGGGATTAAAGGTGTGCACTACCGCCTGGCTTATTTATTTTAATTACACACCAGTGGGACAGATATAGGTATGTGCACGTTAGTGCTCCTAGGGGAGCTGGAGGCATCAGATCCCCCCGCCCTGGAGCTGGAGTTACAGGCGCTGTGAACTGCCCAACTTAAATGCTGGGAACAGAACTCAGGTCCTCTGTGAGAGGAGAGCATAATGCACTTTTCTCTGCTGGGCCATCTCTCCAGCCCTTACTGCGGGTTCTTAGAAATCTTTCAGTCCCCTCTTCCTGAAGACCCAGCGCCTTGGAGGAGGGATGTGATACATATGTCCCTTTTAGAGCCAGGCTCCACAATCTTATACTCTGCATGTTGACTGCATGGTAGTCATTACCATCTACTACAAAGAGAAGCTTCCCTGATGGGGGTGTTGGACCCCTTCCCTCTCAGTCGGGCTCCTCCCCCTTCAGTCAGGGTCTTCCCCCCAGTCGGGCTCCTCCGCTCTGAGTCGGGCTCTCCCCCCCCCTATTTTTTTCTTTTTTTTTTTTGAGACAGCATTACTCTGTGTAGCCTTGTCTGTGGCTGTCCTAGAACTCGCTCTGTAAACCAGGGTGGCCTTGAACTCACAGAGATCTGCCTGCCTCTGCCTCTTGAGAGCTAGGATTAAAGGTGTGTGCGCCACCACCACCTGGCCTCCCCTCTCATTTTTAAGAGCCCTCTTTGCTTTAAAGATGGCTACCTTGGGCCTGGGGAGAGGCTTTGGGTTTTGTTTTTGCATCATTCTTACAATAAAAACCACAATATTTCCTTACTTTATATTTTAAAATACTAAAATACTAAACATCAACTACTTATTCTGTTTGGCATGTTTTAGAAAGAACCTCTAGAGCTGCCTTATTCCTAATGTTTTAGCAGTTTCCAGGTCGTTTTCTTCTGCACTTTAATTCTAACCTTCCTGTGTGCACCGTAAGGCTTTTCCTGTGGGCGCTGTTCTGACTCCTGCTTTGCGATTGCTCTCATAGATGAAGGGTTAGTTGGGGCCCTCTGTGACCCACTGATTTTCCTAATTAGAGGCACTATCATTCCATCTGACCCACAGCCTTTCAAGGAGAGACAGTGGGTAGACAGCCTTATCCTGTGAGAGGGTCTCCTGGTCTCGATGGACTCCAGGATAAGCTTTGGGAATCTCCTGCCTCAGCCTCACAGGAACCGGAATTACAGACTTATGCCACCACTCCAGCCCCTTTTGTTTGTCTGGGGTACATTTGGTTTATTTTGGGTGCATGCATATGGAAGTCATAGGGCTTGCGGGACTGTTTCTCCTGTACCACCAGGTAGGTTCCAGAGATAGAGCTCGGGTCCTCCTGCTTGACAGCAGCCACCACCTTTACCTGCTGAGCATCTCACTGACCCCATCCTGTTTTTGTTGGAACTGCACTGAACTCATGTATAATAGGATGATTGACATTTTACATGGCATGTCCACCTGGGGACAGGTGTGCTGGCTTACCCAGGTCTTTGCGTATTGACCAATGGGAAACCAAGGAGTTTTCTTTGAAGAGTTCTCATGTGTTTCTTTTTGTTGTTCTTTTGTGATGGGGTCTCAAGCAGCCAAGGCTGACCTTGAACTCTGTATGTAGCTGAGCATGACCTCCAACTTGTGGTCCTCCTGTCTTTACTTCCCAGTGCTGAGATTACAGGCATGCACCACCATGCCAGGTTTTTACAGTGCTGGAGATGACACCCTTTATGTGTGCTGAGCCAGCACTGTGCCAGCTGAGCCACATCCCTGGCCCCCTCCTTCTTCCTTTTAAGACATGCCTGGGTGTTGTGTGTCTTTATGGCTCCTGTCGTCAAGGCCCTTGCTTGTTCCTTCTCATCAGTCACATGTATAGAGAAAGTTCCCAGCCTTGGTAGTACCTCTGGAGCCCACCGCTGCTGACTTGAAGCAGCCAGACACTGTCCTGGTCTCTTACGTAGCAGCCGTCCCCCTTCCTGGTGGACTTGTCTCCTCAGAAGGGCCTTCTCGGTTCCGGAGCCGCTTTAGGTGGCAGTTTCTACTCTCTGCATCCACACGTTCTCTGTGTTTTCATCTTTTCTTCTGCTTAAGACTTGGCCGTGTGTCTCTCTCCTATTGCTGTCATCGGGATGGGTGGCAGCTTCTCAGCAGCAGCCTTTGGTCATCTGTGGAGATGGCTGTTCTCCTTCCTGCATGTTAAGGTGGGAGACTGTTAACAGAGCCCCGGGTGCCCCCTCCTCACTGTCTTTGGGATTTTGTGTTTTGCTTCACGTGTATCTGTGTATGCGGATGCCATGTATAGAGTTGCACTCACGGGCCAGAAGAAGGAATCAGATCCCACACGGCTGTGAGCTCCCCAGGGTGGGTGCTGGAACCAAATTCAGCTCCCCTGGAAGAGAAGTAAGTTCTCTTAACGGCTGAGCCTCTGTTCGGTGGTTCTCAATCTTCCTAATGGTGTGATCTTTTAATACAGCGCCTCATGCTGTGGTGACCCCCAGCCGTAAGATTATTTCTCTGCTCCTTCGTGACTGTGATTTGCTACTGTTATGAGTTGTGAATATTTTTAGCTATAGAAGTTTGTCAAAGGGGCTGTGTCCCCCAAGTTGAGAACTATTGCTCAGCCTTCTGAATTTACCCAAGGCAGCATTCCTAAGAGTGGCTGCCATAGAGGCTGTTCCCTGGTGGCCCGAGGCACCCAGCTTGCAAATGAAGAGCCCAGGAATTAAGGTTGCAGCAGAGATGGGCTTCAAAGCAGCATTATCTGTCAGGGTTACTACCACCAGCCATACCTACTGTACAAAATCAGAGTCAGGTGAATGGTTGGGTTTTTACCAGTCCTTTAAGGAGGGTTTCTTTTCTCGGGTTTGTGGGACTTTTATCTAAAATGTTAAAATAAAGCAATCCCCAAGCTGAGCTAGGAGAAGTTGCCAGGCACCGTGACAGAAAGTGAGCCTTGCAGCAGAACTGGAGTGGGTGGGGCCACAGAACGTGTCTCCCCACAGGGAAGGCAATGGCCTCACACTTTCCTGCCATGACCTAGAGAAGAGGGGCATTACAAACAGCCATTTCTGCATTATCCAAGCAGAGAACAGATGCCCATAGGAAAAGTTGACAAGATCATGAACCACAGAGGTCCTTCCCTCTTCATCCCTCAGCCTTGCCCTTCAGTTGCCTGAAGGACTGGACTATCTCGGAGTTCCCAGCCCTGGCTGTTAAGTGGGGTCCTTATTAGAGGGCAGATGTGAAGTCTAAGCTAGCTCATCCCAGGTAAGCAGCAGGCACGCTGCACAGCAGGCCAGGCCCACCACACAGCGGACCCTCCCCAGTCCTTCCCTAGGGTTTGGAGAGCATAGAACCCCTTGAGTAGTAGAGGACCTTCCAGAATAGAGAGAGGTTCTGGAGGCTGAGTTGCAGGTGAGGAAGGGTGGCAGCCTAAGAACTGACTTACAAATGGAAGACAGGTTTGAGCCCAGGCTACAGCAGTGCCTGAAAGGTGGGGGATGGTGGTGTGGCCCAGGGGAGGCCCGGAGAGCAGTCAGGCGGGCTACTGTGTCTAGTCTTTCAGCTTTTCTGAACCACACAGTCATTCACAAAGCTCATCCTCAAGAACAGTATGATTGAGTTCCAAAAATTTTACAAAAACTTGAGCTAGGAATGCAGGTACATGCCATTAATCCCAGTACTTCAGAGAATTCCAGGCCAGCCAGGACTACACAGAGAAACCCTGACTTTAAAAACAAAAACAAACAAACTTAAAAACTATCTCATGATGTTTTCGGTAAATTGCTTATTTTGTTTTAGGCTACATTCATAGCTATCTTGGACTGCCTGGTCTAGCCTCTTCTGCTTCTTCTGCCCTTGTATTAGGCCATCTGCGACAGCCCAGGCCTCCCTCCACTGTTCTCCATCCCTGAAGCTTGAGTCCTGGTCTTTAGTTCCCTACATTAGGGGCCTTACCTGGGCCCCCCAAACTCGCCCTTGTGATACCCTTGCAGAACCTTCTGTGACCTGGTGCAGTATAACCTGCCTTTGTTCTGGCCCCACATCCCAACTGCCCCCCATCAAGGGGTGGGCATGGACACCTGGCCAGCTCAGCACTCGCTCCAAGTGCCCCTCTGGACCTGGGCCAGTACCGCTCTGGCTCACTTTGGGGTCGCAGGGAGTCAAACCCAGCCCTTGGTGAGGGATACAGACCTTCCTACTCTCCTTGTCTAGAGCCCTCTGGTGGATAGGACTGGTACTGGCTCAGGGGAGGAGGGCCAAGAGTTGCCAGGGGCGGTACGGCTTGTGCTCGTCAACCCTCCCTGGGTAGGTAGCACTTCTGTTTCAGGCTGTGCCTCCATTACTAACCATTAAAACAGGCCACTGCTGTCCCCATCTCTGCCTCTTGGGCACAGGCACTGCTGGGTGTGTTTGCACAGATCACTTTAGTGGCTCCCACTGCTCCCCTTGAGTGACAGGAGACATCTAGTCACCCCTTTTCCTTGAGGTTGAAGTGATCAGCCTCGGTGATGCTGTTCCTCCTACTAGCCGAACATTGGTCTCATGGTGAGGCAGGGCTTGTGGAAACTGACCCAAGTCTGCACGAGAGGCCTCGGACTATCTGTTTAAGGTCCTGGGGGCCTGGGGAAAGTCCCCACAGAGCCCCTGACAGTGATATCTCTTTCCTAGGCCAGGCCAGTGGAGCAGTTGCTATAACAGGCTGTGCCCACCAGAGGGTACACTGCCCGCACAGCTCAGCTGAGCTGGACTCTGCACACCAAATGCTTTTTAATTGAAAAAATTTTTTAATTCAAAAAGGATTTGCTGTTTGTACTCAAGTGCAGGTTTTCCTAATGCAGGAGACTAATGTCTTGAGTAAACAGATCCGGGCTCAAATCCGCCTTCAAAGGTACTGTCTGTTTGCCCAAGGGAGTGAAAGGGCTTCCAGAAGCCGCCCTAGTCTCTTGGGCAAACATTTTGGGGACGAGGAATCCCAGGCGGAGGACATCGTCTGTGGGAAGGTTATCCGCAGCCTAAGGGGGATTATGTCGGGGGACATATGTTGAAATTTCATTTGGGGAATTAGGGAAAACGAGTGGGGGTGGTGACTTTTTCCAGTCAAGATAACCTAAAAAAGAAAGAAAGAAAAATCTCCAGGGAGAGGGCAGGGGACCAAGGGATCTGTGTGTTGTGTAGGCCCCCAGGCTCTCCATGTGCCCGGGCAGGAAAGGGCAAGTGTCCCACTCCTTGCCAGGGTCCAAGAGAAACGGGAATCCAGATGGTGAACTGGAAAGCAGGTTCTTGCTCCTTCCAGAGATCTCTTACTCCCAGCCACCACAGGCCTGGACCACATGACCCCACATACTAAGCTGGTCAGCCACTTGCTCCTCCACCCACTGCCCAGAAAACTGTAGCTCCATCCACATGCAAGCGCCCAGCCCCAGTCTCAGACCAGGCACTGGGGGCCAGACAGACAGTATCAAATGAAGGACGCGCCTGCCGACTGCTTCCTGCTGCCTGGGAGCCGAGCACAACAGAGACAGTCCAGGCTGTGCCTGCAGCCGTGGTCCTGGCTGCCAAAGCGGGGTACCCTGCCCTCTTTGTCCCTGGTCCTCACTCAAACACCATGTTTTAGCCTCTTGCCCCTCGCATTCCTACCCTCCCCACGTCACTCCCAGACCATGTTGGTCACAAGATTGGTCGGGTTGGCTCTCAGAACTGACCCAACATTCCAGCCTCCTAGAACATCACTTGAAAATACACATTTCAGATCCACCTAGACCCCACCACCTAGCCTGGGACTGACGGGCTCCCAGGTGAGGCTCTGTGGCTCACACCAGGGTATTGCCCCAAGGGCTGCCAGTCCCCACCCTAAGGGTGCAGGCCTGCCTTCTTGTCTTCCCATGTATGCTCTTGTCACCGTGGCCCCAGCTATCTCTCAACGCCGTCCCTCCACACTCCACCCTCACACATACATGCCGCCTCTTCCCCTGGACACTCCTAGGGACCCTCTCCCAGCCACCACCAGTGAACCCAAATTCCTGTCTGCTCTCCAACCTGCACTTCCTCTGGTATCCTGCTGCCCCAGGCCTTTGTACTGTTGGGAGTGGCACCTGGGACCTCCACCCTCAAGCCTGTACCATTAAGCCTCTCTGCACCTCTGCCTACCATGTCTTACTCACCCCTGTGAAAGGCCCAGGTCCCAAGAAGTGCCCCTGCTTGAGTCCTGGGCTGTGTGGAAAGTTCTTGGACCCCTCTGCCACCACCCTATGAGCCGGAGGCATGAAGGATTTCACAGGACCTATGTCTCTGCAGTCCTAACTCCCACCCCCAAAATGTTCCTTCTCCCACCCACCACCACTCCCCCAATCCCCAGTAGAATAAGGCCTGTAGGTGCTGACAAAGCCAGTAGGCTCTGACATGTTGCTGTTCAATGACATGCACACATATGAGCAGCCACCAGGTGGCAGTGTTGTGCTGACCATTGCCTAAAGCCTAATGGGATGTGTTAAAGCCTGATGATGGGCTGGATTAGCCTGATGGGCTGGGTTAGCCTGATGATGGCCTGGGTTAGCCTGATGATGGGATGGGTTAGCCTGATGGGCTGGGTTAGCCTGATGGGCTGGGTTAGCCTGATGATGGGCTGGGTTAGCCTGATGATGGGCTGGGTTAGCCTGATGATGGGCTGGGTTAGCCTGATGATGGGATGGGTTAGCCTGATGGGCTGGGTTAGCCTGATGATGGGCTGGGTTAGCCTGATGATGGGCTGGGTTAGCCTGATGATGGGCTGGGTTAGCCTGATGGGCTGGGTTAGCCTGATGGGATGGTATGTCTTCGATAGTCATTGGAGGGTAGGAGAGTTGGGAAGGGGAACACTGTGGGCCGCTCTAATGGGCTCCCCTCATAGCCACCAGATGTTTAGTGGAAACTGCTTGCTACCAGGGATGGGCCTGTGCCACCCCTGGGATTAACAGACCACACCTCACCTTAGAAATGAGTCCACCAAGACCCAGGGCTGGGGCACCTGTCTGAGGACTCTTGCAGCATCTAGCCCTCTCTCCTGCCCATGCTGGTACCAGATGCCGTGAGGCAGGAGACACAGGGTTGCCTGGGAGCTCTCTTGAGTGGCTTCTGGGTTCACACACTGTACCTCAGCTCCCTGCTGTCCCTCCCTCAGGACAGGCTCCTGCTGTCTTTGGGTGTGTTATGAGGCTGGTGGGCTCTGTTTGGCCAGTGTTGCCTGGCAACAGGGCGGTGGGGCCACACAGCCTGGCTAGGGTCTGCAGCTTCTCCTGCTGTGGTCTGGCCATGTTCTCTTCCACAGGCTGTGTGCTGGGCAGGTGTCCTGCACAGGGTCTTCTCAGAGCTGCTTTCTGTTGAAAAGCCTTTTTGGGGACGCCCCCCCTCCAGCTCACCACTTCTGATCTATTGAATATGTTTGGCAACCACTAACCTAAACACCTCTCACCTAATGCTGCCTATTGGGCACCTCAGGCTATCCCACAGCCCCTCCACCTCTGCCAGGATAGGGCACCCTCTGCTACACCTTACCATGCCCATATTGCATGTCTCAGCCTTCAGGTGAACTGCGAGGCCCCTCTCCTCCCTCGACACATTCTTTTTTTCTCAGAGTTTTCACTGGTCTTGGAGTTTTTTACTTTCAGCCCCTACAGAATTGGGGTCTCCAGTGCAAGAGTTAATAATCCCCCACAGAACTGACTGTTGGCTCAGGATGGCAGCATAGGCTGGCAAACGGCAAATTCACACACATTGGCATACCCCCCCCCCCAGCAGCTGCCTGGCCCTTCTGTGTAACTGCAGGGTCCCCCGGGAAGGTTTTGGGCACAGTGGAGAATATTTGCATGGGGTGTGGGGTTGTGAGAGCAGCCCTGAAGCCCTTCCCTGGTCCCTCAGGCAACAAAGGTGCTGTCCCGGGCAATACACAGTGTGCCTGGTGGCAAGGAGTCCCAGGATCTGGGGGCTGAGGAAGGCCTCTGGTCAGTCGTGGAGTCCACTCACAGGTCTGTCCCCACAGCCTGCAGTGGCCCCTCCTTGAGGTACGAGCAGGAAGGTACCTGCCTTTCAGCCTGGCACAGGTTCTCTTGGGGCTTGCCAGTGGCACCAGATGTGCACACTGCCAGTGCCAAAGTCTCACCCTGCAGAGGCAGAGACTGTGAAAGCTCCTATCCATTGCCCCTCCTGAGCCTGACACACGGACACACATGCACACATACACACTCATGCACAGTGACATATCCCAGCTCCAGCTCCCAGCAGCCATTCTACCCGGGCCTCAGCAGGGCTGCATCGCCTCTGCTCAGCCGCAGCCATCCCTGGGGTCCTCTGGCCTGACTGTGCCTCTCTGTTCCTTCCTCCTGTAGTATGAGTACAGCTTCCGCACAGAGCAGAGCGCAGCAGCCCGGCTCCCACCCAGCCCCACCCGGTGCCAGCAGATTCCCCAGTCCTGAGGAGCCCACAGCCTCCTGGGGGAGAAGACGTCTCCTACCCGGTGCCCAGACTACTGATGGGGTGGCTGGGGTGAGAGTTACTGCCTCCCCCCACCTGCCCATTCTGCTTGCCCTCCCCACTGACCAAGAGACTCTGGGCAGCTGCATGGTCATATATGGTCATCAGCTTGCCTGACGAGACTCCCCTGCCTCCCTTGGGAACGTTGTTCATAATTTTGACTAATGTATGTGCTGTTAGTGACCAGAGGCTCCTAGCACACCTGTGTGATGACCACTTACCCCACAAAGAAAGAAAAATTCTTCCCTACCTGGAGTCACCCTTGAGGGCCCAGGCACATGCTCCAGCGGCCCAGTGATGCCCACTGACTCCCTTCAACTGACCGTCACCCGCTACAAGAATCCCACAGAGCCACTGTCTCCCTCCTGGAAGGCTCCAGGGTTGATGCTTCACACAGGATCATGTGAGATGCACCCGTCATCTCTGACCCAGGCTATGTGGTCAGCAGGCTCAAGGGGCCCCTGCACTTCATGACGACATCGAGACTCCAGACAACTGTGACTCCTCCCCCAATGCACACACTGGATTCCAGGGAGCACAGATGGGACCCCGCTGTCTGTGGAGGTGACTGGGTGCCTACCTGGATGGAAACTTGGCTGCTAGGGTGCTCCAACCCTCACAAAGGGCTCATCTGTGGAGCACTCACATGCCAGCAACTGCTCCATATGCCTCTGCCTCGTGCCCTGACCTGGTGATGGCTGACACAAAGCCTGCTCAGAGAGGCCTGATACCCAGCCCTGCAGGGACACAGTACAAGGGCACCAACTCCTCTCAGCCAGGCCCGCTCACAGTCTAGAAGGCATCTACTTCCAGGGATCTGCTATTTTGAAAGGACCCTCTGTCCCAGACGTCTGAATTGGGGCTAGAGCAGTTCACAGGTATCCATCTGAGGTGCCAAGTTCAACTCCACATTCGTTGCCATGAAACGGTGGTCACTGCTGTCCCAGCTCTCAGCTCTCACCATGATGCACTGCTTCGCCATAATTGGCTACTGGGGTTTGTCTGACATTGGTCCCCACAGCGTCTGTGGATATGAAGGTATGCACAGTGGCCAGTAGCCGTAGGCAACTCCACACTTAGCTGGTGCAGAGCTCTCCAGTTACAGCTCCAGAGACAGTCACAGGCAGCTGAGTGGCCAAGGTGCAAAAGGATCAGGAGGAGCAAGAACCAGCCGACAAGATGGCGTGAGCCAGGGCAGGGCCGAAAATACCTCACCAACCTCCATCAGCCCCTCAGCGCCAGCTCCACGGGCCTTTGTGGCCTTTCCTCCCTCCTCAGCCTTCTCCACTTGATGGTACTTCATTTCCATGTGTGTACCCATCATCCCCCTGCCCCTGGGCCCCTCAGCCTCTGGGCATCACAGGCCATGAAGAGGTAGTTAGCTCATCTGCCTGTGCCCCAGAGGCACATGGGGTCATGGGATCAAACCTAGTACCACACTGGTGCTCAACAGAGCTGATGAACTGTCCCCCAGCTGACTCCACAAGCTGGGGACCCTGAGGACCTGTGTCTACTGCTGCTGGTGTAACACCAAATGTTTTGTGCGACCTGAGGGCCAACAGAAATGGGGCAGCCACTCATGGTCTGAGTTGACTGGGAAGGCTGCGGGACAAAGCCCAGGGTCTCCTGGCCACTTCCTTTAAGCTTGTGCACAATGTCTTACCGCCTCTTTCCATTTCCCAGTTGTGAAATCGTCCCCATCAGGTGATGTCAGGTGACCCTCCCCACTTCCCTTAAAGGAGAATGTGGCTTCCTGCTGTGCTAACAGCCTGGAAGTTCAAAGGTGAAGACAGTGGGCCCTTTATCAGGGATGAGAAAGGCCGAGTGAAGAGGTCCCTGAAGAAAGGGCGGGGCTCTGCAGCCCACTCCTGCACAGGACTCGGCCACTGGAAAGAGGGCCAGCGCATGGTGGAGCTGGAGCAATCTCGGGACACTGCAGACTTAGTGTAAGAATAGCCTTTCTGTGAATGTTGTAGCGTCCATGGCTTCTAGCTTCTGAAGTCTTGAGAACAACTTGGTGTCTGTGGTAGGTTTTAGGTTGCACCGAAGCCCTGGTTTCTTGTCTTTTGGCAGTGGTAGTAGTGGGGTATGCATGCCCGTGTCCACCTTGTGTGGCCCTGGCACAGACCCAGGCCTGGGAGGTGTGGCTGTGCTCCCAGCAGAGCTGAGCAGCCTGTTGTGTATGGTGTGAAACACTGGGCTGCAGCACCCCTGGCCACAGCGAGATGAGCACACAGACTTGCTGGGGGACGTGAAGAACTGCAGCCGGTCCCTTGGGTCTCCTCCTCCCCCACCAGCATGTCCACAACTGCTGCTGTCCCTGCCAAGCACACACATCTCTCTCGAAAAGGCTAATCAGAGCACAGCACCCTACCCCATCATCCCACACTGAAAAGTTGGCTCCTTCCTAAGGGCCTTGGAAATGGCACACGGGTGTGAGCGGGGCAGGGTGGCTCCAGGCTCACTTACAAATTTATCATAAGGCCAAGTCTAAGAATACATGTCAACCCCACTCACCTCTAGAAAAGGATAGGTTAGAGCCGCAAGTGTTCTTCCTGGGGTGGCCGTGGCATGTGACCCCCTGTAGCTGTGGTCATTCTGCAGGAGGAAGCCGGAGCCCGTGTCAGAAGGACATACATATAAGGGGCCGAGATACTGAGCACACCCCTTCCTTTAGTGGACATGAGACTTGGCAATCTTAAGCACATTCCTGCCGTCCCCCCAAACAAGCCCAGCATTGGGTGCTCTTTGCCCCGTCACTTGAAAAGTCCGAGGCACATCTGTAAGCTTGCCAGTGGCAGAAGGCCTTGGGGCCAACCATCTGGCCTTTGTGCCCATCCCTGTGATGGACTTTTGATTGCCAGGAAGTCACCTCACCGTGGTAGTGGGTTCTAGGCATGGGTCAGGCTGGGAGCCTGTCCTGTGCCTCCTGAGACCCGAGGGCCCCGGACCGTGAGCATCTCTCCTGCTGCATTCATTGGAAAGGGCCTTGATGTGCCGCCAGGCCATGAAATACTGGGCTCACGAAGTTCGTTTGCATCCTTCTGACCCCAGAGCCTGATGAAGAACCTGGACCCTCATTCCTGTGCCCGGCTCCCTCTCAGGTGATGCAGCACATCAGGGCAGCCCAGCTGAGCAGCTGCAGCATCAGCACCAGTCTAGGCTCTGTTGCCCTTCAAAGACTCGTTAGCTGCTGGGCCACTGTGTGGCACTGGGACAAGGACCTAGGCGTAGCTGCCTTGCTGTGTATTTATTCAAGGTGACTGCTTGGCAAAAGGAGGTTTCACTGTGTGATTGTATTCTTAATATAATTTGTTAAATAAATGTTTGTTTTAACCTCTTTTCCCCAGTTTGCTGTTATTTTTAAAGCCACCAGAGGTCAGTGTCCCTCAGGGGAGGCCTCTGCCCAGCTGCAAGCTCTCCGTCCTGCTCTCTAGGGCTCCTGAGGGCCAGGTGGTCACTCCCTTTGCCTTTCAGATTTCTAAAGAGCTGATGTGACTTGAGGGTTTCAGGGCCACAGACATCCTTGACCCTGGGAAGCTCCTGAGAGAAATCTCAGTTACTGTGAACACAAGGCCCCAGAAGACTGCAGAGGGCTCTTTGATCTTCTGCCACTGCATCCTGTCTCTAGGCCTCAGGGCTGGTCTGGCTCTCAGAGTGTTGGGATGCAGCTTCCCTGATTTGGGCCTGTCCTAACTGCTCACCTGTGGCAGGATGCCACCTGCAGAAACAGCTGAGGGTTGCATACACATTTGAGGTTCCTTGTGAGGTCATTAGCAGTGCTCTGCCCCACAGCCTGACTCCTGGGATCTCCGAGACTTAGGGGTGCCTCTATACCTGTACACTCCACTCCCCAAACCCAGCCTGCTATCTCAGGTCCCTCCCCTGCATCTTTGAGGGGAACCAGATCTGAGTTCTGGTTCTGACTCTGCGGCTTCCTTCATCTGATCCCAACAGCACTAATCTGGCAGTTGAAGGTTTCCCTCCCTCCGGAGCTCCCTCGGGAAGACAATGGGGTGAGGGAAAGCTGTCGAGCACATGGCAGAGGCTGAGTGACATGGAGGCTCAGGTCTGGACAGTTAGCCAGTTAGCTACAGAGCCCAAAGCCCCTCCTGTGCCCTACATCTGAAACGCCTGGGAAGTTAATACAATAGGAGTCCTCTGTACCACTTGGGAAAGACGGAATGAGCCCCAGTGCCCAGGGCCTGGATGCGCATGTTTCCCCAAGCCCTCCAACCTAGACCAAAGTTGGTGAGGTGCCCAAGCTAAGAGCTTATTGTGGGAGCCCAAGCCGTCACTGATGCCCCCACCTCTCAACAGTGTACATGACACCCACAGCAGGTAAGCATGGTTATAATTTGGATTTCAGATGTCTTCCAAAGGCCGAGTGATAAAGTCATAGTTGCTAATTGACAGGCTTCTCAGAAGTGCTTGGGTCATGAGGCTTTGACAGTAGCTGTGGCTTCCTGTGTGCTTATAATCTGACGAGCCATTAGGGGCAGTAGAAAAGGAGTGACTCCTAATTGACGGTACTCCACCCTTGGGGCCGCCCTTGGTATGTGTCCTGTCCCCGTCTTCCCCAGTCACTCCAGCACAAAGCCACAGAGTCGACGACCATAACCTGAAACCCCTGACTGCTGTGTGTTAAAGCTGAGCTGCTCCAATGTGTTAGCGTAGCAACCAAAAACTGCATGGTCTCCATTACAGTCTCAGTTCAGAAACAGCCGAAGCCCCAGTCTCATCCCAAATCCAGAGTCCCAGGGCCCGGAAGGTCAGCTGGGGACAATCCTTCTCTGGCCTCAGCACTGGCAGCCTAACCCCTCCCTGAGTGCAGCAACCCTTAGCAGCCATCCCTCCATCTTCCTCAAATTCATCTTCCCAGCAGGAACCCCCACTCTCACTGTACCCTAAGAATGAAGCCTGAGTCCTCCAGAGTCCCACATTCAACTCGCTTCTGCTGATAGCCATGCTAAGTGACCTGCAACTCCCCACCTGTCTGAGAAGCCTCCTTGTCTTTGCCTAGTCTGTTCCTTCTACCAAGAATGCATGTCCACACACTTCATCCGTCAGGACCTTCTGCCTTGCCCCATCTGCAGCAAAGGCATTGGTTCTCCGTCTCCAGCCAGCTGAGTCTTCCCTAAGTACCACATGTCACTGAACTGCAGCCACTGGATGCTCTCATTCGGTGGTGTGGCCCACGAGGAGGGGGCCATGCCAAGTTCATCACTTCCTCCCCTGCTACCGGAGTGGGAGGGACCAACGTGCCGGTGAAGAGATGTGAGAAGTCAGGAAGAGATGGACTCCAGCAGTGCCATGAGGCCCCTCAGTGGCCTCTGCACTCGTCTTGATGTCCCAAAGAAATCAGAGACGGGCCTCAACAGGTTTGCCCCGGCATAGGCTTGGCTCTGGGCTTGCCAGGCTTCGGTGCTGGTAGTGGCGACTGGCCTTGGCTGCAGACGCTCCTGGAAGCAGGTTCTGGGGAGAAAGACAACAGAAGGCTAATGTACCACAGAACCTAATCTAAGCCTGCTAGGGACTCGGTTTTCTGGTTCTGTTATTTCCTGCCTAGCCCTGGGTGGAAACTCTTGGCCTTGCAGAGTGTGGGAAAGCATAGGGCTATGGAGGAAGGGCATCAACCAACCAGCAACCTTCCCAGGCTGGACCTGATGCTCCCACTTCCCCACTCCCACACCTCAGGCTCAGGAGCTGTGGCCAGACAGCAGCCCTTGGGAACGGGAGGGCTGGGCCAGAGACCTAGAAGGTTCTGAAGGTCTGGACCTCCTGACTGGGGACACGGGCAGAATCTGCACAAGCTGAGCGGCCTAAGACGTGTGCCCATCTCCCGCTCTCCTCCTCCACAGACGGGGTCATGAGACATCCAACCCCAGCCACCTCTGGGAGTCTTGAGAGCCCCTCAAAAAACCCTGCACCAGACCCACTCCAGTGAGCTCAGGGGTCCTCCCAGAGTGCCCCTCCACAGGTGAGCTCATCTGCAGCTCAGCTGAATGTCTAACGCCAGGCTTGCAGCCCCTCCCCAGGGGTGTGGTTTGGATCTTCCAAGCCCTCAGAAGCCTTGGTTGACAGTCTGTCTAGGACCTTCAGGAAGTCAGAGGAAGCAAGGTCATGGGGATGTGCTCCTGAGGGAACTGTGCCTCCCATTCTCCCCTACTCACACCCCCTGCCATCTCTTACCACTTTTTGGTTCTTATGAGGCAAACAGACTTCCTCTGCCACAGACGTCTCCTCTCATAACAGGATCCAAGCAACAGGACCAAGGCAAGAGATTCAAGAGTTTGGAACCAAGCTGAGCTATAGTAAGTTCTAGACTGCTTGGGATATTCGGTAAGACCTTGTCTCAAAAAAATAAACAGGAGGCAGCACCTGCAAAAGTACCTCACAGTCACCTGTAACTCCAGCTTCAGGGGAGCTAATGCCTTCAGCCTCTACAGGTTCCTGTATGGGCACCCCCATGTGCACACACAGACACAAGTGCGTGCACACACACACACACACACACACATAATAAAAGCTTTGAAACACTGGAGATGAGGATGTAAGTCAGTGAGAGTACTTGCCTAGTATGGGTAAGACCATGGGCCCAATCTCCAGTACCACAGTAATAATAATAATAATAATAAACTCCAGTACCACAAGTAATATTAAAAATAATAAAAGAAAAATAAACATGAGGCTGGAGAGATGACTTAGAGGTTAAGAGCACCTAATCTCCTGCAGGAAACCTGAGTTTGGTCCCCAATAGCCATGTCAGCTCACAGCTACATGTAACTCCATTTCCAGGGGATTTGACACATTAAGGGAATCTGCCCAGATGTGCATATATTCTCTCTCTCTCTCTCTCTCTCTCTCTCTCACACACACACACACACACACACACAATTAAAATAAAATATAAGAAAAATAAAGAATTATTAAAGATCTCTTTCCACACCCTCTAAGTACAGACCAAGGTATCGAAAGCTGAGTTCACTTTTTCTGCTGCTGTGTAGGTTCCGAGTGTCATCCAAATGCCCATGTCCTTTATGCTTGCTCACTGGGTCACATTCTTGGGAGGTGGCAGTCTGTTCTGAGATGAGGCGTAGGAGGAGGTCTTAGGGTGACTGCTCAGTGCTCCCATTACTGAGGTGAACGGCTCTGCCCTGCCTCGTGTTTCCATAGAGGTGTTCCAGCGCAAACTCAAAGCAGCAGATCTCTGAAAACATGAGCCAAAACTGTTTCTCTTCGTGGTTGAAGCTCAGGTGGCTGTCACAGTAGCTGGTGGAGAAACAGCATGTTCTCTGACATGTCGGACTCCAGAACACTGGGGAAGAAAAAAGGCGGCTCAGTTTATCTCAAATTGATTCTAAACCAAACAAGGAATGACACAGAAGTCAAAGGCCTGTTTGGATTTGGAGTCTGAGTACAAAATTTTCCATGAAATATTATATACAACTGAATCCATCTGCATATTCAAAGCTAACTATGGCAAGTAGAGATCATCTCAAGAATGTAAGAGGAGCTGAAGAGATGCCGCAGCAGTTAAGGACAGTTGTTACTTTTACAGAAGACCCAGGTCCCTTCTCAGCACCCACACTGTCATTCACAAGCACCCATGAGTCTATTTCTATGGGATCTGTTGTCTTCTTGTGACCCCCAAGGGTACCAGGTACATATGTGGTACACACACATACTTGCAAGCAATACAATCGTACACACACAATATAAATTTTAAATACCATTGCCAATGGAAGTTAGATAGATGGCTTAGCAGTCAAGAGCACTGGCTGTTCTTGCAGAAGACTTAGGTTCAGTTCCCAGCACCCACAGGTGGCTCACAACCATCCGTAACTCCAGTTCCAGAGAATCCAATGCCTCTGACCTCTGTAGGTACCAGGCACAAATATGCATACACATACATGCAGACAAAACACTCACATACATAAAAATAAATGTTTTAAATTCAAGAATATTCAGTACTGGGAAGGGGGGCCTGGGCAATTTACTTAATGAGCTAAGGATCTACAACCACAGTCCTCTCACCAACTGCAGAAACTGCATTTAATAAATGCCTTAACTTAGGAGCCTCTGTGAGTCCCAACCTTATCCTATGGATAAGGACAAGTCAAGGATGAGGCCTACCACCATTCCCTCACTGTGCCCTGGGGATGTAAACCCATGCTATAAGACAAGACAAAGGAAAGGCAGGGTACAGATGGGAAGGGGAGAGGCTAAGCCTGGTATATAATCATCTGCATAGAAAACCAAAGGAACCAACAGATGGTTAGAGTAAAGAAAGAGGTGGCAAGGGTGTCAGATATAAAATGGTGATCAGAAATGAACTGTGCTCCTCTCTGTAGAGATGGCAACCAACTAAAAAATAATTAGAAAGTCTTTCAAATAGGCATAAATATATGGAAGAATTAACAAGGTGCAAGTTGTCTGTGCAGACGTCCGAACATATGAAAGCAAAGGATATCAAAATTAGTGGAAGTGCCCTATTTATTATTATTATTATTATGTTGGGTGTTTTGCCTGCATGTATGTTTGCACACTACTTGCATGCCTGGTACCCATGGAGGCCAGAAGAAGGCATTGGATCCCCTAGAACTAAAGTTATAGATGGTTGTGAGCAGTCATGTGGGTGCTGGGAATTGAACCCAGATCCTTTGGAAGGGCAGTTAGTACTCTTAATTGCAGAACCATCTCTCCAGCCCTGAAAATATCCTGTTACCTTAACATTCTAAAGCCATTTTATGCTTCATAAAAACAAGAATTATTAATTAGTCTTAGCTTAGAGCCCAATGACCAGGGCCATGTTCAGCATAAAATAGGTCCTTGGTAATTATTTGTTTATTGAATTAATATGAAAATGCTGTCTTTTCCAACTAATATGTTCAAGGCAGCAGAAAATTATACAACGCTAAAAATCATAAAATTTCTAAAAGGAAAAATTCATGCAAGGATCCTGCTAGCACTTGACAGTTACTCTAAACTGCTTAAGTGCTTAATGAAGAATAAAAGTCTACATTAAGCTTTTCCAAAAATGTTTTTATGTATATTTGCATGTATGTGGAAACACATTAGTACAAGGGTGTGCATGTAGGGCCAGAGGACAGCTTCCAGCAGTGGGTTCTGCCCTTCCTCCATGTGGGGCCTGGGGACCAATCAGATGCAAGCCGTCAGCCTGACAGCACGTGTCTTCACCCACCCAGTCAGCTCACTCACCCAAGGGTAAACTCTTTTGGTGTGTGGATATATGTGTCACCCAGGTACGTGCACTTTTTCTGAGCTATGTCCCCAGCTTCAAAGAGGGATTCATTCTTCCAGACACAGCTACTGTACAGCTAATGACAGCGCTGTGTTGGGGACAAGGGATGCTCATCGTGGAGAGTGCTCACTGCTCTTTCAGAGGAACTGAGTTTAGTTTCCAGCACCCACTGCAGGCAGCTTCAGGGTATCCAATACTGTTAGCCTCCGTGAGCATTGCACAGATGCACAGATTCACACATAACTGAAAATAATGAAACCCAATCTTAAAGCTACAAACTGTCACCGCACTCATGAGGGACAGTGATAAGAAGCAAGCGCTGCATGTGGACTCTGGAAATTGTGCTTTTTTTACAGTTGAAACTGTCCTAAAATGTTCCTCATGGTTTAAAAGCAGTGTGACCCTGGAGTAGAGGCTCTGTGACATGAGAGTGGAGGGACAGGGACGTCCCCGTAGTTCTATTTCCTTAACTAAGTCCTAGGCCTTTCGAGTGTTAGCCAGTGTGAAGTTGCATCTCGCTGTGGTGGAGATGTGTGTCCTCTGTTGACAAATGGAACTGAACTCAAGTCATATATTTATGGGTCATTGGTAACATCCATGTGGGCCTGAGAGTCTTTCCCTCGTTTGTGGGGGAGTGGAACTTGTCCCTCTTTCCTTTAGGGCACAGGGTCCCTCTGTGTTGCCCATGTTGGCCTAAAACTTCTCAGCTCAAGTGATCCTCCTGCCTCAGCCACCCAAGTAGCTGAGGCCTAAAGTAAATGCCACCACACCTGGCTTGTATCACTTACACATCCCAAGGGACTCCCCTTTGCTGTATTTGTGTGCTGATACCGGTCCTGTCCTGTAGCTAACTTTCCTCCCTGGAAGGTCTTCCTGTAAACATATACTAATAAATCTGAGTTGTTGATCAGCCTTTTCCTTTGTGCTTAGAGTCCTCTATTCCTTGTTTAAGAATCTTTGCCTGCCAAGCAGAGTGCCACATCTGTGATCCCCATGCTCCAGACTTAAAATGAATGTTACCTTGACAATTTGTTTTGTCTGCGACAGGTGGGAGGTGGGTGGGGAAGCTCCCTGGAGGATGGAGGTGTACCCTGATCTTGGGGGCTGGCCCAAGATGGCAGCAGTCCCGGGGTGACCACACATCAGGGGTGAGGAGATGGCTGAGCAATGCCAGTGTTTAGTGGGTGTTACCAGCATAGCCTTGCTGCTAGGGACTCCTAGACTTAGCAAATGAGGAAACTGAGGCCCAGGTGATACCCAGAAGGTTCCATCAACAAAGAACACCCCAACTCCAGTGCCTGAACATAGCCCAGAAGGTGTCTTCTGAAGGGAAATGTTCTGTTGTAGAGGCTCTGGGGACAGGATGGCTTCTGAAGTCAGGCAGTTCAGGCCTTCCACCTCCCCTTCATATGATCCAAACCCAGGAGTTCCGGGTTAACAGCCATCACCCACTCTAGGACTTTCTGATGGAGGATGTGAGGTCAGGCCCCACCATCTTCCTGGACAGAGAGCACAGTGCTGGAATGGGGGTGCCCAGAAAAAGATACCAACCACTGAGGTGTCGCTAAAGACCCCTCCATTGTGGGCAGGAAGGGGTCTGAGGGTATAAGGTCTGTGACTCCCCACACACACCTGTAAAACACACAGGCACCCTTCTCTTGTTTACCACCCCGTCTTCCAGACAGTCCCAGATCCTGTCTGAAATCTACTTTCAAGCTAAACTGAAATCCAAAGGAATTACCATAAGCTGCAAGACCTCAGCAGAGGGCTCCACTGCCTAACGGGGGCTTTAAGCTGGGTCTCTGCAGTGCCAGGAGTCTGCCTTTTAGGTCCCCAGAGAACAGGCACTTCACAGCTATATAGACCCAACCCAGTCCCATGAGCGGCTATGGACTGTGTCTCTGGCCCTTTTCTATAAAGTGAGGGCCGTTCTAGCACCTTGCCTGCAGGATGCGGGGTAGCCTGGATGGGGGCCCACTGTGCCCCTGGCCCAAGCCTGGCCCTGGACAGCTGGCTTGCACCTTGTCAGGCCACACTGGACTACTGGGCTAAGCACATGTGGCCTGGTGCCAGTCCTCACTGGACCCCATGGGATGGTCCTGACCTTACACATGCTACCATGAATCTAGGGCTCAGAGACCCTCTCACGGGGAAAGCAGAGCTACACGGGACCCTGGAACAGACGGAAGACAAATCTACTGTCTGCATGCTGCTGACGTGTGTCTGGAAAGGTGCCAACCCACAGTGGAGTCCCCATCCTCACTGCTTGGGAGTCCCACTATTGCCAGCAGGGTGGGGCTTGGATAAGTCACAGTCTTGAACCTCAAATTCTGCATCACTAACACAGCAAGTTAACAGTCCCTACTTTAAGATGTTTAAAAGGTTAAGGAAATGTGTCCCTGTTTACGATTTCCAGGACTTAGACAAGCCACCTGCCCACCCCTGAGCCTCAATTTGCCCTGCTGAAAAGTGGGCTCAACCAAAGCCTTTCCAGGGTTTCTTCTTCCAGGCTATGGATAAACCTGTACCATACCCCACTGTTGCCATCTATGCCCTCGATAAAAAGGTTGTTGACAAACCTCAGACAGAGGCCTGGCCACAGCCAAGAGCCTGCACCCCAAGAGACTATGCCTAGAATCCCAAAGTCTTCTAAGGACCTAGATTCCCCGAGTCTGGGAGCTGAAAAGCCAGTGCTTCTAGGTGACTTGCTGTGTGGCCCATGCATCTGTGTAAAGGGCACAGGGCAGTGCCCTCCCCTGGCTGGCCTTCAGGGCCCTCTCTGCTCCAGAGGCCAGGAAAAAACACTCAGCCTTTGACACATCCAGAAAATGAAAATGTCCCAGACATCTAATCCTTCCCTTCGGCATCTTAAACGGCTCTGAAATGCAGCCAAGCCCTTGGACATGGTCTGAGCATGAGAGCCAGCATGGAGGCCTCCTGCACAGCTAGCTGTGGGGACCCGTGCCTCAAAACAGTGGGCTTGATTGGGCCCAGCCTCACCAGGTATATACAAGTAACCGCTGGACCCAGCTGTCTGTACCACAACATGCCTCCTGGAGCTCAGGAGCTCAGCCTGAGGGGCACCCCAGGAACCTGACTGCCTTCCCAGATAGGGCTGCTTCCCACCCCCACTCCCTCCCACCCCCAGAAAAATATTTGGAATGGTCTTTTGACTGAAGTGAGATTAATCCTCCATTCCCTGACAGTGTCTCTGGGCATGTGTTTTTATAACCTCCGTTTCAAACGAGAACCATTTGTCGTTGGGAGGTTAAGGAGGCCCTGCCCGGACTGCTGGGCCAAGCATCACCAGCACCCGATTGAATGTCACAGGCAGCGCAAGGGGGTAGGGCCGGGGTGAGAGCAGCTTGTCCCTTGCTGGTTCCTGCCCCAGCCTTGACATAAAGATTGGTCGTCTAGTCCTGACTTCCCCAGTACCACACTATGCTCTTGACTTGGTCACCTTGCCTCTCTGAACCTCACTCTCATTGTCTAACAAACGGGGGAGGTGGTAGCCCACACATCCTGAAGGATGAGGCCAGGCCTGTTCTGGAAGATTGTCGATCCTAAATGGTTAATAAAGCCATTAAACACAATCTTAGCTCCTAGGGGAAGGGCAAAATGTCCTGGCTGGAGCCTTCCAGGGGCTGCAACCCTTCCTCGGTGTGACTGGAGTACACTCACACTTCCAGGCTCCCCATGAGAGGTGGGCTTTAATGTACAGAGGGCCAAGTTTATAGGTGGAAGGCACAGTCTCTTTCATTAATTCTGATCCCTCAGTCGGTGGCCTCCTCTCTCCGCATAGCCCCCGCCCCAGGTCCTGTTTGAAGTTTGAAAAAAAAAAAAAAGAAAGAAAAGAAAAAAGAAAGGAAAAAAAAAAAACCCTCCTACCACCCCTGCTTGCTGAAGCTAGCTGCAGACCCTAAGGGCTCAGCTGGGAGGGATTTATTGCAGAATTTCAATCATGGGGTCTTGGCTCAAACTTGTTGCTTCCTCAAAAATTCTACCCAGAAGTTTGATGCCTGTGCGACTGGGGCATGGGGAGCACTCTGATGAGCTCACGACAGAATTCCTCCTGGGCCTGAGGAAGAGAACAAGACAAGATGGCCAGAGAAGGCAGGAGGCTCTGGAACACTGTCGAGGTACTGGAACTTGGTGGTCTAAAGGATACTTAGAAGCTGGGTTTCTGAGCTGTGCTGGGCACCGCTCAGTGGAGGAGCACTTACTTAGCAGGCAAGAAACACAGGAGAGGAGAGGAGAGGAGAGGAGAGGAGAGGAGAGGAGAGGAGAGGAGAGGAGAGGAGAGGAGAGGAGAGGAGAGGAGAGGAGAGGAGAGGAGGACTTCAGTCTTGGCCCTCTTCCACAACAAGAGACAGGCCCGTGCAGGTGCCTGAGCTCTGTATGGCAGCTCCTTGTTGGTCCCTGACTGGGGAAGGTGGGGGAAAGGTCTGAGCTGCATAATGGGACAGCAGAACCTGGTGACATGCCACTCTTCCTAAGCTGCGGCTTGGCTCCCCCAAGGCATTCCCTTCTCAGACTATATGAGCCCACGCCCTTCCGTGGGAGCTCAGCCAAGCTATGGCAGACTTGGAGCCCCTGCGAGCTCACTTTCTCCCGCTCTGGGCAGGGTTGACTCTTTCCCTTTCTCCACGAGGCCTCTGCAGTGACGGATAGGCTGTGGTCCCAAGCGCTGCAGCCCAGGGGACAGCAAACATCTTTTGGTTTTTCATGTCAGCCTCCCACTTCTTGCTTAATAAGTGTGGAAGGAGGCCCAAACCGAAATGCCCCGGGTTTCCCATGACTAACAAGATGACCACATCAGGCAACAGTGCTTGGGAATAAAGGTCCCCAGAGTGAGGTGTCCGATTCCCTCCCAAGACGCTCCACTAAATGCGCTTTGAAGCTGGAACTAAGGCCTCGGGCCCGGGTGGACCAGTGGGGCTGAGCTCCGGGCCTTCCCGCCCCATGACATGCACAGATTGCCCCAGATAAAGGACGCTCAGCGGCTTCACCCAACTTCTGCTGAATCGTTCTTTTCAGAAAGTCTTTTCACATGTTTTCACTTCTCTGGCCTCTTTGTTGAAAGAGGTAAAAATTTCAAACCCCCACAAAGTAAACTTCTCAGAACCCTCGCTTTTCAGAATCTCTCACATTTTCAAAAAAAAAAAAAAAATCCCTTGAATTCCATCTCCCTCCACCACCACCACCACCACCCCACGATTTTCCCTCTGCCACCACCCCACGAATTTCCCTCTTTGGCAGATTGTGAATTGGCATGGTTTTCATTAATTTCAAAACAGCCCAGGTAACGCCGCTGACTTGGGCTGTGTTTTACAGGCCGGAAGGAGCTTTGTTACTTGGTAGATAGATCAGATCAGTGGCTGTCTTGTCAGAATAAGCAGGTTTTCTTTATTACGGCACAATCCTAATGAACTCATCTGCTTCTAATATTTATAAAGAGAGGAGAGGCCATTAATTCTACTGCTTGTGAATAAAACCATCTGGGATTTCTCTCCATGTGATGGGTTTTGGTTTTAATATACATTTTTCACAAATAAGCGCAGAGATTTTTTTTTCAGTGCGAATGTCACAATTCGGGATCTCATAAAGAAAGAATGCGAAGAGGAGTGGGGGGGTGGAATATTTTGTTAGCTAAGTAATTTCTCACCTTGCAGAGCGAAGGGGACATCAGAGCCAACTTTAGCACATTAGGTAACGGGCTCGCCGGCTGGACGCTAATGCAATCCATGGTATGTTACAAGGCCAACCGCGTCCGTTTTGAAGTTTGTTTTCCTTTGGGAATTACACAGTTCGTTTAACCTAATCTGTCCTGACACTTGAATTATAATATTACGGGCTTCTTCAGGGAAGTCAAACAGTAGTTGCTTGCCTAAAAGCAGAGCAGAAGTTAATAAAGTGGGCAAAATGTCAAGGAAAGGGGCTAATCGAATCACGGTGTTGTTCTCTAGAGAAAATACAGTCAAGTTGTAATTTTTTTTGTTGTTTTTTTTTTGTTTTGTTTTGTTTTGTTTTCCTTTCTCCAGTGGAAATTTTGGATGCTTAATGACATATTTCTGTCCAGGAAGAATTTTGAACTCTGAAGGCACACTTGATTAAAACCCTGAACTGTGAGTCATTGCCCGATGGAGGCACCCAAGACTTTGACTTCTGGGTGTCAGAGCATAATTAAAATACTCACCCAGCTGCTCTCCCCGTGCCAAGAGGGCCCAAAGGAATTGAACCAATAAGCCTAATTCTGTTAGGTCACCTGCCTGTGTATACAGAGACACGGAAGAACATTTACCAGTTCAGAAAAAAATGTCAGCCCCACTCTGCAAACCCAACATGGACCACACCATGAAACGGTCCCCCAGATGGACACCTCAGCTTTGGACTTGGAACACGCGCAGCTATTTTTCAGGTCTCCTCCAGGAAGACCAAAGTGACACACCAGTCAGTATATGGATTAACCTGTGCACGTTGATTTACGTGTTGTTGGTAAAACACGCAGCGCTCAGTGACGTCCCTGGACTCTGCTTGTGTCGTGAGGATGTGAATGCTTTTGTTACTGTCTCACTCCTTTTGATGGATGAGGAAGCCGAAATCAGGAGGTGAAGATCCCGAACCCCAGGATTGTACACCCCAGAACGTGCTTAGCCCTTAGTATCTAGAAAGAAGAGCTTGGGGACATTTGGATCTTTGTTTCAAATGTTGACCTGTTTGCTATCACGTGCACACACGGAGTGACATTCACACAGTTCAAAAGCTATGAGACAGAGTCCACTCCATTGTCACCCAGACCTCAGCCCTCTTCCAGCCTCCAGGTAAGCCTTGGATGCTTTCCCTTGCCCCTCCATATCTAGAAGGTGGAGATCAGCAAACAGGCGTGTGTCTTTTGGAGAACACATGGCACACAGCTCTGTAGCTTGCCTTTTTATTTGACAACACATCTTGGGGTGGCATCTCCATCTCTCTGCTAAGACTGTAAGCCATTTCATTCGATGGATGTGTTAGAAATAGGTTCATATGTGACCAACATTCAGCCACTGTCCACCAGCAAAAATGGTAACTTACCATTGACCAGATACCCTCTTCTTAGGTCCATCTTCAGTGAGGGACGTGGAGGCAGCTCCATCCCTGGATGTCCTTCTCAGAAGTTCTGATGTGAGTGCTTGCCCCACCGTCTCAGAATAAACTAGAAACACTGCTAACGCTTGTGTAGGCCAAGGTTGTGTCCTTGGCCCATGGTCTGAAATCCTGCATCCTCGCTACAGCTCTCCTGTCTCAGCCTCGGAACTGTCACCATTGCTGTAGCTCAGGGTCCCCCAGATTACTGTGCAAACAAATGCCTTTCTGCCAGTGCTCACTGGTCCCCAGTTAGCCTCACTAGTCACCCAGGAAACGAGACATCCTTGTGAGCACTACAAAGGGAACAGAAATCTATCAGGGAACAGCCATGAGCCCTGTTTGCAGTTAAGGAGACCCGGATGGTGTTGCATTGCTTCAACAATGCCGGCAAACTCAGGGATATGGTTTCAGAAACTGTCTAGTACAGAGGTGTGTGTGTGGAATCCAGCCATGTCCTCGTGCAGCCTGGGCAGGAACCACGCAGCTCTCGGAAGGCTGCAGAACCTGCCTGCCACTGCCTGTCCTCGGCTTCCTGCAAGCCACCTGTTCACAGAGGCAGCCGAATTTGCCAGCTGCCTTTGGTGGTGCTGGCATGGCTGACCAGCCAGTGGTGCCCACAGCCACGGACCTGGTTATTGAAAGCTTGCTGTGTTCCCAGCCATCAGGCAGCTGCAGGACAGTTACCTGGGCAGAGCTGGCAGCATGTGCATGAGGCTGTATGGAATACACCTTTTCTTACTGTGGATCTAGCCACAGAGTAACTCGAGTCCACCCCTGCAAAGACTTAAGAAAGACAAGCTAGCTGAACATGGATGGGGGACGGGACCAGAACGCTTACTTAGAAAGCACCGGTCTTGCCAAGCAGCCGAGCTACTGGTTTGATAATTATCTGCAGATACCACTGGGGCCAAATGGCGGCAGAAGCCGGCAGGAAGGGAGACTGGACCGACAGGGATTTCAAGGATTTGATATTTTCACTTATTGTTACATGTGTGCAATAAATCAGACTTTTAAATAACTATTGATAGAGTCTTACTCCCTCTCTTTTTTTTAAAAAATCTTTTCAAATTTTCTCTCATGTGGATGGCTATCTCTTGAAGTCAAATGTGTTACTAAGAGGGTTCACTTGGTAATGAGAACATGTCACCGTGTTCTTTCTTTGCCCACTGGAATGTCAACCTCACCACCTTTTTAAAAAAGTTAGAAAAATAAAGGCATGGTAGATTTATTGTTTATGATACATTGTGTTTGAACATGTGTAAACGTATTTATTTAGTCCTCTGGCCTTTTAAGAAACAAATTCATTTTAGGAATTTTAAATACCGTGATGGATTTATTGTTCGATTTTTCCAAAATTGTATACACCAAAGCCTTAAACAATCAGACATCGAGGTCCCTCAAGGAAGAACTCCAGCAATGGGACAGGCTAAACCCCCGAAAGTCCCCCCTAGCATTGGCTCACAAGTCACTGAGCGGAGCTATAGCTAGAAACTAATCTTGTCCGAGGTCGGTAGGAGAGGCTTTCACAGTATGGTCCCCAGCAAGATCTGAGTGGTCTCTGGGAGGGATATGACATTTTGTGAGAGGGAGGGGGAAGGAAGGCAGAGAGAGAAGGAGAAGGCAGAGGGGGGGGAAGACAGAGAGAGAGAGGAAAGAAAGAGAGAGAGGAAAGAAAGAGGGGGGAAACCAGAGGGGGGAGGCAGAGAGAGAGAGAGGGAGAGAGAGAGAAGGCAAAATTACATTTTCACAGTTAAGTATATTCATTTTTTCATTTAGTTAATTTCCAGCCGCTCACGTTTATTGCACATTAATTATGCATACAGCTTTTGTGCAACTTAAAAAGTGAAGAACACACTTCTTTATCCTTTACAGAAGCTCAGCTGTGGCGCTCGGGCTGTGGTGGAGGCAGGGGCTGGGGGAACTTCAGGACAGAAGTGGCAGGAGCCAGGCAGGAGCTGGGACACCAGGCTCTTCTCTATCCGATGTGGCCTGCTCCCCCCTCCCCCCGCCTTGTCTTTCTTGAAAGCAGAGTGGTGGCTCAGGGGCACAGGGGTCCTGCACAGTTGGCTAGATGTGATTCTGGACTGTGTGGGGCAAAAGGACCCAAAATAACTCCCAGCCATCCTCCTCAGTTCCTCTTGCACACAGTAGAAATGTGGTACCTGAGGTTGTTGGGGGAAAGGACACGTTACAAGCAGAAGCGGAGGAGGCGGGAAGTGGAGGCGGCAGCGCCAGACAGGAGTATTGTGACAGAGATGCTTTCCCTAGCCCCACCAGGCTCAGCCCAGAGCGGGGCCGGCAGGAAGCCCCTCTGCCAAAGGACTCTGTGGCCCTAACTGCTCTGCATGCCTGCTGCATCCCCCATCTTGCAAAGACCACTTTAGCCACTGTCCTGCCACCAGGAGCTGCTTTCCCAGCTCAAAACCCAAAGAGAGCCAAGTCACAACTGAAGCAGGGGTTTCACTAACCTCGGAAAGGGGTTTCAGCCAAGAGAACAGACCCAGGATCTTAAAGGCACTCACTCCACCTAAGGAAGACAGACCCTCAGGGTTTTACAAAGGAACCTTGGTGTGGCCAGGACCACTTAGCTCTGCTCAGAGCAGGACTCCCCACCCATCCTCCACCCTCCACCGCCCTGAAATCAGGTACAGAATCACCTCCTGGGTGAAGATCATCCACATCAGTGACCCAGTGAGGCAGGCAGTGTTTCCTGAACAAGCACTTATCAGATAGACCTGGGACTGCAGCAGCCTGACACCCAGGGCTGTGGATGTGGGTGGAGCATCCCCTCCATCCCCCTCCAAAGCACCCAGCCCTGGAGAACAGAGGCCTGGGGGGAAGGAGTCCAGCCCAGCCTGCGGGTGGTGTCCCTACCAGGTCCCACAGACCTCAGCACACTGAAAGCCGGACTGAGCCTGACCCTCACTGGGGAGTCACAAAGGGAAAGACGCCAGTGGACAGTTATCACCCCAACAAGGAGCAGGTAGTGAGAGCATATGTCACCGAGGCATCGGCCAGTGGCCAGTGACTTCCTCTGGCTCTAGTTGCCACCAGCAACCACCAGTTGAAGCTCCATGGCCAGGAACTCCAGAAGGGCAGCACAGCACACAGACCCCTGACAAAAGAGGGGCTAGGCCTTAGCAGCCCACTTCCTTTTTAGTTTTTAAATCAAAGCTGTTTCCCCCCATGGTTATTTAAAACATCGCTCCCCTTCTAGAATTCTCCTAGAACCCCCAACACATACACCACACACACACACACACACACACACACACACACACACACACACACACGGTACTGCAGCCACTCTGATGAACTTTTAAATAAGACTGTCATCATAAAGAAATCCGCTGTGCACAATAATAAACAACATGTTTAACATTTATGGCCCTGCGTTCTGACAAACTGGAACGTGCAAACACGCCAGAATTCAGGTTTCATCAAGGTTCTTGCCTTTGACAAAATGCCTCTGATATTGCGGCTGGAGGGACGAGCTTCCAAAGGCAAAAGTGATGGGTCTCAGGCCGGGTATCCACAGGCCCCTCAAAGCTTGCCTCTGACTCCAGGGCAGTGTCTCTGTGATTAATAGTCTTCTGGCCTTCCTGGAGAACAACGGGAGAGCCATCCTGTCACCTGGGGTGGGGGTGGGAGATGGCACCACCGGTCTTCTGAACAGGGGAGCCTGGAAGAGCAGCAGCCACAACACCTAAGCCCCACCTGTTTTGTTTTGTTTAATTGTGCTTTAATGCATGCAACAAAATTTCCTTCCAAGTCCTTAACTGCAATTCATAACACCGGACACACACCCAGGGCCGTGCAGCCTTTGCCAGCATCTAACTCCAGAGCTCATCTTAAGAAAGCAAAACCCCTGAGCACGCCCTCCCTCCCTCTCCCAGGGCTGACAATCACCATTCTACCTTCTCGGATGGCTTCAGCTGCCACACTCCATTTGTGACTGACATCTTTCACTTAGCATAAAGTTTCCTAGGCCACAACCTCGGTCAAAATTACTTTCTTTTTTTTTCTTTCTGAAAACAAAAACTAAGGTCTCATATAGCCCAGGCTAGCTTCAAACTGTAGCAAAGGATGAACTTCAGCTCCTGCTCCTCCTGGTTCTAACTCCCAGGTGCTGAGACTGCAGGTGTGCACTCCTGCATACAACTTTCTAATCCCTCCCTTTTAAAGGATAAAATACTTTCCATTGACTCAGGTCCTGTTGGTGATAGCACACGGGAATACAGGTCCGTGTTCCTCTATGAAGATCCACTCAGACACGAACCCCACATGGTCACATAAATAGATTCACGCTACGATAATACACTCTCAACTCCATTTTCTTACACACGGGAACAAATGAGGGCACGTGCAGGCCATTCCCCTAGACCTGTAAGAAGCACAGTCACACACCAATGAAGACATACCTGTGGGTCTCCATATGCTGACACCTTGTCGGGGGTGCACATGGAGGGCCAGGTGAACAACCCTGCCACATTGGCCCAGGTAGGAAGGGGTTGTGGGAGATTCTGCAGACTCTTGGCTATCATAGCTGGAAGGCTCCAAGGACCTATCTCTACACTGAGAAATGAGAGAGGGGGCATTTGGAGACTTGAACTCTGGCCTTGTTCCATGTGTCCCGTGTTGTCTTTCAGGTTCCCACCTCAGGGGTCAAAGAAGGGGCCATTGCTCCATCTTGTCTAAACTCAGCTTCCACAGTCCCAGGAGAGCTAGGACCCTAGTCAGCCTAAGTCTCACAGGAAATCAAACCCAGTTCCAGGCCCTGCAAGGCTCCATTCTCCCACCAGCCCCTCTCCTCTCACAGGGCAGAGTTAAAACAACAATCCCGAGGCCGGGCTCTGTAGGGGAGAGTTTTCCCTTTTCCTCACAGTTGAGGGGCACGGCTGAGAGTCTGATGTGTACCCGCCAGCCTCGGCTCTTGGGAGCCTCTCCAGTTCGGACTTCCATAACCCAAGCATCTGTTTCTCTCCCCCTGCTACCCAGTAGGGGACCGAAACCAAAGGGAAGCTTCCACAGACTAGGACTCTGTAACGCCTAGGGTATCAAACAGCGATACTGTACTGATGTCTCAGCAACCCCAGGTCCCTCCCTCTCCGATTGCTGTTCATTTTCTTCAAATGGTTGCAGTTAAGAGAATACCCTTACCCACAGAAAAGCACACTGAAGCGGTTAAGTATGGCGTCTACAGCTTACTTCCAAACAATATAGACATGTGTTTACGCAGCAGGGGCAGCCAAGGCTTTACGTGTATGGGGGGCGGGGGCAGGGAGAGCATGCATTACTGGGACTCCTTCTCTATAAATATGTAGGTATACTTCTGCCCCTCCTTGCAGAACAGCCAAAGACACACGAAAATGTTATTTTACCAAAGGCCTACCTGGGAGACCAGTGGGAGTCTTGAGCTTCGTCACAGAGCATGCGTGCTGCTCCCACCAAGCTTACTCCAGGACAGGTGGTAACTTCCCCAGGGCTGCAGAGATCACAGTCCCCTTCAGATGCATGCACATGCTCTAACGGCCCTGCAACCGTATGTGCAGTGAGAACTGAATTACACGCATAGCTGGGACATGCAGAAGGGAGCTGCTGAAATAAGCGTGCCATGGCCCTTCCCATACACCCTGCCTCAAGGGGCATCAGCAGTAAGGGGCCCAGGCCTTTAGATCATTTGAGGTGGTCACTGCAGTTCTGATGAGATGGTGCCTAGCAGGCTCGGAGGACAGCTCCCTACAACAACATGTGACTACTCATGGTACAGTCGCCCCTTACCCACCAAAAATGCACACTAAGGTCTTCATCTCATGCCTGGGATCACGGTTCATGTATGTAACATATGTGAGTACTCATGGTACAGTCACCCCTTACCCGCCAAAGATGCACACGAAGGCCCTCATCTCATGCCTGGGATCACAGTTCATGTATGTAACATGTACAGATGTTTATACGCACATATATTATGCATGCCCCTATGATGAGCTTATTTTATAAGTTATGTGCAATAATAAAATCTTATAATAAAATAACATGACAATATAATATAATAGGAGTTACACAAGGGACCAGTGAGATGCTTCAGCAGGTAAAGGTGACCTATGTTCCATCTCTGGAAGCCACATGACGGAAGGGAGGAGCCGAGCTCTGTGAGCGATCCTCCGACCTCCACACATGTGTGCACGCACAGACACACATGCTAAATTAACAAATGAATTTAATCCTTAGAAATAAATAAAAGTTACATCAACATGGTCTTTCTTTCAGGTGAGTCGTCGCAAGTATTTGTGTGTTGGAAGCTAGGTTTTCACAAGAGACTAACGGCAGAGAGCAGGGTGGCTGGCAAGGGAAAGGAGGTCGGTCATGCTCTTTAAGATTTTCTTTTCTGTATTTGGATATTTTTGTATTAAAAATCTGGTAGATTCCTTTTAGAGATGAAGTTAGGAGGAAGGCATTTGAGGAGGGATATGACCGAAATGAAAAAGGGAGGGATGGAGGTGAAGGAAGAACCATATTGCATTGTGTACATACAGGGAGTCCTCAGGAATAAAGAAAAACTCGTAAAGTAGGTTTCTTCCCTCTCACTGCGCCCCCTCCCCTTTCCACATCTCTCCCTCTGTAGTCTCTACCCATGGAGAAACCTAGTGGTGTTCATAGTTGTGCCCAGATTTCCTGCTCCTCACGGAGATATCCCGAGGTCAGCCTGTGAGCTGCTGTGGGCCCACCAAGATGGAAGCATGAAACACCCTGTGTGAGATCTTCACAACCTCCTGCCCCGAGATCAGCAGGGGCAGCTACCAGACACCAAGCCAGAGGGCCATTGGCTCCCTCTGCACTGTGTGGCCCCACTCTAGGGTACCCCAAGCTGCTGCTCAGAGGAGACCCTGATGCAGGAACTACATCCACCCCGATCCCACCACGCCCACTGCCTCTGGACAAGAGCGATGCTCCAGAGCTCAGTTACAACTCTCATCCAGCGTCCTGCTTCTCACAAGTAACAAGAAAGTCAAGGTTATTCCTCACAGAGCAGTGGCCCGCAGACAGAAGGGCTGAGTGGCCAGCAGGGGCAGGGGACCAGACACCCTGCCACCTGCCTTCTTGGGCAGCAGCAATGCTATACAGGCAGGCTCTGCATCCCACAAGAAGGACGTGGAACCCCACCGGAAAGGGTTGCAGGACCAGCTGCTGTCCAGGGTGGTCAGCAGAGGAGATGCAGCCTCCTGTGCTGCAGTCAGGGCTGCTATGACCATTGCTGGGAAATTCACAGCTCTCTTGGAATCAAGGCCAGACTGGACATACCAGCCACAATCTGTTGGATGTCTGCTGACCAGGAAGGAGGGTATCCTCAAAGGAGGAGCCGCCCACCCAGAGGGAGTTGGTTTTAATCACCAGAGATCAAAGCCAAGGCCCACTGGGCTGCCATTCCTCCAGGGGACAGCTGCAGCATGCAGCAGGCCCTTCCTTCCCTTGCCTCTTGCCTGTTCATGTGTGGCTGGCTCAGCAGCCACCTCTTCCAGAGCCTCACAGGCCAGTGAGGGCTCAGAGGGGTCTGGATGCTGTATTCTGTCATAAGGTGGGGAGAGGCAAGGACAGGCACAGACGTGGTCTTGATGTTAATAGGAAACAAATACAGGCAAGAGCAATGCACAATCAAAAAAAAAAACTGGGGGTGTTCAGGGGTCTGAAAAACACTTGGGGCTCTAACTGAGGGGCCATCACCTCCTTCCTCTGTCCAATAATTCTCTAAATCTGTTTCTCCTCTACCAAAGGGCGTGATTACTTGGCGGCAGAAATCAATGGTCCTTATCAGACCGCTGGCTTCAAGCCTGGTACATAGAGATCCACAGACAGTGGTCAGCGCACCAGCACTGTGGTGGCTCAGGCCTGGGAATGCACCCCAGCCGGCCCGAGGGCTGCTGTGATTTCCTAAGCTGCCTACACCAGTGCCGCAGCCCCCGCCTGATGGACAAAGACATTGGAATATGCAGTTACCCCAAGTCCCCTGTTCACCACTGCTAATGACCATGCTCTCCTTATCACCCAACACTGGAGTGTCCTGGGAGGTAGGATGGCCTCTGCCAATGGATGCCAGAAGCCAGACGCTTTTTCCCCACTCTGCTGGCCATGAAAGAACAAAATCACCACAAGGTTCAAAAGGAAAGGAGTGGAACCCGGTAACTCGTCCCAGACGGTCTGTCCACTTTATCAAAGCCGGTTTCAGGGAGTGAAGTTCCCACCGCGAGAGGCCACAGCCTCATTAGGCCATTCGGAAAGGATGAAAAAGTCAAGCTGCTGTGCACATCCCGGGGACAATTAGGCCTTGTCTCTCCTTCAAAGGTGAAGAGCCCACTGTCTCTGCTTGCATGAGGCAGGAGCTTGTGGTCACATCTATCTATATGAGGCTCTCTCTCCTCTCTTTTGTGTTTTGTATATTTTGGGACTGGCTCTCGCACGGTCTTCCAGGCTGGCTTGAACTTACTATGTAGACCAGACTAGCCTCAAATTCAGGATGGTCTTCCAGAGTGCTAGGACCGCAGATGGGAGCAGCTACAGCTCTTTGATCTTTATGTCTCTTGATTCTTTCTCCAGCTTCTCCCTCCTCAGCCAGTCCTTTAACCCGACCCCAATCTCCCGCAAGCCCGTAAGCCTTCTACCCACAAGGAGAACCTTCATCCCTACAAAGCCTCCTCTCCTAGAAGGTCCCTCCTGGCGGGAGACTCCAGGACACTCCTTCAGCACCCAGCCTGGAAAGAAGACCATGCAATCTCCCTCCCCAGCGCGAACTTTCTATCCTGAACTCAGATTCCCCGGCACATCTGAGCACATGATACAGACGAGTTGCTCCAGGCTCGGGTTTCCAGAAGCCTCCCACAGATGCCAGCAGCACGGGCTGAGGAGGCTCCCCTGGCCCACCCCTGAGGAATGTCCGGGAGTTAGAAGCAAGGACAGTAACAGTCCTCCACATTCCTGGATGCTGCCAAGCCCTGGTGTGAAAGGCATCCTGCTCCCCACAGACAATGGGCTCATTTCAAGAATGCCACCCAAATGGAGCCAAGTGCCACAAGCACGCAACCCAGGCCTGCCTACATCCCTGCCCTGGCATCGTGGAAGCTTCCCGTAACAGCACACAGGAGGCGCACATTCTTACGGCGGGACCCGCCTGTTGCTTTAAGTCCCACACAACTTGTTTTTGTTGTAACACCAGAGGAAGCAGGCGCAATATTTTTGAAATTAGAAACAGCCCCCGAGTCTTTGTCCCCTCACTGATGGTGCTTCGTATTAATCCATTAAGGCAATCAAAACAGCTTAAATAAAAGTCTGAAGTCTGCAATATACATGTCAGTGAACAAGCAGTAAAGCTTCCTGCGAAGGTGATTTCAAAGCCATATTGCCCACGCTTGGCAAATTGCATATTTAATTATTGTGTCAGTCCTCCTCCAGCTCTAATCTTTGGGGAAAATGCCTCGGGCCATGTGAAACCAGTTAGGATAATTAAGGGACTGTGGGATTAGGTGTCGCTGATTTCTCAGAAAGATGCCATCCTCGAGCCTGGTATGGGATGTGTGCCTGCCTCAAAAGCCTGGCTTCATGGTGATGTCTGCCTCTCTATGGTGAGATCAAAGGTCTTCTACCTCTTTCAAGATGTTTGTAGAATTTGTTTCCCAATTATCCCACATTTGCGCACTGGGACATCCTACTTAACTCTTTGGTAACACTGCCGGCACCGGGCTGTACGCACTATCAAGTGGTCTTCCCGGCTCCCGGCTCTACCAAGGCTGCCATCGGAGGTCTGAGCTCGGAGCAGTGGGAAACGATGAGAAAGGGGGTCCAGGCCTGCTACAGGACCTGAGTCGGCCTGTGCTCAGCAGCAGACGCTCTGCCTCCATCCACTGCTGCACAGTAGAGGAGTGAGTGCCGTCGCTGTGACCGCAGCTAGGGTTTTACAAAACTTAATGTCTTAAGATTCCAGCTCTTGGAGACCATGCTAGGGAGGAAATATCTGACTATGGCAGCTTCCCACATTGCAATATTTCTCCTAGGACCAAAAGTTTTGTTTGTTTGTTTGTTGTTGTTGTTTTAAGCCCAAATCTTTAGAAAGAATTTGTGAGAAAGTAGCCAGACCTGGGCTGGAAATGTCAGTCACGGCATCTGCATGTATGGCTGGTGGTGCATCAAAGCGGAGCTCCAACATTAAAATATTCTTAGGAATCTGGTAGGAAGCCTCTTGCTGCTGTGTGCTGTGCCCACTTCCAGTTGAATAGCCCAGCTGCTATTTGTCCATCTTATAAAATGGTTAGCTTTCTTCCTGTTTGCTTAGTTCAAATAATCTGTCTTCAACATCTTTGTCTTTGCTTAAAAAAAAAAAGAGAGAGGCTCAAAGAGAGAGAAAGGAAAAGCCTTCTTGAGCAAACAGAACAGCCTTTTTGGAAATAATCTTTTAAAAAAAATCCCTCAACAATTTAAAAAAGGAAATTACATTGCTGCAAGGAACTATATGTGCCCAGGGCCATTCGGAGACTGTTCACTAGTACTTTTGAATTTTCCTTTCTTTCCATTTTTAACACTGAAAAAATCCACCTATGTCCCAGCAAGCAGTAAATCGAGGCACTAAGAGCCTAGACGTTTAGTGGGGAAATGCATTTTTATGCCCTGGGCTCTGTTTTTTGTTTTTTTGTTTTTTTGCTGTTGTTTATTTTTTAAATTACAATGTTACCGAAATCACAGACACACACGTATACATACACACACACACACACACCACTGCACTGAGGTCCACCAAGAACAAATTCAAAAGCACCTTGTTTCCTTACTCATTCCCTGGAGAGGGAGTGCCCCAAATATATATACATATACATATATGTATATATATATATATAGCATTTTTTCTGCTCTTTGCAATAGGAAAGGGGCAGCTTCAATCTCCTGATGTCATTGTAGGCTGAGAGCAGGCACCTCTATCTGGCTGCAGTTTCTGTCACCACAGAAGAGGCCAGGAAGGTGCCCCTTGTGAGGTGATGGAACTATCCCACCAGGGAAGAAACCCTATATAAGACAGACAAATTTAGCAAGTAAAAACAAGGATAGCCTACATCATATGCATTTCAATTAGGAATGATTTTTTTCCTGCATCTAAGTATGTCCCCAAGAGCCCAGAAGAAAAGTTCTACACAGACAAGCACCGAAAACCACTCCCCATGTGTTTGTGGGCCACTGTCATGGAGGGGGGACCGCTCTGTTTCTCCCCGTGGCCTGATCCCTGGGTTCTAAATGGGATGGTTAAGGCTGAGCTCTATTTTTATCTATCTATCTATCTATCTATCTATCTATCTATCTATCTATCTATCTATCTATCATCTAGCGACAGAATTGAGGCCAGCCAGGAAACAGCACTCTGTTCAGGCAGGTGATCCGTGCTGGCCATTGGTCTAGGTCTGATTAGACAGGGACTCCTTTGCCCTGGTGTCCTTTCTTGGCAGTCTGAGCAGGTAAGATCTGTAGGTAAGGATGGAGGGAGGGAGTCGGCCAGGGCAGGTTTCTGTGTCTGGCTCAGCCTATCTTCCAGGGCACAGATGTCAAAGGATGAAGTCTCTAAGGAGGCAGTGCCGGCTTGGGTTGCCCACTAAACAACCCTGTATACTACCAGCAAACCCTGGAACCTATAAGCTTCTTAAGGTACCTGCGGATTCCTGGGTGAAGAACCAGGCCTTGGAGGCCTTCCTAACACTGATGGCCCGGATGGCCTCTGGGGTAGGCTATGGTGGGGCACGTGGGCACTGGGACCTTCCAGAGGTGTTGACTCCAAAGGCTTTGACTTAGTGGTCCCCTGTGAATAGCAGGTTCAGCACCTTGAAACTTGAGGTCTCCCAAACATCTCTCTTACTACACTGAACTTAGGAAAGAGATAGCCGAGGGCCCTGTGGGAAGAGCAAGATCTCCGGTTGCCAGGGGGCCATCTTGGTCTCCATGGCAGGGACATGGGGACAGTCTGATTTACATCACATCACTAGATAAAGAGGTTGTAGGCTCTCCAGGGTCATCTAAGTGTCCTCTCCTTGCCATCTGCAAAGGGCACATCGACCAGGGTTAGGGTTCTGGGCCTAAGCCTTTCTCAGTGCCCAGGACTCAGCCAGGAGCTGGCATCCACCTCTTATACCCTCTCTTCAGCTCCATCTGTTCACTCACCCAGTTCTTTCTCCTATCCTCCCTAACTCCATCCTGCTGTAGGACAACCCCTTTGGTCCTGCTTGGCCTCCAGGGAGAAAGAGAACAGCTGGCCAGCATCTGGTGAGCTCCATTAGCTAGGGCCCCTGCCCCCTGGGCCTTCCGCTCCCTGGGCAGAATAATCCTGTTTCCTCTAACCTTTGGGCTGGCCCCCAAGCTCCCAGGCTTTCATCATGGCCAATGTGTGTCTGAGGCCACTCCAGCGGTGCCTGGCCCTCCTATGTCTTGGCTGGGCCAGGCCAGGCTGGCCGGCAGGAGCAGGGCAGGGGTGAGTGACCTTTCTCCCCTGCTGACCAGGGAGTGGGGGAGAGGGCAACCATGCCTCAGGAAAGGGAGCAGATGGAGGGCCAAGCTCCCCCACGGCCAAGGTGAGCGTCTCTGTGGCCTGCTGAGATTGTTGGCCAGAGGAGCCCAGAGGTGGCTCAGGTAGAGCCCTTAGCCTGTGCCCCAGGCCACCCTTCTCTCTTCAGCTCCTTCCCTTTCAGAGCCAGCTTCCTCACCTTGAAGGAGGTATGCTGGAATTGAGGTCCTGAGGACAGGCCACCTGACTCCCAGCGAGTGCTGGGCGGAGTGGGGACTGACCCTAGTGACTACATTCTATGCTGGTATTTCTGTCCCAAGGCCAACAGTGAGCACACCTGCCAGGCTTGACTGGATTCTGGGCCTGCTGGAACTTTCCAGAGCCTCTGACTGCAAACAAAGCATAGGAGAACCTAAGCACCTCTTTCTCGACAAGTCTTTAGTCACAGTAACCCCCACGTGAGGGCTAAATCCATGGGTGTCCCTCAGCTGTCCTCGGCTGCGTGGTTTCCCAGGTACAGGCCTCAAGCCTCCCCTGGCAAGCCCTGGGGATTGAATATCCACACTCAACATTTATAGAGCTGTTCAACCACCACCCAGATCTCACATGGCCCCTGAGCCCCACTCCCACGGAGGTGCCCAGCAAATACCAACGACCTCAATCCAGAAACAGTACAGGCTGCCTTTGACTAAGAGAGGCCAAAGCATCCTGAGTCCCGGTGCTTAGAGCTACCTTGTCCTGGAAAAGGTTATGCAGGTCATCTAGTGACCTGGACAGCTCACGACCTGGGCAGTCAGCCCTCTGTCTCTCTCTGTGAAGCCCCGGGACTCTGGGCCTGGTCCCCAGCTCGCATCACATCTGCTGGCAGAAGAGAGCCCACAGTGCATCAGCAACAGCCCTGCTACCCCGACCAGAGCCCCAGCACGGACCTCACAATCTGTTCAGTGATAGGACAGTGGGATGAACGCAAGAGCAAGGTGGCGCGTACTGAATGCAAACTTCTAATTAGTCCTTTAGTAATCGGGTTTTTCCTACTGACTGAGCTACAAAGTATGTTCCTAGTAATATTGGTAACATCCGAGAAATTGCCCTTAAGATACTCAAGCCACATTTTGCAGGAACCCCACTTGAGGGAGAAGTGTGCTCTCTCCCCTCCATAGTGATCATTAAGAAAATGGGAAGCTAAGTGTGTCCTTAATCTCAGTTCCTTAGCTCCCATAAGAGGAGGGTCTGGCAACAAACAGCCAAACGGGGTCAGGGGAAGAAGATGACAAGGAAAAGGGTGTCCATGGCGTTGTGTGTGTGTGTGGGGGGGATCCCCGCTAAAGCATGCAGATTTCAGGGGCAGGATTTTCCGATAACAGCAGAGCCCTGGCCCCTCCCAAGGCTCTGTAACTGGACCAAGGAGGTTAGAAGCAGCAGAGCTTACCTGTCTGATGTCTCCAGGGGCAGGTTGGGGGCAGATTGGATTCGGGGGAGAGGACCAGACCTGGGCTGGGCCTCAGGAGGGAGAGGCAGGCAGTGCGGGCCTTGGCAGACAGGTGCACAGCCCCACCGGTCTGCCATGGTTACCTGCAGATTACTGGAGGTTTATTAGAGGCTCCCGCAATACCACAGGAGCACCTGCAGGCAATAAAAACCCTCACATGTGTGAGGCCTCGAGGAAATTAGCGGCTCCTCCCTGGAGACGCATATTTTGCGAAGATGTTTATTACAGATGAAGTGCTCCCGGGGTGGGGCATTAACAAGTTGTGGGGTGATAAAGGGGGTTTTATCCCTTTCTCAGTGACAGAAGTAGGAAGACAGCTTTAGCGGAATCTATAAAAGGCTCACTCCTAATGAATTTTCTTAACTCTTTTATTAATAGGGTTGACTGCGCGGAGGGAGGAGAGATGGGCTAGACTCTCAGACAAGGGAGATTGGGGGTGAACCAGAGGTGTAGGGGTGGACACCAGGTGGATAACACACACAAATCTGAGTGCAAATCCAGAGCCTGACAGCTGAGGACTGGAGGGTGCTACCCCAGGAAACTCATTTGAGGGTCCTCTGGCGCTGGTGAATGGAACCACAGGCAGGGTCCAAGCCTTTCTTAACCCCGTGCTCCCCACTCTGGCCTGCAGGTCATTACTGAGATGAAAGCCCCGGCCATGCCTCTGGACGGGGCTGAGGAATCTAATTGAATTATATGAACGCAGTTAAACGGCCGCTTCAGAGAGGCAGGGCTGCCTTCCAAGCCAGGCTGCTCGGGGAAACTAATGGGCTATTTGAACAATAGCGGCCGAGGGCCAAGCACAGGTGGGCCGTGTTAATGACTTTATTTAGACCTGCTTTTTTCCCCCCTTTGAGGCGCACAAGCCTTCCATTACTGCATTCATTAGAGTTTATGGCTAGGCTCTGGTCCTCTCCTAATGACAATGTCCAGACCCGCCTCCCGAGCTAATTGAGGCCAGCTGCCCGGCTTGCCCCACCCCAGTCTTCGGACCCAGTGTCACCAGGATTAGTGGCCTGGGCTAGAGTAAGGGCTGAGGGGGATGGACTCCTGCTGCAGAGGAGGAGGGGTCAAGGGCACCTCCTCTGATAGCCGCTGCCGCCATCCTTGCTCCTCTGCGGTCGCAGGGAGCCTCCAAAAGGCCAATCGGGCTGCAGAGCCTCTTGCTGAGCAGCCTGCCATGGTGCCCCTTTCACCCAGGAGGCATGCCAGCTCACACTAGGCACTCGGCATTCGTCAGGGCTCATCTCCCCACTGCTGGGCCCAGGAGAAAAGCAGCCTTGCCCAGGAAACCTGGATTTTCTCCTCAGTCCGGAACACTAGGCAGGCCTAAGACTGCGGCTCAGGTGGTGGAGCGCTTGCCTAGCCTGCACCAGGGCCTCGGATCAGTCACCAGCATGTCTAACCAGATATGGCCATGCATGCCTGCATTTCCAATAAATGGGGGAAAGCAGGGGGATCAAACCTCAAGGTCATCCTGGGCTATATACTGAGCTGGAGGCTAGCCCGGGGTACATGGAACCTTGACTTAAAAAAAAACTATGACTGTGTGTGTGTGTGTGTGTGTGTGTGTGTGTGTGTGTGTGTGCTGCTGTCCACCTCCCTTCTCTGGAGTATGAATATCCTATGACTATATATGTGTGTGTATGTATGTATGTGTATATATATGTTACCATTCATCTCCTTTCTCTGGAGCATGAATGTGAATGTTTTCTTTTGAGACAGGGTCCCTCTGTGTAGTCCTGGAACTCACTATGTAGACCAGGCTAGCCTCTAACTCACCAAGATTCACCTGCCTCTGCCGTTTAGGTGCTGGGATTAAAGGCAGATATGTATATCTTAAGGGCATGATCCTCATTTGCTATTATTAAAATAGTGAGGGCCAGCAAGATGGTTTAATTGGTAAGGCGAGCCTTTGTGGAGTAAGGCAGTTGGTGAGGCATGCGTGAAGACATGAGTCCCATCCCCAAGAATTATGGTGGAAGGAGAGGACTGACTGCTGAAAGCTGCATGCACACACACTAGCATGTATGTGCATGTATGCACGCTCATGTGTACATATACACACTAAATAAATAAATAAATTGTAAAAATAAACAAGAAACAATATCCACAGTGGTCTGGTCCCTACTTACCAAACATTTTCCTGTTTGCTGATTGTTCTGGAAATAGCTCAGTCTCCCACAACACCCTGGGAGTTTCTCATCCCCATTTCACAGATGAGAAAACTGAGGCTCAGAGACAGGACCTTGCTTGTTGAAAGATACCCGACTGTACCATCTACTGTCTGGGTGACTCGCTTCGCCTCCCCGATAGCAGCATCTCCAGCTGGGGATGTTCTACATGGTGGAAGCGGTTCATGCCAGTTTGTGAGGTCTTCTTGTTAGAAGGCTAGGAAATAGTGGGAACTGGAAATGTGTTTAGATGCTTAGTTATGTGAACTTGGCAGTGGGGAGATGGCTGGGTCTGTAAGTACTCTCCCTGCTAGTCTGAGGACTGGAATTCAGTCCCCAGAAGCCGTGTGTAGTAAGGCAAGTGTGGTGATGGAGACTCCCTCGCTGGCCAGCCTAACTAGTGAGATGTGGGCCAGTGAGAGACCTCGACTCAGAAACCAAAAAGACAGAGGCTGGAGAGATGACTGAGCAGTCAAAAGCACTTCCTGTTCCTGGGGGCCTGGATTCCGTTCCCAGTGCCCACAGGGCCGCTCACAACCATCTGTAACTCCAGTCCCAGTGGATATGATGCCCTCTTGTGGCTTCCTTAGGCACTGTACACACATGTTGCTTATGCATACATGCAAATGAACACTAACACACATAAAATAAAAATAAATAAATTTTAAAAAGGTGAATAGTGCCTGAGACACCCATCAGAGGTTGTCCTTTGGCCTCCGCACTTATGACCGTAAGTGTACACACACACCCATACACACACGTACACAAACGATCTAAACTGGCAATTAAATAAGTGATATTCAGATCAAAAGTAATCAAACCTCCCAGCTTGTTGCTTTCCTGCCTCCTAACTTGCAGTGTTGCCTCTGGTTATGGTGTGAGCCCTGGGGTGACATGTGTGAGGAACTCTGTCCTTAGGTAATGGACTCATCAAGAGGTTTAATTGACTTTGACCTGGGGAGTTTGGTCCACCATCTCTGGGCCCAGTTACTTTAGGCCTGTGACACGTGTGCAAAGCGTGCAAGGCGTGCCTCTGCAGAAGCTCAGCAAGGCTGCCTCTTGCACAGCAAAAAAGGCGAAGATGAGACAGAGGGACTGGAGAGACGGCTCGGCCTTGAGGACTCTGGGTGCTCTTGCAGGTCCAGAGTTCAGTTCCCAGCATGCCAGGTGAATCACAACTGCCTGCAAAGCCCTCCTCTGGCCACCACAGTCACCTGCATGTTCACACACGTGCACGCGCGCGCGCGCACACACACACGCACGCACACACGCGCGCGCGCGCGCGCACACACACGCACGCACACACATGCGCACACACACACGCGCGCACACACACACACTAAATAAAATGTTTTGAAAGAAAAGGAGCCAGGTGTGCTGTCACACCCCTTAGTCCCAGCACTTGGCAGGCAGAGACAGGGGAATCTCTGTGAGTTTAAGACCAGTCAGGAGGCCAGCGGTGGTGGCACTCGCCATTAATCTCAGTACTCAGAGACAAGTGAATTCAAGGCCAGTCTGGTCTTTAGAGTAAGTTCCAGGACAAGCTTCAAAAGCTACAGAGAAACCCTGTCTCAGGAAAAAAAAAAAAGTGTGTGTGTGTGTGTGTGTGTGTGTGTGTGTGTGTGTGTGAGAGAGAGAGAGAGAGAGAGAGAGAGAGAGAGAGAGAGAGAGAGAGAGAGAGAGAGCAGTCAGAGATCAGACGTAGAGGGACCCTAAAATAAATAAATTTTTAAAAAGAAAAAAGAAAGAAGAAAATACCAATGTCCCACAATCCCTTTGACTACACACCCCCAGTGATCTAAAGAGCTGCAGCCCCTTTGGTCTGAGGACCCAGAGACATCACCATCCCTGTGCTTTGTATTTTCCTGCTGCTGGTGGATGAGAGAATGGAACACAATGCCTCCCTCTGCGTTCCTGGGTTTCTGCTGCTGGTAGTTGCTTAGGGGCCTCTGAATCTGATCATAGACTCTATGTCAGCATCCAGTACAAAAGGTATCTTGCCAGTTTTAAAGGCAGTTCTTCCCACCAACATTTTTCAAAACCACGAGGTAATATTTGTTGAAATAGGAGCAGCGGGGCTGCGTCCCCAACACCCTGGCCGCTTGGCTAGCTCATGCCCGAAATAACAACACACAAACTGTATTCATTTAAGAACTGCTTGGCCCATGAACTTTAGCCCTTACAGGCTAATTCTTGCACCTGGACTAGCCCATTTCTAATAATGCGTGTAAGCACCCCAAGGTGCGCTTACCGGGAAGATTCTAGCCTCCGTCCATGGTGTCTCTGCTCCAGAGAGCAGAGTTGTTGAGTCTCTCCAGGAGCAGAGCAGAGTCTGACCTCACTTCCTCTTCCGCCCAGCATCCTATTCTGTTTATTCCTCCCACCAATGCTTTAACCTATCAGGGCCAAGCAGTTTCTTTATTGCTCAGCCAATGAAATCAACAGATTGATATATGACACTCCCACATCAAATATTCTTATAAAAGCACTGCTCAAATTCACAAGTTTACTGAAACCAAGATGGTTATTCAGTTTCTATAAAATGATAAGACGAGAAATTGCTATTATTATTATGATAATTGTTCAGTGTGTGTGTGTATGTCTGTCTGTCTGTATCTGGGCCACAGTAAACGTCAAGGCTAGATAATAGCTTAAGAGGGTGGTTTCAGCCCCAGCCAGCCACCTCTGTGGGAGCAGACCCGAACAACCTCTGGGATTGCAGAGTGACCTCCAGGAGCACCAAACTACCTCTGGGGACCATCAAGCAACCTCTGGGGACCATCAAGCAACCTCTGGGGTGCCTGGAACCATGGCCCTGGCTCTACCATGAGGAACAACCATCTGAGCCTTGGATCCACTGGCACCTGGAAAAGTGATCACCAGAGATACAGCCCTAACTACACCAATCAGAGGAAAAGATGGGTAGACAGCAAGGTAAGAACACACTAACACCACAAAGAGCAACAAGACACCATAAAAAAATAGCGGCTCTACAACAGCAAGACTTAAACACCCCAATACAGATCAAGCGGAAGAAAATGACCTAAAAAATAACTTTAGGAGAGTGTTTGAGGCCTTTAAAGAGGAAAATTTTAAAGTGAAAAATTCACTTTAAAATGAAAAATTCCCTCAAAGAAATGGAGGAAAAGAGCCCCAGCTAGACTCTCCTCTTCACAGACCCCTCCCCTCCCCAGGAGCATTATGCCTGGAGCCAAGCCTTTTGAGAGACACTTAAGACCATAACTATGCAGAGCGCTCCCTGCCTTCACCCACTGCGTGTTCAGCCAGCTCCTGCTTGCAGCTGGACATCGGCCAACCGTGGAAACCACACTCCGCCATTCAAGGCCTTTCTCTTTGGAAAGCAATGGTGAGATCTAGACATGCAGCAATAGGGAAATCAACCCAGAGCTCTGTGCACGGCGTCTGTCAGGCACTGGGCACTTGATAAAAAAAAAAAAAAGGAATTTTGTTATTGTGCTAGTAAAGGAGCTTGAACCTGAGTGCCACCCCCAGGACCCTCGTGACAGGAGAAAACTGGTTCTTAAAAGTTGTCCCCTAACCTCCATATGGATGTTGTGATATGCACACACAAATAGATAGATAGATGATAGATAGATAGATAGATAGATAGATAGATAGATAGATGTGATAAAATATTGTTTCTTTCATCATTTTTAGGTGTATGGGTGTTTTACCTACCTGAATATCTGTGTACTGTAGAGGTGTTTGACCCACAGGGGCCAGAAGAGGGCGCCAGATCTTCTTCTGGGACTAGAGTTATAGACAGTTGTGAGCTGCCATATGGGTGCTGGGAATTGAACCCCGGTCCTCCGGAAGAGCAGACAGTGCTTTAACCACTGAGCCATCTCTCCAGCCCCATTAGTTATGAGTTGTTGTGGTGAAGATGATGACAACTCAGTCCCTACGTTCCTACCCTAAGACCACTTTCTGGTACCAGGCCTTACCCAGCTTCCCGGATTTCTCCTAGGTTCCCAGGGCCTGGCATGTGCCAGGGAGAACCACTCTCTCAAAGATACCTGTAAGCAGAGTTCTTCTGTATCCTGGCAGTTGCTCCCAAATAACCAGAAAGAGGCTGCATATTAATTACAAACGTGAGGCCGATCGCTTGGGCTTGACTTTAGCTGCCTTCTAGCTTAAATAAACACATTTCTATTCATGCTGCTACATGGCTTGTTACCTCATTTTGTGCGTGTCCTCCTCTGCGTCGGGCTGGTGACTCGTCTGATTCCACCTTTCTTCTCCCCAGCATTCGCTCTGCCCTGAAAAATTCTGCCTAGCCATCAGCCATTCAGCCTTTTATTAACAATAATACATATTCATAGTGTACGAAGAGAATATTCCACAGCAGGAGCCCAGGCTAGGGAGTGTGGCTTCTCCATCCCCATGGCCAGGGCTGGACCTCAGTCTTCCTCCTTGTCCCTCCAGTCCCAACTTCAGCCTTTCCACACCTGAGTCCTTGCCATTAGCACTCTCCCTCTCCCTCCAATCTTTTGCTGGTCTTTCTCGACTCTCAGGAAGGGCTTTGGCACCCCTGTGCCACCCCTGGCTCTGCCCAGTAGAGCAGCCAACACCTGCCCACACCAGCCTAGCTCCTGCCTCTCACACGTCCTTCTGCATGTGGCTTGAGTGTTTTTCCAGGTGGCTGCGGAGAGCACTGGCACAAAGGCTACTAAGTTGGGCGATGACAGTGACCTTGTAACCTCTAGATCTGTAGGCACCAGACTAGAGTCTGGGGATTTCGAGAAGCCAGGCATGGCAGGGGCGGCAGGGGAGGATAAGAAGAGCTTTAGGCTGGCCCTGCAGGAACTTTGACTCTGTGCTTTATCTGTGGACAGTGAGTAGCAACTGATTTTAGCCAGATGTCAGCTCTAAAGTGATGACCCTAAAATGGTCCCAGGCCCTGATGGCTGTCTGAGTTGTAAAAAGAGCAGAGAATATATA
>NW_026068008.1:1544703-1558734 GCF_014885135.2 Alexandromys fortis
AGTTCGAGGCCAGCCTGGTCTACAAGGGCTAGTTCTGGAACGGGCACCAAAGCTACAGAGAAACCCTGTCTCAAAAAAAAAAAAGTATAGGGGGCTGGAGAGATGGCTCAGAGGTTAAGAGCATTGCCTGCTCTTCCAAAGGTCCTTAGTTCAATACCCAGCAACCACATGGTGGCTCACAACCATCTGTAATGGGATCTGGTACCCTCTTCTGGCCTGCGTTCATACACACAGAATATTGTATACATAATAAATAAATAAATAAATAAATATTTTTTTTAAAAAAGTATAACACATTGTGATTTCTTCCAGGTCTGGATGAGGCAAATCTATATAACCCAACATTCTAAAATGTACTTTTCCAGTTAAATGTAACTAAGTGGGCTGTTCTCATTTAAGTATCATGGGGACTCTGTTTTTAAAAGTGAAGCGTGGGGACAGCAGTCGCGGCTCAGCAGTTCACCACCCTTGCAGCTCCTACGAGGGTCTAGGTTCAGTTCCCAGCAACCACATCAAGGGGCTCGCAAGCATCCAGGACTCCAGCTTCAGAGGACCACTGTCTTCTCTTCCTCCAAAGGCGCCTATGGTGGTCAGAGGAACAGAGCTGATAGAACGGCTACAGGCTGTGGTCCTGCTAGTTCAGCAGTAACCGTCTACCAACGGAAGGCCCAAGCATCCAGCAATTGCTCAGTCCACACGGCTAGATGTCTCAACTGGTTTGGAACGGGCTTGCCAGTCAGAACAAGCCAGCAAAGAACAAAAGCTTCCTTCCTCTATATTCTTTATATAGGCTGCCAGCAGAAGGTGTGGCCCAGATTAAAAATGGATTTTCTCGCCTCAAAAGACCGGAATATAGGGTGGATCTATCCACTTCAAATAAGTCAATCAAGAAAAACCCCTCACAGGTATACCTAACGACTTGGGTTTTATATTTAGTCAAGTTGACGACCAAGAATAGCCATCCCAGCACACACACACACACACACATACACATAAATAAAAATAAAACTTTTTTTTTAAATGAAGCTGTTTGTGCTGGTACAGGTATAATTCAGGCTACTCGAGAAGCTGAGGCAGGAGAATCATAAGTTCAAGGCCAGATCAAGCAATTTAGTGAGACTGCCTCGGTACATAAAGAAAAGGGAGAACTGGAGGCATAGGTCAGTGATGGCACCCTGGGTTCCATCCCCAGTACTGAAAAAAGAAAAGGAAAAAAAGGAAGGGAGGACAGAGGGACAGATAGCATTAGACCTCTGCTTTGATGGGGAGATAAACTCCAGGTTGATTAAAGATATAAGGCTTCAGAGGAAACTGTTTTAATTACAGGAGAAAATATTGATGGATCCTTACATACTCTTTTTCTTCTTTGGGGGGGGGGATTTTTCGAGACAAGGTTTCTCCGTAGTTTTTTTTTTTTTTTTTTTTTTTTTTTTTTTTTTTTTTTTTGGTTCCTGTCCTGGAACTAGCTCTTGTAGACCAGGCTGGCCTCGAACTCCCAGAGATCCGCCTGCCTCTGCCTCCCGAGTGCTGGGATTAAAGGCATGTGCCACCATCGCCTGGCTCTTTTTCATTTTTTTTATTGTTTTTATTGAGTTGTACATTTCCCCTTTCTCGCCTCCCCCCTTCTACCCACTCCTGTGGTCCCTATGCTTCCAACTTACCAGGAGATCTTGTCTTTTTCTCCTTCCTATATAGATCCATGTATGGCTCTCTTAGGATCCTCTTTGTTGTCTAGGTTCTCTGGGGTTGTAGTTGTGAATTGTAGGCTGGTTTTTCTTTGCTTTATGTCTAAAAGTCACTTATGAGTGAGTACATACTATATTTGTCTTTCTGGTTTGTGTTCTCTCAATATGTTTTTTTTCTACATCCATTTGCCTGCAAAGTACAAGATGTCATTATTTTTTACCTCTGAGTAGTACTCCATTGTGTAAATGTACCACATTTTCTTTAAATAAATGGGACCTCATGAAACTGAGAAGCTTCTGTAAAGCAAAGGATGCAGTCAGCAAGACAAAATGGCAGCCTACAGAATGGGAAAAGGTTTTCACCAACCCCACATTGGGCAGAGGACTGATCTCCAAAATATACAAAGAACTTAAGAAACTTAACATCAAAAGAACAAATAATCCAATAAAAATTGGGGTACAGACCTAAACAGAGAACTCACAACAGATGAATCTCAAATGACCGAAAGACAACTAAGTGTCGGGGGACCAGCCTCAACAAAAATACCTCTCGCCAGGGTAGAGGCGCGGGGAGTTAGAAATATAGCGAAGAGTATGAAGATGCGAATGAAAATAATAAAACAGAGAAACGTATAGGATAGTATCGGGAGGGAATTCAGTCTGAGATCCCCTTCATGGTCTTTACTATATTTCTAAACCCCCACACCTTTACCCTGGGGAGAGGTATTTTTGTCGAGGCTGGCCCCTGACAACTGACACCCAACACTGACAAAACCTAAGGAAATGCTCAACATTCTTAGCCATTGGAGAAATGCAAATCAAAACAACTCTGAGGGCTGGAGAGGTTAAGAGCACTGGTTGCTCTTCCAGAGGTCCCGAGTTCAATTCCCAGCAACCACATGGTGGCTCACAACCATCTGTAATGAGACCTGGTGCCTTTTTTGCCAGAAGTACATTGTATGCTTAATAAATAAATAAATCTAAAAAAAAAAACTCTGAGATTCCATCTTACACCCATCAGAATGACCAAGATCAAAAACACTGATGACAGCTTATGCTGGAGAGGATGTGGGATAAGAGGAACACTCCTGCATTGCTGGTGGGAATGCAAACTGGTACAATCACTTTGGAAATCAGTTTGGTGATTTCTCAGAAAATTAGGAAACACTATACCTCAAGACCCAACAATACCACTTTTGGGCATATATCCAAAGGATGCTCACTTGTGCCGCAAGGACGTGTACTCAACTATGTTCATAGCAGCATTATTTGAAATAGCCAGAACTTGGAAACAACCTAAATGTCCCTCAAACCAAGAATACTTACATACTCTTGACTGTGGGGAGAAAAAAGTCCTCCTAAGTACAACTCCAATATGACGTCCAACGCCTTGAATCCCAGCTCTCAAGAGGCAGAGGCAGGCAGATCTCTGTAAGCTCCTGGCCAGGCTGATCTACATAGCGAGTTCCAGGCCAGGCTGATCTACAAAAGTGAGACTCTAGCTATAAAAAAATTAAATCATATTTGAATATTAAGTCATGTATATATTTCTAAATAAAACTACAAAATATGTGGCGTACCAGATTATTCTGAATGAGTGAAATATAAAAATTCTAAGTGGGAACAGGAAGGGTGTTGAAGAAATACAAAGCAGTCAAGAGTGGCTATGGGGCTGGAGAGATGGCTCAGTGCTGAGTTCCCTTCCCAGCACACACATGGTGACTCGTGGTTCCAGTAACCCCAGTTCCAGGGGATCTGATGCCCTCTTCTGAGCTCTTTCAGCACCTGCACACACAATGCACTTAATCCACGTGCAAATACAAAAATATACACATAATTTAAAAAATAAAGCTAATTCTGGGGACTGGAGAGATGGCTGGCCAGGCCTCCTTAGCCTTATTCCCCAGGGAAAAGTGAGTGCACTATCTGCCCATTCCACAGCCCCACAACGCCACAGGGAGTCAAGTCAAAGCAAGAACTCCATCTATTACCATGAGCATCAGCTTATATAGGTTAAATAACATCGTAGGGGCTGATGTGATGTGGGGATACCTACAGCCAATGAGAGACAGCCAAGCCCTCCCTCTGGCTGGAGGGCGTCTACCTAGATTTTGCTGTCTCATCCCCACTCGGTAGCTTTGAGACTAGTCTTCAAACTCTGGCCAGTCTTTTCTCTGTATCTCAGGTACAGGCCCTGAGATAATTTTGGCTCAACAATGGCTCAGCAGTTAAGAGTTACCTCTTGTAGACTCCAGGTTCCATTCCCACAGCCACAAGGCAGTCCACAAGCATCTTAACTCCAGGTCCAGAGGTTTGATACCCTCTTCTGGCCTCCCTGATGCATATATATTCATGCAGGCAAAACACTCAAACATACACACTAAATAAATAAATATCTTTTTAAAAAAAATAGAAGAGCCGGGGGGTGATAGCTCACGGCTTTAACCCCAGCACTCATGAGGCAGAGGTGGGCGGATCTCTGAGTTGGAGGACAGCCTGGTCTACAGAGTGAGTTACAGGACAGCCAGAATGGTTACATAAAGAAACCTTTAATCGAAAAAGAAAAGAAAAGAAAAGAAAGAAAGAAAATCTTTGAAAAAGTCATGCTAAATAAGTCCATGCACTTTCACACAGAGAGCTGTCAAAAATAATGAGGTATAAAGAGGACTCAAATAACAACCATTTTTGCAGAGTGTGTGTGCATATGAGCACATGTGCGTGAGCACCTGCATCTCTGCATGTGTTGTCTGTGTGTGCATATGAGCACATGTGCGTGAGCACCTGCATCTCTGCGTGTGTTGTCTGTGTGTGCATATGAGCACATGTGTGTGCGCACCTGCATCTCTGCATGTGCTTTCTGTGTGTGCATATGAGCACATGTGTGTGCGTACCTACATCTCTGCATGTGTTGTCTGTGTGTGCATATGAGCACGTGTGCGTGAGCACCTGCATCTCTGCATGCGTTGTCTGTGTGTGTGCATATGAGCACCAGTATCTCTGCGTGTGTTGTCTGTGCCTGGCTGACCCAACATGTCTTCTCACTCTCACACACAAAGCTGAATACTCATGAATATTAATTGCGTAGGTAATGCATATTCTTAGAAGGTAAACACCCATGTGGTAGTATGCTAGTTGGTGATGGGGTTTTATGCTTTTGTTTTCTTATATATTTTATTATCCTACTTCCCTTAAGGTTTCTCTAGAGCAGTGGTCAACTTGTGGGTCGTGACCCCCCTGGGGTCTGCTGGCTTCTTCACAGAGGTTGCATAAGACCATCAGAAAACACAGACATTTATATTATGATCCATAACAGTAGCAAAATTACAGTTATGAAGTAACAATGAAAATGATTTTATGGTTGGGTCACCACAACATGAGGAATTGTATTGAAGGTCGAGAACCTTTGCCCTAGTAGGTGTTTCATGTATTTCATTTCCCTAAAAATGCAGATAATGGTCTGACGAATGGGCCAGGAAACTGACTCCAGGTGATACCACGGAGCTGGATGCCTCTTGGTCAAGGGCAGCCATCCCCTGGTGCAGCCTGCAGGATGCGCTCTCCCACCGGCTCTCCTTACCCAACATCCTTCCCCATCATTGTGCTTCTGTCCTGCGCAGGTGTCACAGTCCCCAGATGCACATTAGAAACCCTCATTGTGGGTCCCCTGCCAGGCTCTCTGGAGATTAGACTAGGGAACTGAGGCCTGGAACGCAAGGTCCTGTCCCCCACACCCCACCAAATGCCTCTCTGTCCCTGGAACTGACCCCACCCTGCCACCTTCACACACAGTTCTGGTCTGAGATGCTACCCCCTATAACTCCTGTCACCCCTATCCATGGTCCTGTTTTCCAGGTGTGCATCCCAGCCCCCCACTATCAAGTGAGTCTGGAGTGAGGTGACCTGCACGTAGTCCTAGGGTCCCCACACCAGCTCCTTACCTGCCCTGGCCTCCCATCACCCCTCTGTCCCCCTGGCCTCCCATCACCCCTCTGTCCCCCTGGCCTCCCATCACCCCCTTCTGTCCCCCTGGCTTCCCATCACCTCTTCTGTCCCAAGTCCCCTGTTGGTTGCTGTGTGTGCTTCCTAGAGGCAAGATGATCTAGGCCAGTGGTTCTCAACCTTCCTAATGCTGTGACCCTTTAATTCAGATCTTCATGTTGTGGTGACCCCCAACAAAAAAATTATTGCATTGCTACTTCAAAATGTAATGTTGCTACTGTTTTGAATCATAATGTAAATAGTTTTGGAGATAGAGGTTTGACAAAAGAGGTCGTGATCTACAGGTTGAGAATGTCTGTTCTATGTGAGTGCTTTAAAATGGTGATTTCCCATGGCAGTAGGCACACACAACCCTCCCCAAGCCTGGGCAGCCTCCAGCACACTCCTCACTGCCTCAGGCTCCCAGCAGGTGACAGCCAAGCCCCATGTCCTGGTGCTGGGGAGGAGTGACAGAGGGACCTGAGGGACCCACTGGCTCTGCTGGGCATGTCTGCCCGCCTGTCCTCCATTGGCAAGCATACGGCACCACCCTCCACCCTCTCCCCTCGTCATTACCAAGAGCCTTTCCCTCTGAATGGAGGGACTCAGGAACGGACACTGGGTACGAGGTAAATCATGTCACTGCGCTGACTCTGGGGCCTCTGATGGCCCGGGCCTGGCCTGGACAGGGACACAGTCCAGGGGAAGTGTCAAAGGCTCCCTTCACAGGTGTGTGAATGCATTGGCCCCGTTTCCCTGGGGGGAACTTGCCATCTGATTCACTGAGTGCTCGTCCTAGCTGCACACAAGGACAAATGATTTAAGTGTCAGCTCAGCCAGGCAGAGGGCCTGGGGTCTTTTGGGAGGAGGATGCTTTTGATTCTGTTTTGGATGCAGTCGTCTGCCCAAGGCCTTTGCTGAGGACTGGTTTGTGAGCTGTGTAGCCTCAAGAAAATTCCCGAGCTCTCTGGACTCCGGTCTCCTCTGCTAAGTAGGCATAATAGTCAGGCTAGTCACCGAGTTATCAAATGGGTTTGATGACACATCATTTTTATCCCTGTCCTGGCTCATCTGCCCCACTCACCCCGTCCTCTTCTCCCTCCCACACCATCAGGTACCACTTCTTCCTCACAGAACCAGTGGTGGTGCTGTCTCTGAAACCCACCGTGTTACAGACCGGTGTGGAATGGAGCTGTCCCTGCCACTGGACCCTGGAGACAGGAAGGACTCTCAGAGCACAGTGTGGATACCAAGGAGGGAATAACACAGGGGTGCAGTCTCTGAGACAGAATTCTGCTACCTATCCTCAGTGCCAGGACTTCACCTCTGGGAGGCAAGGTGGGGTAACACGGACCATGGCGATGGGCAGAGACGGCATTGCTAGCAGCAGGTATTCCTAGGAGGCAGATGCTGGTGTAGGGCACCAGCCTGGTTTCAGACACAGCTCTGCCTCCATGCCCTTTGTTTTTTTCACAAGGACTGAGCATGTGCCACCAGCCGTCACCCACAGGCTCTGCTTATTACATTCACTGGTAGCCTGGAAGCGGGTCCCATGGAAAGCCCAATGGCCCCACTCTTGAGATGACAAAACCCAGAGATGTCTCTGACTGTAGGGCTCAGGGGCCATGATGATGGGATTCAAATCCTGGCAGTCTGACTTTAGAACCAGCACCCAGCCCAGCAGGATCCTTGCCTGCCAGCAGGCATGGTAAATGTGCCCCTGGTGACATCTGCTAGACACAGTCAGATTCTCTGGAGTCACCCAAGAGTCAGTAGGGACACCCACGGTGATGGAGATGTGGATGCCTTTGGCCTGGAAGCAAGTCACTTCTTGAGAGAATGAAAACGGAACTGACTCAGGAGCCCTGAGACTGTGGGAGGCCCAGCCTCATTCATTCGTTCATCAGCTATCCATGAGCCCCACTCCCTGCCAGGCTCTGTCTCCAAAGGGGACACTCACCTGCAAATCAGAGTTGGCTCTGGGACTTCTATACCTGGAACTAAGGACAGAGACCAGCAGGCAGAAGGTGGGGATGGGCAGGGCTATCAGAGAAGAATGCCTGACCTCGTTCTCCTCCAGCGCACATAGACCTGGAGTCAGGCGGGTGAGCTATTCTTCCAGGACACAGAGACATGGGGTCTTCAGTTGCCAATAGCCCCATCTCAGGAGGAGGCAAGAGCCCAGAGCCGCAGGGAAGGAGTGTGGATGCCAGGCAGAGGATTCAGCCATGAACAAAGGGATCCCCAGCGGGGCATTGTAGGAGCGTGGGCATAAAGGGCTCCAAGACCACAGTAGAAGTGGGGCCCACAGCTGCTACCCTGGCCTTGTATAGCGATGGGCAGGGTGATAGCGGTCGGCGGCAGTCGAGGGGGCTCGCAATCTCCTCCCCGGAAAGTTCTTTATCGGCAGGATGCGCCGTTGCCAGGGAGCCTGCTTGCAGGCCCCGCTTCAGCCGTTGCGGGGAGGATTATCAGAAAGATTTGAGTCTTTTTAATTAAATCCAAGCCGAATGCAATTCTGAATTCTCTCCGAGAAGCCCATTCAGTACCCTGCCGTCGCCCCCGATAGCTTTGTCCCGAAGGCCCTGCTATCGGACCACTATCTGGCCTTGAGGCTGTCGCCTGTACACCGCCCCCTCCCCCGCCTCTGCCAGATAGCAGTAGGCACCTGGGGGTACATGTGCAGGAGGTGGTTTCCCCGACAGCAGAGTGTGGACTTGATGGCCTCCTGGGAAACTCTGCCCTGAGATGGGCCCGAAACCCTTCTCCCCCAGACCCTGCTTTCAGCCTTCAGAGTCCTCAAGGCCACCAGTCACCTTTTAGCTCTCTCAAGGCACAGGATAAGGGGGACTGTACTATTGTCCCTCTCTGCAGATGAGAAGACACCCACATGACCACTAAGTAGCAGAGTCAAGACTCGAACCTGAATCATTCTGTCAGGGCTCTACACTAATTCCTGCAGATGCTACCCTGAGTGTCCGCCTCCGCTCCCCAGCAGTCCCGGCTGCCCCAGGCTCTGCCCAGCTGTCTTCCTAGGGGTCACAAAAGCCACTGTACTCTAAGTAGACACTGGGTGTAGAGAGTCCTTCCCTTGCTGTCTCTTTGGGGCCTTACTCAGCTCGGGAGCAGTTATAGCTGTCTGCCATCCGGATGGCATGATTCAAGACCCCAGAGAACTGGACCTCTCACTAAGGCCACGAGAGCCTCGCCTAGGTCCTCTGAGGAAGGAGCAGGCACAGGGGCCTCTCTCCTCTCCCAAAGGAGAAAGCACATGGCCCTCTCCGAGCCAGGGTTAGGACTCATGGTCCCAGATTGGCTTCTCACTGCAGAAGACAAAATTAACTCGATAAATAACATGGGCACAGAGGGCATGCTCTTCTCGGGAAAGCCAGCGGCTCCAGCACCCATGCCTGTGTGCTGACTTTATAAAGCTAAGTTTTAATTGCAGGTCCATGCCCTGGTCGCAGCCAGCCTGCAGCAGGGACATGTGTTAATTAAATCTGGTCACACAGCCCCCGAGCACAGAGTTAGCTGCTAGGAAACCACTGGCCTCGTGGGGCGCCTGTGCCCTGAGCCCATCTTCCTGCATCCGGCCCTGGCCCTGGCCATACTTCTCACCGAGTCAAGACTCCAAGCAAGGCTCCCTCATTTCTAGCCCTACTGTGTGCCTCCTACCCCGGAAGCCAGAGGCAGCCTAGGCAGGGTGGTGGCTGGCCCTTTGTGTGGCGTGTGACCCTAGAACAGGGCTCAGATGCCAGCCTACCTTGAAAAATATGTGCTCCACTATGTCTGAAGGAAGGACTCTGCTACCCCTGCCCTCCAGATGGGGAAACTGAGGCTCAGAAATGCTTTGCCAGGGACTATACAATTTGACTGTAGCAAACTGGGATTTGAAAGGATCATCGCCTCAGTTTCTCTACCTGGAGAATAAAGATAATGCGCCTTTTAGAGCCATCAAATAAGACGTGGACGGTGCGGTACGAGTCTCAGTAACTGACACCACTTTTCCAGGGTCAGGGTCTCCTGTAGCCCTGGTGGCTATGTGACCTTGAACTTCTGACCTGCCTCCATCTCCTTTTTAAGAGCTGGGATTATAGATGTGTCTCTACTGTTTGGTGACTGCGCTTCTCCAGCATTGTCACTGAAATGCCTGGGCCTTGTTGTCCCCATGCTCTATGTGAGGCCACTGAGGTGCTGTCCCCACAGTTTCTGTGTGTTCTCTTTGACACCCCAGAGGCTCCCATTCCTCTCCACTGTACACCCCAAAATCTCTTGTTCTTGCCTTAAGATACCATGTTTGGCCAGGCGGTGGTGGCACACACTTTTAATCCCAGAACTTCAGAGGCTGATTCAGGTGGATCTCTGTGAGTTTGAGGCCAGCCTTGTCTACAGAGTGAGTTCTTTTTTTTTTTCCACCTTTTTAAAAATTGATTTTTATTGAGCTCTACATTTTTCTCTACTCCCCTCTCTGCCTCTCCCTTTCCCCTTTCAATCCTTCCCCAAGGTCCCCATGCTCCCAATTTACTCAGGAGATCTTGTCTTTTCTACTTTCTAATTCCGATGTAGATTAGATCTATGTAAGTCTCTCTTAGTGTCCTCATTGTTGACTAAGTTCTCTGGGATTGTGGTTTGTAGGCTGGTTTTCTTTGCTTTATGTTTAAAAAACACCTATGAGTGAGTACATGTGATAATTGTCTTTCTGTGTCTGGGTTACCTCACTCAAAATAATGTTTTCTAGCTCCATCCATTTTCCAGCAAAATTCAAGCTGTCGTTATATTTTTCTGCTGTGTAGTACTCCATTGTGTAAATGAACCACATTTTCCTTATCCATTCTTAGATAAAGGGGCATTTAGGTTGTTTCCAGGTTCTGGCTATGACAAACAATGCTGCTATTAACATAGTTGAAGACATGTCCTTGTGGCACAATTGAGCATCCTTTGGATATATACCCAAAAGTGGTATTACTGGATCTTGAGGAAGGTTGTTTCCTAATTTTCTGAGAAATCACCACACTGACATCCAAAGGGGCTGTACCAGCTTGCATTTCCATCAGCAATGCAGAAGTGATCCCTTTTCCCCACAACCTCTCCAGCATAAGATGTCATCAGTGTTTGTGATCTTGGCCATTCTTACAGGTATAAGATGGAATCTCAGAGTTGTTTTGATTTGCATTTCTCTGATGACTAAGGATGTTGAACATTTCCTTAAGTGTCTTTCAGCCATTTTAGATTCATCTGTTGAGAGTTCTCTGTTTAGGTCTTTACTCCATTTTTTAAATCAGATCATGTGTTCTTTTTTGTGACCAATTTCTTGAGTTCTTTGTCTATTTTGGAGATCAGACCTCTGTCTGATGTGGGGTTAATGAAGATCTTTTCCCATTCTGTAGGCTATCACTTTGTCTTGTTGACCATCTCCTTTGCTTTACAGAAGCTTTTTAGTTTCAGGAGGTCCCATTATTAATTGTTTCTCTCAGTGTCTGTGCTGCTGGGGTTATATTTAGGAAGTGGTTCCCTGTGCCAATGCATTCAAGTGTACTTCCCACTTTCTCTTCTATGAGGTTCAGTGTGGCTGGCTTTATGTTGAGGTCTTTGATTCATTTGGACTTGAGTTTTGTGCATGGTGATAGATATGGGTCTATTTTCATTCTTCTACATGTTGATATCCAGTTATGCCAGCACCACTTGTTAAATATGCTTTCTTTTTTTCCATTTGGTATTTTTTGCTTCTTTATCAAAAATCAGGTGTTCAAAGATGTGTGGATTGATATCCAGATCTTCTATTCAGTTCCATTGGTCCTCCTGTCTGTTCTTCTGCCAATACCAGGCTGTTTTCAGTACTGTATGTAGCTCTGTAGTAGAGTTTGCAGTCAGGGATTGTGATGCCTCCAGAAGTTCTTTTATTGTACAAGACTGCTTTGGGAGGCAGGTGGATCTCTGTGAGTTTGAGGCTAGCCTGGTCTACAGAGTGAGATCTACAGGACAGCCAGGCTACACAGGCTATCTCTAAAAAAACAAATAAACAAACAAAAAGATACCATGTTTGTCATGCACATATATACACAAACACATTGATTAAATCTAATTAGTTAGAACATGAAGTAACATGTATTTGAGCATTATTTTCTCTTTAAAAAACATGTGTGTGTGTGTGTGTGTGTCTGTGTTTGAGGGGACTGAGGAGTTGCACACAAGAGTGCAGATGCCTTCAGAGGCCAGAAGAGGGCGCTGAATCTCCAGGAGTTACTGGGGAGGGGCGGGGAATGTGAGCTGCAAGGGTGCTGAGAACCAGAACGCAAATCCTCTGTAAAAGCAGGAAGTACTCTTAACCACTGAACCACCTCCCTAGCCCGCACTGCTATCTTTTTTAGGGTTCATTTCTCTTGTTTAATTTCCCTGTTTTTCCACTGGTTCATCCATTTGAAATGTATACATTCATTCATTTGAGCGAACCCCTCCTCCCACGCCTGTCACAGCGCTGGGGAAGCTGACCTGAGTAAAGTCCCCTGGGCTCCGGAACACTATACACATACTTGGGAGGCTGAAGTAGGAGGATTGCTTGAGCCCAGGGGTTTGATGCCGGGTGCCTGGATAACATAAGGAGAATCTGTATCCAAATAAATCTAACACTTAAAAGGGGGCTGGGGAGGTAGCTCGGTGGGTAGAGTGCTTGCTAGGGCGCAGGAAGCTCTGACTTTGATCCCCAGAGTCACATAAACCCGGGTGCTCACCCCTGTAATCCCATCAGCAGAGGCTGCAGACAGGAGGATCACAACCACAGGCTGTACATCAAGTTTATCAATATATCGGTGCATCTGAGAACCTGTCTTGAAGGGAGAGAGGGAGCACCTGAGAAATAGACAGTTTTCAAATGGTAAAATGTAAAAATTTTCTCTTTATTATCCATTTGCCAGGTGTCATTACTTCCTAGCTGGTAAGCAGCTCCCTCCCTCACCCACCCCACCTCAACCCCCACTCCCGGGTTCTTTGTCTGGGAGTGATAGGACCAGCTTGTGTCCTCTGTGTTGAGCATGGCGGGGGGGGGGGGTGCTGGGTTGGGGCGGGTGCGAGCTCCTCCTACCATAATAAAGAAGCTCAGGGCTCTTTATTCCTGGTCTAACCTTGGCTCCCTTGCTCCACACTAGTGAGCACGTCAAGCCCTGGCTTCATCTGGGGTCCGTTATTTTGAGGGTGATCCTGACCATCTCTGGCTCCAAACTGAATCAGAACCCCCCCCTTCATAAAGCAGGAGCCAAAAATGCGATTCTAAGGAAAGAGTCCCCTCCAGGTCTCAAGCCCCAGCGGTCCCCATCCTTCGTGGCCACAGCACCTAAGGTCCATCTGTGGGCTCTCCGGCCAGGGTTTTAGGGGTCCTTGCTTTATGGTTCCCTAATCCTCACTGGGCAGAGAGGAAGTGCGGGTCAGCCTGGCCCCTTGGCGAGCAGCTGGAGGGTCTGCCAGGGAGAGGTTCACAGCCTGTCAGAAGCACCTCTGCCTTCAAGGCTGCGCAGTCCTGCAAGCGGAGATAAATCAGCAGGGATGAAGGGCAAGAAGCCATCTGAGGAAGAGAGAGGGGCTGAGGCCTCTTCCGGGACTCCCGCAGAGCTGGCCTCCTTGGTTCACACCGAGTGACCTCCAGGCCATCTCTCCTGATTGGTTCCACATACTGTCCAAGCCCATGCCTTCAGTCCTTCACACTGTGCAGAACTTGGGACAGCCCCAACACAGGTACCTCAGCGCAAATGAGCCTCCTGACCCTAACCTCATAGAGCCTGGAGCTCAGAAGGGCTCGCTGCCCTGCTGGCGCTGCCGGTACCATCTTCCAGCTCGTTTTTAAAAATTTTGTTTGGGCTTAATTTTTTTTTTTTTTTAAACACAAGCGCTCACTCTGTAGCCCCGGCTGTCCTGGAGCTGACTATATAGCCCAGGTTGGCCTCAACCTTTCACGAACCTTCCTGCCTCCGCTTTTTAAATACTAAGGTGGCATCAGGCCTGGCTCAATTAAAATTCTCAGTAGCTTTCGCAGAGACCCCCGCACCTCACTGACTCTGGACATCACGGTGGCCCTGCACCCTCTCAGGTTGATACCTACACACCTCTAACAAGCGCCCACTTCCTCCCGGCACCACCTCCAAGGGTCCAAAGCATGCCTCGGACCCTCAAAGCCTCTTCATAAGGAGGCCAAACACAAGGCAGATCTCCGTGCCATCCCAACACAGCAATGCCTCTGACCTATTCAAGGACAGGGCCAGTGGGGGGCTTAAGAGGAAAGTGGTAGACAGACAGACAGACAGATACACACACAGAGACATACACACCACAGAGAGAGAGAGAGAGAGAGAGAGAGAGAGAGAGAGAGAGAGAGAGAGAG
>NW_026068008.1:1558774-1568956 GCF_014885135.2 Alexandromys fortis
AGAGAGAGAGAGAGAGAGAGAGAGAGAGAGAGAGAGAGAGAACGGAGTGGCCCGCTGATCAACCTGGAAAGTCAAACCTGGGCCTTCACCTGAGCTCCACCCGGCAGGTGCCTTGTTCTCTGCTGCCATCTTCTGGATGGAACGGGACACTGCATCACAGCTGGAGTTGAGACAACACCAAATACTTTTTTTTTTTTTTTCCCCTGATAATTGGAAAATGATGGATTCACGGCACGAGGACTTTCTAAAATCCTGGTCCTGGCATTGAGGATTCCCCAGTGAGTGCAGAAAACAAGCATCTCTCTCTCAGAGCTGTTGTTCATGTGGGGAAACGTGAGTGAGAAACAGGAAAACTAAACTGATCATCGCCAATGGTAAGTACAATGAAGAATTCGGCGAGGCGGGTTGGAGAGATGGTTCTGCGGTTAAGGGCGCTGACTGCTCTTGCAGAGGACCTGGGTTCAGTCCTCAGAACCCACATGGAGGCTCACACTTATCTGCAGCTACGGTGCCAGGGGGTTCAACAATCTTTTCTGTCTGCATGTGTCTAGGCAGGCACATGCAAATGTCAATATTTACAAAATATGAATGAATGAATGAATGAGTGAATGAATGAATGAATGAATGGCAAATAAAATACAGCAAGGGGAGGAACCAGAGGGCAGGGAACTGAGCCCGAGGGGAAAAGACAAAGCGGTCTGGAAGCAGGACCAGGGGTACCAGCTGAAAAGCTTTCTGGGGGAGGGCCAAATATGTGGTCCCCTTAGCCTACCTTACAAGCCCCATCCCTAACTCCTCGTGATAATATTGGGAAACTTCCTTTCTGTTACCTGAGCCTCAATTTCCCCATCTGAAAAATGGGGGTGGCAAGAGCTGCTTCTCAAACTAGTGCAGCTATGAGGATGTACGGGGTCCTGGATGGCGAGGGTCTCTGATGGATCCCAAGCTGGGAATGACCCACTAATGCTTGCTCTAAAAACTGGTAAGCACTGCCAAGGGGTCATCCCACTGAACCACTGGCGAGGCCTTGCTAGTTGGCACCCTGCTAGGCTTGCTCCCCACTTTCCTATGCTCAGGGAGACTGAGTCCCCAAATTAAGTCCTTGCTTATCCAAGGACACTCCAGGAATGGCAGAGCTGGGCAGCAGAGGGCAATGGGTCCAGCTTTCCCCAGGATCACAGCACACCTGTCCACTTCCTCTCCCCTAAGTCGCTTCCATCTACCCTCCCAGGCTTCACCACATACATGTGGTGGCAAGAATAGCATCAAGGACTTCCCTGGCCGTGGGCAGACCCAGGGTTCCCATCATAGGTCAGCACGTCTACTGAGCCCTGCTCCCTGGTGCTGAGCCTTGCTCCCTCATACTGAGCCCAAATCTCTAGATGAATCCTACTTTTATGGTGAGCTCAGCTCTCTCATGCTGATCCCTCCTCATGCTGAGTCTGACTCCCACGTACTGAATCCAGCTCTAATGCTGGTCCCTCATGTTGAGCCTGACTCACACATACTGAATCCAGCTCTCTTGCTGAGCCTGGCTCCCACATACCGAATCCAGGTCTGATGCTGGTCCCTCATGCTAAGCCTGGCTTTTATGCCGAATCCACTCACTCATACCAAACCTGACTTTCTACTCATCCCAGCTTGCTTGGACCTTTGCATGGTGTGGCCCATGTGAAGGTTAATCTCAGTTGTCGACTTGATGAAATCCAGAATTACCTGGCAGCTGGAGGAAGTCACCCTGATTAGAGTAACTGCCATAGGAAGCTGCGCCCATTGTGGGTGGCGTCCTGGTCTGTATAAAAAGGTGATGATGTGCTTAGCACGGACATTTAATGCTATGTTCCTTGGCTGTGGACACAAAGTGGCTAGCTGTCCCAAGACCCTGCCACTGTGACAGCGGCTGACGTGCTGGACACTAACCTCGCACTGTGAGCCAAAATAAACCCTTTCTCCCTTAAGTTGCTTTTGGCAGGGGTTGTATCATAACAACAGGGGGAGGACCTAACAGCACCCACAGCCCCACAGCGGGGCTTCCCTTAGCGCCAGGCGGACCTGGAAGAAGACATTCTCTCCATTCTCCAGGTGAGAAGCAGAGGCTCAGAAGAGACGCACATGCCCAGGCCCCCTCACCATGGAAGGCAGGTGTGTGGGCTGCAGAACTGGCCCAGCTAAGGTACCTGACTGGTCCGTCTGGACAGTGGGAGTCATAAAAGGTTTGAGATGCAGCAGGCTTATGTCTAGGTCTCACTGTCCACCCAGCAAGGCTGTGCAGTCACACCATTGAGTTTTGACTGTGTTGCAGCTCAAAGGACAACAATCTGAGCAAGTGGAAACCTTCCCAGCTCCCGGGGATCCTCCCTCGTTCAGTTGTGTCTGTCAAGGTGCAGATGAAGAGATAAATTCAACTGGGTTAAAGGCCCACCCGAACACTCAGACCCCATGGATTTGCTCTATGTGTATGAGGGTCAGGAGCTCTGGGTTCCCCTCAGCACCTCTGGTTGATCTTTGTGACCTCAGGGTCCATGGCAGGGGAAGCAGGGGTCACAGTTTTCCCAGACAACCCTTCCTACTCTACCTGAGACAAGTCAGCTTGTAAAGAAGAGGCTTGTTTGTAGTTAGGAGGCTGCTTGTTGGTTCCTGGCCTCTTAGCCCCAAAATAAACACACAGAAACTGTATTATTTAAATCACTGCTTGGCCCATTAGCTCTAACTTCTTATTGGCTAACTCTTACATATTAATTTAATCCATTTCTAGTAATCTGTATATCGCCACAAGGCTGTGGCTTACCGGATAAAGTTCTGGCATCCATCTCTGGTGAGGCTACATGTCTTCTCTATGACTCTGCCTCCTTTCTCCCAGCATTCAGCTTAGTTTCCCCCACCTAGCTCTGTTCCCTATAGCTCTGCCATAGGCACAAAGCAGTTTCTTTATCCATCAATGGTAATCACAGCATACAGAGGGAAATCCCACATCCTTGTTCCCACAATCCCATCTGTGGGCACAGTCCCAGTGTCAGGGAGGCCTTCTGCTGGCCCCAACTCCCAAAAGGTCCTACCGCCTCCCATAGCAGTACCCTGGGGAGCAAGCTTTTTAACATGGGATCCTCGGGAGACAGTCCACAGCAGCCATAAAGTTGAAACCTTGAACTTTGGGCCAGGCAGGACTGTGACAAAGGCCAGCCTAAAGCTTCCTCTGTCAGCCCTTACCGGCCAGATGACCACTGACTTCTCGCTGTGACTAAGTGAGTCAGGCCTCTTTTCTCCATTTTCCATAGGTAGCTGAGCTAAGGCTGGGAGAGAGAGTGACCAAGACTTGTCCAGGCCACCCAGTGGAAAGTCCCTGAGAAAGATCACACCCAAGACTCTACAGCCCTCAAGTGACAGGCTGGTCTCCCCACCCCAGGCCTGTCTGCATGCTGATGCCGTGATCTGCATGGCTCATCTGGACAGTAGACAGACTTCAGACTTGGGGAAGTGCAGCCCCCACAACAGGGGAGTGGCGAGTGTGTAAACATGGGGACCTGAGCTTGATTCACACAACACAAACGACATGGGTATAGTGGCGGGTGCTTGTAATCTCAGGGCTGGGGAGGCACAAATAAGCAGATTCCCAGGGCTCACTGGCCAATGAGAGACCCTATCTCAAAAATAAAATGCATGGCGTTACCAAGTAGCAACACAAGGCTGTCCTCTGGCCACCATGTATACACACAAACACGGGCATTTGCACACACATGCATGCATGCATACACAGATGTATACATGCACATGCACATGCACAAGCACATCCAGACACATATACACAAACAAAATAAAAATAAAATAATGATACTAAATATGCAATAAATTGGACAGACCATCTTCACTGTTGAGGGCTTCCAGGTGGATGCAGAGTCAGTACCACTGAGGGGCACCCAACTACTAAATGGAAGAGCTAGTTTGAAGTCAGCTCAATTTGAATGGAAGTTTGATTCCCCAGTAGGGAGAACTGTGAGGGCAGCTGGACCCCTGGGAAGATGAGGCCATTCCCATCTGATCTGTGAGGTAGGAGGTGAGGGCTCAGAGGAGCTGACCTATGGAGATGCAGGATGGGGGTGGTCTTCCACTCCTTGTTGAAGAAGCCACACTGCCGAGTCCTCAGCTGCAGGATGGGGGAAGTCTTCCACTCCTGTTGAAGAAGCCACACTGCTAAGTCCTCAACTGAGAAGACTGTAAAGGACCAGCCAAGAGCTCCACACAGAGATGGGGCGCCTGCTCACAGAGCCTGGTTCTCTCTGTAGGGTCTCAGTTTCCCCACTTGAGTAGAACCAGGTTGATTGATCCTGTTGCAGGGGCTTGCAACCTAACTAGAGGCGTAATTCCAGGCAGCTATGAGCCTGGGTATGAGCCCAGCAAAGTCTTTGGCTGCAATCTAAAAAGCTAGTGAGGGAAGACAGGGATGCAGGACATGGGGGCTGGCACAGGGCATCCTTTCGGCTGCAGTCTAAAAAGCTAGTGAGGGAAAACAGGGGCAGCAGGTTGAGGGTATGAGATACAGAGCATGTAGGCAAGTCCTTAAACTGTTCCACTCTGAACTCTCTCTGAAGGGGCAGGGAAAGACAGGAGCCAGGCTGGCAGTGGGCAACAGACAGCGGGGGATGAGCTACAGATGAGCGACAGGTGGGGGTGAGGAGACGGGAGACAGATGAGGTCTGGACAGGCAGGAAGCAGAGAACATGGTGGGAGATAAGATTTCAAAGGCCCAAGCAGTGGCTGAGCTGCAAGGAGCAGCCTGCTGCTGGAGCTGGGGGCAGAGAGATCCCAGGAGTAACCAGAGACAGCTCCAGGTCAGGCTCCCCAGGGGCATTTCCTATTAGATCCCCAACATTGTCCCATTCTATCTCAGGGCCTATCCTGCTGTCACTAGCCACTGCCCAGCCTTGGTCTTTAGTCCCATTCCACCATGTTCCTGACTGTCCAGTGCACGTCTGTTATTAATCCTGCGTCTCCTCATCCATGCCCCTGCCTCATCAAGTGGCCTTACCTGACTCTGTGAGGTGTCCCTATGCAGTAAGAAGGGAGTCAGAGGCCCACCTAGCTGGACTGACCACAGGTACACCCATTCTAGCCTGACCCCCTTTGCACTTCAACAGGAAGGAATTGAAGGACACCAGAGGTCCTTGTTGCCCTTCCTGCCCTCTGCTGTCTGTCACCATGAACCACCATACTACGATGCAGCGAGGGACCCTCCTCAGAGGTTAATACCACCGACCTTGGACTTTCAGCCTCCCAGACAGGAACTACATAAACCTTTTTCTTTATGAAGTTGCCAGGGCCAGGTTCTTTGCTGCGGCAATAGACTGGAACAGGGCTGGACCATTAGTCCCACTTGGCTTTCGTTACTATGGTTTCCCCAACCTAAGCCACAGAACCTATACTATGAAGAGCTGGTCTAATGTGCCCCAGTCTTACTCCCCTCACCTCCCTTGGGAAGTGGAGGTCCTGTTCTCCACTGATATCAGGATCTAACATCCCCATAAATGCTGCAACTCCCTTCTTTGGCTGCCGATTCAAAGGCAAGAGGAGTCCAAGGTGGGCATTGTGACTTTCAGTTCAATGGTACCCTTGCTGGACCCACTAGAGCATCATCCTTCTGCTGGGATGAAGACATCAAGGCCTGCAGGTATAAAGACTTCAGAACAGGGCTGGCTCAGTGGGTAAAGGTGCTTGTGGCCAGACCTGAGGAGCTGAGTCCGGTCCCCAGATCCCAAATAATGGAAGGATAGAGAGGACTCTGGCAGGCTGTCTTCCGATTTCCACACACATGCTGTGCCATACACACACACACACACACACACACACCCAAACACACACATACTTCAATAAATAAATGAATAAATAATGTTAAAATCTAATCAGTAATGTGGGATTCCCCTTTGGATGCTGTGAGTGTTTTATTACCATTGATTAATAAAGAAGCTGTTTCAGGCAATGACTTAGCAGAGGAAAGCCAAGTAGGAAATCTGAACAGAGATATATAAAGAGAGTAGACAGAGTCAAAGACACGCCATGTAGTTGCCAAAGGAGAAGGACACACTGGACCCTTACCAGTAGGCAATAGCCTTGTGGTGGTACACATATTAACAGAAATGGGTTAATTCAAGATGTAAGAGCTAGCTAGAAATATGCCTAAGTCATTGACCTAACAGTGTTGTATTTAATACAGTTTCTGTGTGATTATTTGAGTCTGGGCAGCTGGAAAACAAAAGAGCCGTGTCTGAATACAAAAATGGGGCCAACATGGGCCAACTACATCCACATAAAACCTGAGAGAGCTTGGAAAAGAATTCTAGATACAAAAGAACAGAGTTAAGCACAGCTCCATGGTAGCAGCCTTTTCTCCAGTGGACTCTGTTTGCTAGAGACTAGCAGAGGCACAATTTCTTTAAGAGAAGCCTTCTTGATTCAGCATTAGCAACAAAACTGGGCGGCTTCTTAGAGAGACAGCTTTTTGGTTTGTGCTGGCAGTACGAACTCTGACCCTTCTGAGAGGTTGTGCATTTAAATGGGGTTTGTGAGCAGCGTGCTACTAGGGGCTTAATGGTGACATAGACCTGCTGCGTCTCTGGAGCTGGAGTGGTGGGCATGGCTAGCAGAGGCAGTGAATATACCTCCCCCATGTTGGATGGGGTGGAGTCCACATGCAGGGCCATGGAGTCGATCCTAGCCACACCTGACTAGCATTTTCTTTTCTTTTTTTTTTTTTTTTAAAAGGTGTTTCTGGTCAGAAAATGATTATAGATATGCAACAAAGACAGATCCAGACAAAAATAAACCTCTAAACAGGTCATGGAGTATCTGAAAAATATATGTAGTCTTGGAAAAGAGAGGAAAAAAGAGTATAGACAAGAGTACAGACAATCATAGATTAAAGGAGTTAAAATAATAAAATAAATATTAAAAAGTAATAGAGTTAAAAAGAATAAGCCACATAAAGATGGAAAATACATATAGAGTCTAGATTGTATATATTATTGTATTTTCTTTGAATTTTTTGACTGCAGAGAGACATTTGATTCCAGAGGCTAATAAGTTAAACAAACATAAAGGTATCTTGACTTCAGAATTTGAATCTAAGGATAAGGATATGTTGCTTTGGAAAAAGAGGTTCTGCTTTTGTTTCCACAGAAGAGGAGAACCTGTGGATTCCTTCCAAGCTAATGTGGTTTGATGGACCAAGACCCTCCCAAAAGGTCTCCATGAACCCTGAAAATACTTCACCCAAGAAGCAGCAGAAAGCAGTTTGGAGAGAACAATGCCCAAATTCCCTAAATGACTGTCTATAAATGCTCATTTTCATTTAGAGGGTGTTGGTTATAAATGTTTAATGGTCACAGTCAATTTCTAGAAAAAAAATAAGGGCGATTGATACAGAAATGAATACACTGGTATGGATTTGGGTTGTTACAAATTTAAGGCCAATTTTGTTATATGTATATTTCTACTCTTGTTTAAGGTATTAATGTTTATGCAGCTTATTTAAAAATGTAATGCACAATTTAAAATTACAGATTAATAGATAGTCATTTATAATAGTCAAACTTATTGTCACGTTAGTTTTTCTAGATATACAGAAATATATTTCAGTTAGATAATCTTCAACACTTTAAAGACCTATAGAATATGATCAACAGTGATACATGTCTGTTGCTGACAGTACCAATTACTTCAAAAGGAAGATGGGCATCAAAGAGTCTTCTTATGGAGTTTGCTAGCCATTTGGGCAAGAAACTGCTCTTTCCTGGACTGCTTGATGGTATGCTGTATGAACTGAACATGTAGGACCTACAGAAATGACTTCTAAATTTGCCTAAAAAAGGTGAGGTAGTCCTTTAGTGTTCCTGCTTCATGAAAGAAACTGCCAGACATTCTGCAGGACACAGAAGAAAGCAACTGATGAACTCTGCCAATATAGGCAAAACAGTGTTTCAAATTTCCTGTTCCATGGAAAAGTCTGCTGGATGCTATGGGCCTGTAGGCTGAAGATGGATGCCCCAATGTTACAGAAGAACTTTGGGTGACTGTACAGGCAGCGAGGTGTCTCTGTCAATTCTAGAGTTCTGAAAGTTGCTTACAAAGCACTTCCTGCTTACTTAGGTAATATTATATCCTTCTGGGTTCTTTGATGGAGTTAAGTCTAGGTAGTTATAATTATAGTTTCCCTTGGTTAATATTAAAGATAAATTAGATATGAAACTTTCCAGATATAAATAGACTAAATGCTGTAACTGTGATTCTTGTTTGATACCTATTTTGTTATAGGTAATTTTACTATGTTAAAGTTAAAACCTTCCTTTTTGTTTAGACAGAAAAGGGGAGGTAATGTGGGATTTCCCTCTGTATGCTATGAGTGTTTTATTCCTATTGGTTCATGAAATAGCTGTTTCAGGTAATGACTTAGCAAAGTAAAGCCAGGTGGAAAATATGAACAGAGAGAGAGAGAGAGAGAGAGAGAGAGAGAGAGAGAGAGAGAGAGAGAGAGAGAGAGAGAGAGNGAGAGAGAGAGAGAGAGAGAGTTTATAGGCAGAGTCAATGACACACCATGTAGCTGCCAAAAGAGAAGGACATGCCAGAAACTTACCGGTAGGCAAAAGCCACTTGTGGTGGTAGACATATTAATAGAAATGGATTAATTCAAGATGTTAGAGCTAGCTAGAAATATTCCTAAATCATTGGCCAATCAGTGTTGTAATTAATATGGTTTCTGTGTAATTATTTGGTTCTGGGTGTCCAGGAAATGAAAGAACAGTTTCTAATTACAAATCAGTTAAAAAAAAAAAAAAAGAGGGGGCTGGAGAGATGACTCAATGGTTAAGAGCACTGACTGTTCTTCCAGAGGACCTGGGTTCAATTCCCAGCACCCATATAGTGGTTAACAACTGTCTGTAACTCCAAGATCTGACACCCTCACACAGACATACATTCAGGCAAAACATCAATGCACATAAAATTTTGAAAAGATTAAAATCTCATCAGAACAAAGAGCACATTTCAGAAACTTTAGAACCAACTTAAACAATTTATCCTGAAGATCTTGTTCCCCTAAGACTACTCTTAGGTCAATTCTGCTTCCTGATCCCATTATCAGATATGTGAGCCCATCCCTATGGTGTATAAACCCATGCACACCTGTGTGCATCCACACAGGTGCACAGCTAAAGCAGAGGGTCTGAAAGGACCCTGAGGGTTGGAGTCATTCTGTTTTCCTCACAGTTTTATACAATGTTGCCACTGGAGGGAAGATGGTAACAGTGATATATCTCTGCATTGTTTATTATAAAGCAACTGTTACCTAAAATTAAAAGGCTTAGCTTAAAAAAACAAAACCAAAACAAAACAAAAGTTGCTCATCTGTTAGTTAATAACAGCAGAATTCTAGGCAATGGCTGGCCGGGCTCATTGTCCACTCAGATTCTGCTATGTCATTGAAGGCTGGTGAGCTGGCTCAGTTGGGAGGGTGCTTACCAGTACCCATGAGACTCTGGGTTTCATTCACATCAGTGCATAAGGCAGGTGTGGTGATGTACTCCCAGAACTCGGAAGGCAGAGACAGGAAGATTCAGTTACACAAAATTTGAGGCCAGCATGAACTATATGAGACCATATCTTGGAAAGAGAGAGAGTTGGGCTGGGAGAAAAAAAAAACACATAATTAAAATACATGACAAAAACTATATATACCTTTGGCCCCCAGAGCTGTACTGTATTGTCCAACCCCACAGTCATGAGTCACAGTAGTGACACAAAATTGAAGACACTCTGACAGGCACAGCTAGTGAAAGATAGCCAGGCCTCACACACACAGTATAAGCAAAAGGTTGTAAAATAGACATTTTATATCAACTGTGTATGGAGATAATATTCTGGATACATTGAGTTAAAGAATATAGTTTTGTTTGTTTGTTTGTTTGAGACAGGGCTTCTCTGTAGCTTTGGAGCCTGTCCTGGAACTCACTCTGTAGACCAGGCTGGCCTCGAACTCACAGAGATCAGTCTGCCTCTGCCTCCCGAGTTATTAAAATTAATGTCACCCGTTTCTTTTTTTTATTTATTAAATATTTCTGTCTCTTCCCCACCTCCGCCTCCCCTTTCCCTCCCCCTCCCGCAATCAAGTCTCCCTCCCTCGTCAGCCCAAAGAGCAAT
>NW_026068008.1:1570425-1574949 GCF_014885135.2 Alexandromys fortis
TCCTGTGCCCACTTGTTGTAGTGTACTTCCCACTTTCTCTTCTATCAGGTTCAGTGTGTTCAGACTGATATTGAGGTCTTTAATCCACTTGGACTTGAGTTTTGTGCATGGTGACAGACATGGATCTATTTTCATTTTTCTACAGATTGAAATCCAGTTTTGCCAGCACAATTTGTTGAAGATGCTCTCTTTTTTCCATTGTACACCCATTTCTTTTTAACTTAAGTTTGGGTGTGTATGTTGTCTTCATGTATGTCTGTGTACTGTGTGTGGGCATGGTGCCCCAGGAAGTCAGAAGAGGGTACTGGATCTCTTAGAACTGGAGAAGCAGGCAGTCGTGAGCCGTCATGTGGGTCCTGAGAACTGAACCTGGATCCTCTGGAAGAGCGACAGAGATCTTGACCACCAAGACATCTTTCCAGCTTCTCACCTGTTTCTTTTTTTTTTTTATGCAGCTTTAGAATTTTGTTTTAGAATTTACTGGTTTTTATTTTATGTATATGGGTGTTTTGCTTGCATTTGTCTGTGTGCCATGTTGTACCCATGGAGGCCAGAAGAGGGTGTAAGATCCTTCTGGAACTGGAGTTGCAGGTGGTTGTGAGCTGCCATGTGGTGCTGGGAACTACTGGCACAGGGCGTCTGCAGCAGCGAGTGCTCTTAACCACAGTCTTCTCTGCGGCTCATAGAAAGCTTTAAAAGACTTTCCGTCTCTGTTCCCAGTTCAGCCCCTCTCGGAGGTGTTGCCTGATTCTGTGTCAGCTCCAGAGAGTTCCAGCAGGGGTCGTAGGACCCGTGCCTATGTGCAGTGGAAATCCACTGTGAGTATCCATGTGTACAGCCCACATGCTCTGTGTGCTGGTTACTTACATGTCAACCTGACACAAGCTAGAATTATCCGAAAGGAGGAAAACTTGATCAAGAAAATGACTCCATGAGCTCTGATTGTAGGACATTTTCTTAATTAGTGATTGATGGAGGAGGGCCAAGCCCGTTGTCAGTAAGGCTACCCCTGGTGGTCCTGGGTTCTGTAAGAAAGCAGGATGAGGTCAGAGCCCAGCGGATGAAGGATATCACATGCCTGCCCAGGGTCGTGGGGAGGAGAAACCACAGGCCTGCCCGGTGCCATTAGGACCCTGTGGATGAAGGACACTTACTGGGCATCCAGGTACTGGTGTGGTGAGTTAATATGTGGCGGGTATGGGAGAGCAAGAGGGGGCAGAATGGTGCATACCTTGTGGAGAGAGGCAGATCTGAAGAAGCGAAGGCAGCAAAGAATGGGTTGATGTGGGAGGCCTGCGTGCTGCTGGGGGTCATGGTGACATCCAGGCCTGAGCTGCTGCCAAAGGCCATGCCTGGGTCTGTGACCCTGCCTCAGCCATGGTCTGTGTTGATGTCTGTGGCTCCTGTCATCACCAAAGGCCATGAGGATATTCAGGGTCTGGGCAGCCACGTGTGCCATGTTAGTGCCCAAGGGCCATGCCACCACAGGGGCCATCCCTATCTGAGTGGCCTGTGTACCACTGGGGGCCATGGAGGCATCTGGACCCGCACTGCAGTCTAGGACCATGTCTGGGTCCGTGGCCTTACTGCAGCCATGATCCATGTTGATATGATATGCATGATCCTATGTTGCTACTGAGGGCTATACAGATGGCACGGGTCTGGGCTGCCGCCTTGGGCCATGTTGTTGTCCGAGAGCCACCCTGAAGCCAGGGTGATGCCAACCTGAATGGCCTATGTTGCCACTCGGAGCCATGGTGACATCTGGACTGGGGTGCTGCCAAGGATCATGTCTGGGTCCTTGGTCCCTCTGCAACTGGGGTCTATGTTGATGTCCATAGCCCCTGTCACCACCAAAGGCCACAAAGATGCCCAGGTTTTGGGCTGCCACCTGTGGTTGTTGAAGTCTGAGGGACATGCTGCTGCTGGGGCCATGCGAATCTGAATGGCCTGTGCTGCCCCTGGGGACAGGATGTCCTCTGGGCCTGAGCTGTGGTGGGGGGGCATGTCTGGGTCCGGGGCCTACAGCAGCCGGGGTCTGTGTTGATGTCTATGGCTGCTGTTATGATATAAGGCCACGGGACTGCCTGGGGTCTGGGCCACCACCAGGGGCCATGTTGTAGTCCAAGGACCTCACTACTGCTGGACCCCTTCTGACCTGAAAGGCCTGCACTGCCATCTGGGGTCATGGTGACAACTGGGCCCAAAATGCTGCTGATGGCCATCCTGATGCAGCTGGGGTCTGTGTTGATGTCCATTGCTTTGTTACCACAGGGGCCCATGCAAACTAAGTGCTGAACCATGTGTTGAAGTAGAAAGGGCCCTGGTGAGCTGGTCCATCCCCTCACTGTCCTAGGGAGAGCCACCTTCCTCACCGGAGAGCTGACCCCACTCCCCACTGGCCCCACACCTAATAGGAGAGCTGGCCCTTGCACTTGGGAAAGCTGTCCCCACTCCTCACCACAGGAGCAGGAGAGTTGTCTCCAACCTTCATCTGAGGGGGCTGGTTCTAGCAGCCCAGACTGACCAACCACCACCCAGACACACATCCAGAGCTGTGAGCTGCCACTCCCCCTCATCTACCCCTCCCCCTCACCTACCCCTCCCCTGCATCTACTCTGGAGCTCCAAGGGTTCCAAGTCCTGTGGATCCATAGTCACAAGCAGGATCTACTCGATATTCTGGGCATCAGCAGAATATCCAAGAGCAGATTTGGTGAGGCTCCAGCACTGACGGTGTACCAGAGCCAGACGCCGTGAGCCAGAGCAATAACACACCACACGATGAACATTTGCAAGTAAAGCTGTTTAGACAAAAGAGTACAAGGCATGGCACACAGGACACTGAGACCAATGGAGAGGTGATGGGGAGGCAGGGAGATGGAGAAGCCAAGTGGGTTTTGTTTGTTTGCTTTTAATTAATATTCTTATTTTTCTTATTTTTTAATTTTTTGTGATTTCTTCTTAAGTTCTCGTTTGGGGCAGGGGGAATGCTAAAAGGGTGAAGGACAGATATGGAGGGATAGGAAGATGAGTAGGATTGGCGTGCATGATGTGAAATTACCAAAGAATCAATAAAAAGTTACATTTAAAATTAGAAAAAAGAAAGCAGGCTGAGAAAGTCATATGTTAAAAGGAAACTTTTGGTCCTGGCTGCCCCACTAGCTTACACCCAAAATAATCACACAGAAACTGTATTCATTTAAACACTGCATGGCCCATTAGTTCTAGCCTCTTATTGGCTAACTCTCACATCTTGATTTAACCCATTTCTAATAATCTGTATGTCACCATGAGGTCGTGGCTTACTGGGAAAGATTCAATGTGTCTGACCTGGCAGCTCCATGGCGGCTCTCACTCTCCCTTCTTCTCAGCATTCAGTTCTGTCTTCTTCACCTACCTAAGTTTTGCCCTATCAAAAGGCCAAGGCAGTTTCTTTATTAACCAATGAAAGCAACACAAATACAGAAGGACCTCCTACACCATTTCCCCTTTTCTGTTTAAAAAAAGCTTTAACTTTAACACAGTAAAATTACATATAACAAAACAGTTATCAAGCAAGAATTACAATTACAAGATTTATAATTACTTTATCTTTTATCATAACTAAGGAAAACCATAACTATCCATTCTTCAACTCCATCAAAAACTCCAGAAGGATATAATATTACCTAAGTAAATGAGAAGTAAGCAACTTCCAAAACTCTAGAAATGACAGAGATATCTCGCTGCCTGTACAGTCACCCAAAGTTCTTCTCTACCATTGGGGCATCCATCTTCATGGATCCATCCATGAAGCAGGAAATTTTAAAGATAGTTTAGTCACTTTCTTCTGTGTCCTGTAGAATGTCTCATAGACTCTTTCATAAAACAGGAACCCTGAAGGATCATCTCCCCTCTAGGCAAGTTCAGCAGTCCTCTCTCTGTGGGTTCTTCATGTCCAGTTTATGCAACAGTCCAGGCAAGAGCAGCTTCTTGCCAAAATGGCTATCAAACTCCATAAGGAGCCTCTTTGATGTCCATCTTCCTCAGGAAGTAGCTTGGTACTGCCAAGAGCAGACATGTCTCATTGTCATGAAAAGTCCTAAGTTATTAAAACATCTTAAATGCCATATTCTGTAGTCTTTGAAAGATATGAAGAATGCCTATCTGAAATATATCTATGCACATCTAGAAAATCTAACATGACTACAAACTTGACTATTATAGATGATTATCCATTAACAACCTATACTTCCTAATTATACATTACATTTTTAAATGAACTACACAATCACAATACCTTAATCAAGATAAGAAATACATATACATATAACAAAACTGACCTTAAATTTGTATCCATAAATCAAGATTTATACCAAAGTAAATTATTCATATCTATATCATATCCCCCTTTAAATGTAAAAGAACATTTATAAGCAGTATTTTAAAATATGGGTGTAGTTTTTTTTTTCTCTCTGAACTGCTTCGTGCTCTATGGGGGCGCTGTTAATCAGGTCTTTAATGGTGTATCTTTTTTTTTTTT
>NW_026068008.1:1576513-1583405 GCF_014885135.2 Alexandromys fortis
TTTTGGTTTTTCAAGACAGGGTTTCTCTGTGGTTTTGGAGCCTGTCCTGGAACTAGCTCTTGTAGACCAGGCTGGTCTCGAACTCACAGAGATCCGCCTGCCTCTGCCTCCCGAGTGCTGGGATTAAAGGCGTGCGCCACCACTGCCTGGTTAACTCTCACATCTTGATTTAACCCATTTCTAATAATCTGTATGTCACCATGAGGTCGTTGCTTACCTGGAAAGATTCAACGTGTCTGACCTGGCAGCTCCATGGCAGCTCTCACTCTCCCTTCTTCCCAGCATTCAGTTCTGTCTTCTTCACCTACCTAAGTTTTGCCCTATCAAAAGGCCAAGGTAGTTTCTTTATTAACCAATGAAAGCAACACAAATACAGAGGACCTCCTATACCAGTCATATAATCAAGCCAGTAAGCAGCTCCCTTCCATGGCCTCTGCAACAGCTTCTGCCCCAGGTTCCAGTCCTGCCTGAGTTCCTGTACTGACTTCCTTTCAGGATGAACAGTAATGTGGAGGCATAAGCTGAATGAATCCTTTTCTCCTTCAAGTTGCCTTGGCCCTGGCGTTTCCTCAGAGCAATAGAAACCCTGACTAGGATACTCTGGAAAAGCAGCCTCCAGGCAGTGGGGCACATGTCTCCTCCAGAAGTGCTATACATAGCAACACTGTCCTGTGGGACTCACAGGACAACTGACCAGCCCCAGAAGCCAGTCCAGCTCAGTGACACACCCTCATCCTGGCTTTCCCACCTCAGTCCACTCCTCTCAGAGTCTCAAGCCAAAAAAAATACCTTTAATTAGGGCCATGCTTTCTAGGAAGTCCAGGCTAAGATAGCCCTGTACATTGTCTTCTGTGGCCCTGCCACCCCTAAAGTCCCAGGCCCCCCATCTCAGCACCTGGCTCAGCACCTTCACCCCACCCCCATCAAATGCATCATTTATACTTCAGAATGTAGTCAGGTTTTTCTTTGGGACATCTGCTCACAAATAAAGACCTGAAAGCTTGGCCTTAGCTTAGGCTTGTTTCAAACTAGCTCTTAGAACTTAACCCATTTCTGTTAATCCGTTCTGTCACGTACCACTATCCTGCTTCCTCCCCGCCTCTCTCTCTCCCCATCTATGACACTGGAACCAGGCAGGTAAATGCTCAGGGCTCGGTAAATAGTACCCCCCTCAAAGGGTGGGCCTAGTGATATGAATGCAAGGCTAGCCTTGGCTATATCGTGAGCTCCTGTCTGAGACAGACAGTCAGAAAGAGAGAGGGAGAAGGAGGAGGAGGGGGAGGAGGAATGGGAAGGAGAGGAAGAGGGATGGGAAGAGAGAAGAAGGAAAGAGAGGGGAGGGAGGAGGAAAGGGAGGGATGAGAAGGGAAGGGAGAAGCAGTAAAGACTGAATAGTTATTAGGGTTCTAATAAATAGTATTATTCTAAATAAAGAACTTTGGTGCAGGGTCTGACCCAGCTGGCCTGCTTCTCCCAGAATAGTAGACTGAGAACTCCAAACTCTATTTATCCACAGAGGTCAGTTCTATTGAGAACAGGCTCTCTAGTCAGTGCTGGGCCTTTATTTGGGAAAGAAGACGCCAACTTTTGCCAAGGTAGGCTGCCACCTCTTGATCCCCCTTCATCCCACTTTGCTCTTCAAGCTGATATAGATGCATTCTGAGAAGTTTTGGGGATGGACCTTGTCCCCATCCAGAAGATTCCACAGCCACAGAGAACGGGTGAGTGAGCCCATGACAGAGCTTTCTCTTGCAAAGAGAGAACACGGGTGCTGAACAGCCGTGGCACCCCCACTTCACCCACCTGCACACACTGGAGACACCGGGGTGGGATCACATGAAAGGCCACTTTGGGATGCTGACACAAGCGTTGTTATCACCACCATCACTTGTTTCCCCTCCAGCTCTAACCTTCGTCATCAGACTGAGGAGGCACACACTGGTGCTCCCGCGTAGACCACAGAGGAGCAGGCCAGGAACAGTGTCTGGAGCGGCTGCAGTGTATGCCACACCCAACACACATATGACAACACCAGGTGGCATTTTCTGTTGGCCCAGATGGAAAGGAGATACCACCTCCAGTTTGCTCTCTCTGCTTTCCGCTGTGGACGGAGATGTGACTTCTCAGCTTCCTGCTTCTGCCACCACACCTGCCACTTGTGGCCACCCTGTGATGGACTCTCATCCCTCTGGAACCAGAAGCCCAAATCCACTCTTCTCTCAGTTGCCTTGGCCATGTGTTCCATCAAGCAACAGAAAAGTGACCAGTGACGACCCCAAGCACTCGTTCCTTCCTACAAGACAGACAGAACAGCTCTGTCAGCAATAACAACTGAAGGGGACGCTGAAATCGCAGAGGAGAAGCAGGGACCAGCCAGGAACTGAGAGGGGTTCTGCCTAAAGAGAGAGCAATGGGGCCCGCCAGCATGCTAGGCACCTGCAGTTCTCTCTGCCTGTACTGCTCTGAGTGAGAGTGGGCCCCACAGGCTCACAGATCTGGGTGCTTGGTCAACAGGGAGTGGCACTATTTAAAAGGATTAGGAGGTGTGGCCTCACTGGAGGAAGTGTGTCACTGGGGGTGAGCTCTGAGGTTTCGAAAAGTCTCTCTCTTCCTGCTGTTTCCAGATCCAGATGTAGAACTCTCAGCTACTTCTCCAGCACCATGTCTGCCTGTATGCTATTATGATCCCCGCTGTGATAGTGGACTAGACCTCTGGAACTATAAGTAAGACCCAACTAAATGCTTTATTTTATACGAGCTGCCATGGTCATGGTGTCTCTTCAGAGCAAGAGAAAACTGATGGAGATGGTGGGAAGGAGGCTGTCCCAAGTCCACGGAGCTAGGCTCACCTCTGCCGGCCATGTTGTTACTGCACTAAGGAAGAACATCTTGAAGATGGAGCCACTGCCGTCATGTGCCCTGCTCCAAGGACAAGTGAGGACATCGTTGTTCTGACCCTGAGGCTCAAATACTGCTGAACCACCCTGTCCTGTGGCCTGCCATTCCCAAGTGAAGCTATTTATGCACCCTGCACTAATGGCCAAGCTGCAATGCAGCCTCCCAGCTGCCTCCCTGGGTACCACACACTGAGGTTACACCCTGCCTCCTAGGAAGAGGTCTGTATTAACCAGGGTTCTCTAAAAGAGTCAATGCAATAAATATATATTAGAATATATTAATATCCATTATAACATATTTTAATATACACACACATATTACAAAAGAGAATTTATTACATTGCCTTATAAACATGGGTTGGGAAGTTCAACAATGGCTGTCTACAAGGAGGGGTACCTCAGCATCCTTGACCTGAGGCTGAACCTGGAGGGTTCCTGCTGAGCTGTAGTCTTTAACACACCTTGAAAGCTTGATGAAGGTGGGTTCTAATGGGGGTGACAGACGACAGTAGCAGCAATGGAACAGTAGAGTAGATGCCCTTACCAGCAAGAAGCAAAAGTAGGCAAGCAAACTCAGATCCCCTGATATCTAGGCCTAGTACAAAGGTGGCACCCACTCTGGGTGAGGGTCATCTCTCCGAGGTTAATCCTTCCTGGAAATACTCTAACTGGCACACCAGAGACTTGTCTTGTGAATGACTCCAGATTGAATCAGGCTGACAATCAAGATTAGTCACAACAGTGCCTCAACAAGTCATTCGCTCTACTTCCTTCTGGGCCTGCTCGTCTGTGACTAAGCTAAATCTTCACACTGCTTCCAGGCAAGGTGGAGCCTTGATCACCCAGAGCAGCCTCTGTCCCTGTGCCTCAGATAAAGTGATATCCTTCCTTCTGGAACAACATCTGGCAGAGCCATGACCCAGAGTAACTGTGCTTCCCTAGGACCCACCATCACCTCCCAGAGGCTCTGCCTTGACTGGTGGATCTGTGCATCCCAGGGCTGAGCTGAGATAGCTCCCAAACCCAGGGAAACAGTGTTGACTGAGCTGGGATGCTCTATCCTATGGGCCAGGCCTCATCTCCATTAAGGTTCCAGCTCCCCTAGCACTGGGTGAGGGTCCCTGCAGTCTGAGCTGCTGAAAAGTGGGGCTATCACTGTACATAGAGCCCAGACAGACCTCAGGCGACAGCTGTGGTCTGCTACTCTAAAGTTGTTGCCTCTGCTCTTGCTTTTGTAGACTCTGAGATGCTGTCATCCCCCACTCTCACCCCTGCGTGATGCCTCCCCCATTGATCACTAATTGAGAAAATGCCTTATAGCTTGTAGTGAGAGGCTGATTGCTTGTTCCCAGCTGTTCAGCCTCAAAATAACGACACCAAAACTGTATTAAATCCCTGCTTGGCCTATTAGCTCTAACTTCTTATTGACTAGCTCTTATATCTTAATTCAGCCCATTTCCATTATTTTATATTTTGCCATAAGGCTTGTGGCCTACCAGCAAGGTTCCAGCTGGCAGCTCTGTGTCTTTTCCCTTTGGTGGTTACATGGCATCTTACTGACTCCACCTTCTTTCTCCCAGCATTCAGTTTAGTTTTCCCCACCTAACTCTGTTCCTCCCTGCTCTGCTATAGGCTCAAAGCAGTTTCTTTATTAACCAATGGTATTTACAGCATACAAAGGGGAATCCCACATCACCTCCCCTTTTCTGTTTAAATAAAAAGGGAGACTTTAACTTTAACATAGTAAAATTACATATAACAAAACAGGTATCAAGCAAAAATTACAGTTAAAATATTTATATCTACTTTATCTTTTATCATAACTAAGGAAAACTATAATTATAACTATCTATTCTTCAACTCCATCAAAGACTCCAGAAGGATATAATATTACCTAAATAAACAGGAAATACATTGTAAGCAACCTTTAAAACTCTAGAACTGACAGAGACATCTTAGTGCCTGGACAGTCACCCAAAGTTCTTCTGTAACATTGGGACACCCATTTCAGCTTACAGGTCCATAGTGTCTGGCACCCTTTTCCATGAAGCATGAAATTTCAAAGACAGTTCTGCCTATAGTGGCAGTTTGTTAGTCACTTTTTTCTGTGTCCTGCAGAATGTCTTTCAGACTCTTTCGTGAAGCAGGAATCCTGAAGGACTGTCTCACCTTTAGGCAAGTTCAGCAGTCATTTTTCCTGTGGGTCCTGCATGTCCAATTCATACAGTATAATATCAAGCAGTCCAGGCAAGAGCAGTTTCTTGCCCAAAATGGCTAGCAAACTCCATAAGGAGCCTCTTCTATGCCCATCTTCCTCTTGAAGTTATTGGTGCTGCCAGGAGCAGATATGTCTCATGTCTTGAAAAGTCCTAAATTATTAAAACATTTTAAATGCCATATTCTGGAGTCTTTGAAAGGTTTGAAGAATGCCTATCCATCTAAAACATATCTCTTTTTTAAAAAATATTTATTTATTATGTATACAATGTTCTGTCTGTTTGTATGCCTGCAGGTCTGAAGAGGGCACGAGGCCTCATTACAGATGGTTGTGAGCCACCATGTGGTTGCCAGGAATTGAACTCAGAACCCTTGGAAGAGTAGGCAATGCCCTTAACCACTGAGCCATCTCTCCAGCCCTGAAATAGATCTATACACATCTAGAAAACCTAACATGACTACAAGCTTGACTTTTATAGATGACTATTAACCTATATTTCTTAATTATGCATTACATGTTTAAATGAGCCACACAAATGCAATACCTTAATCAAGAGCAGATATATATATAACAAAACTAATCTTGAATTTATATCAATAGACCAAGATCCATACCAATGCAAATCTCTATAGCAACAGCTGGATCTCATGGGTGCATTTCCTCAACTGAGGCTCCTTCCTCTGATGACTCTAGCTTGTGTCAGGTTGACACACAAAACCAGCCAGTACACAGTAACTTTTAAATTTTTTATTTTATTTTATATGTATGAGTGTTTTGCCTATGTGTATGTATGCATACCACATACACACCTGGTGCCTAGGGAATCCGATCCCCTGCAACTGGAGTTACAAATGGTGTGAGTCACCCTTACTGGGAATTGAACCTAGGTCCTTGGCAAGAGCAAAATGTGCTCTTAACCTCTGAGCCAGCCCTCTATCCAGGGACTCTTTAGGAACTAACCCAAAAAGAAAACCTACAAATTACCACAAAAGACGTTCAAAGTAACAATCCTAAGGGAACTCTGAAAAACAGGCAAAAACACAAAGTTCAGCCAAATCAGAGAAATTAACTCAGGATTAGAATAAGAAATAAACAAATGCCTACCGTACAAAAGACCCAAACGAAGCTGGGCCAAACAGTGAACCTGCTACTCAGTTTTAAGTTGGGAGCGTAGATCCTAGCCCCTTGCATCTATCCCAGCCTCTAGGCCTGAGAGTTTGTATTGGACTCCAAATCCCAGCAGGCCAGAGTATTTAAATGAACTCCCAAAAAAGGAACACGTGGTCTCTTTTCCTTCCTCCCAGTGGTCAGGGTCACCTGAGAGTGCAGAACTCCCATTAAACCTGGATATTTTTTAATTTGGCTTGTTTTGATTTGTCTTGATTGGGATTTTGCATCGGCAGAGAGCTCGCATTAGGAACTATTCCTAACACTCAGTGCATGGGAAACACAAGCAGAAGGCTCAGAAGTTCATGGCCAGCCTCATCTATATAGTGAGTTTGAGGGTAACCTGAGGTGAGTGAGACCTTGCCTCTCCCTCTCCCAAAAAAGAAGCAAACACAAATCTTAGAGCTAAAGGATTCAGTGATCAACCCAAAAATGCCATCAAGGACTCTAACAGCAGACTAGACCAAGCAAAAGAGAGTCTCTGAATCACAAGACGGGTCTTTTTAAATGATCTAGTCAAAAAATAGACAGACAGATATATAAATAGAGAGACGATGGATAGATGAAGATGATAGATAGATAGATAGATAGATAGATAGATAGATAGATA
>NW_026068008.1:1585579-1613447 GCF_014885135.2 Alexandromys fortis
TATCAAGCAAAAATTACAGTTACAATATTTATATCTACTTTATCTTTTATCATAACTAAGGAAAACTATAATTATAACTATCTATTCTTCAACTCCATCAAAGACTCCAGAAGGATATAATATTACCTAAATAAACAGGAAATACATTGTAAGCAACCTTTAAAACTCTAGAACTGACAGAGACATCTTAGTGCCTGGACAGTCACCCAAAGTTCTTCTGTAACATTGGGACACCCATTTCAGCTTACAGGTCCATAGTGTCTGGCACCCTTTTCCATGAAGCATGAAATTTCAAAGACAGTTCTGCCTATAGTGGCAGTTTGTTAGTCACTTTTTTCTGTGTCCTGCAGAATGTCTTTCAGACTCTTTCGTGAAGCAGGAATCCTGAAGGACTGTCTCACCTTTAGGCAAGTTCAGCAGTCATTTTTCCTGTGGGTCCTGCATGTCCAATTCATACAGTATAATATCAAGCAGTCCAGGCAAGAGCAGTTTCTTGCCCAAAATGGCTAGCAAACTCCATAAGGAGCCTCTTCTATGCCCATCTTCCTCTTGAAGTTATTGGTGCTGCCAGGAGCAGATATGTCTCATGTCTTGAAAAGTCCTAAATTATTAAAACATTTTAAATGCCATATTCTGGAGTCTTTGAAAGGTTTGAAGAATGCCTATCCATCTAAAACATATCTCTTTTTTAAAAAATATTTATTTATTATGTATACAATGTTCTGTCTGTTTGTATGCCTGCAGGTCTGAAGAGGGCACGAGGCCTCATTACAGATGGTTGTGAGCCACCATGTGGTTGCCAGGAATTGAACTCAGAACCCTTGGAAGAGTAGGCAATGCCCTTAACCACTGAGCCATCTCTCCAGCCCTGAAATAAATCTATACACATCTAGAAAACCTAACATGACTACAAGCTTGACTTTTATAGATGACTATTAACCTATATTTCTTAATTATGCATTACATGTTTAAATGAGCCACACAAATGCAATACCTTAATCAAGAGCAGATATATATATAACAAAACTAATCTTGAATTTATATCAATAGACCAAGATCCATACCAATGCAAATCTCTATAGCAACAGCTGGATCTCATGGGTGCATTTCCTCAACTGAGGCTCCTTCCTCTGATGACTCTAGCTTGTGTCAGGTTGACACACAAAACCAGCCAGTACACAGTAACTTTTAAATTTTTTATTTTATTTTATATGTATGAGTGTTTTGCCTATGTGTATGTATGCATACCACATACACACCTGGTGCCTAGGGAATCCGATCCCCTGCAACTGGAGTTACAAATGGTGTGAGTCACCCTTACTGGGAATTGAACCTAGGTCCTTGGCAAGAGCAAAATGTGCTCTTAACCTCTGAGCCAGCCCTCTATCCAGGGACTCTTTAGGAACTAACCCAAAAAGAAAACCTACAAATTACCACAAAAGACGTTCAAAGTAACAATCCTAAGGGAACTCTGAAAAACAGGCAAAAACACAAAGTTCAGCCAAATCAGAGAAATTAACTCAGGATTAGAATAAGAAATAAACAAATGCCTACCATACAAAAGACCCAAACGAAGCTGGGCCAAACAGTGAACCTGCTACTCAGTTTTAAGTTGGGAGCGTAGATCCTAGCCCCTTGCATCTATCCCAGCCTCTAGGCCTGAGAGTTTGTATTGGACTCCAAATCCCAGCAGGCCAGAGTATTTAAATGAACTCCCAAAAAAGGAACACGTGGTCTCTTTTCCTTCCTCCCAGTGGTCAGGGTCACCTGAGAGTGCAGAACTCCCATTAAACCTGGATATTTTTTAATTTGGCTTGTTTTGATTTGTCTTGATTGGGATTTTGCATCGGCAGAGAGCTCGCATTAGGAACTATTCCTAACACTCAGTGCATGGGAAACACAAGCAGAAGGCTCAGAAGTTCATGGCCAGCCTCATCTATATAGTGAGTTTGAGGGTAACCTGAGGTGAGTGAGACCTTGCCTCTCCCTCTCCCAAAAAAGAAGCAAACACAAATCTTAGAGCTAAAGGATTCAGTGATCAACCCAAAAATGCCATCAAGGACTCTAACAGCAGACTAGACCAAGCAAAAGAGAGTCTCTGAATCACAAGACGGGTCTTTTTAAATGATCTAGTCAAAAAATAGACAGACAGATATATAAATAGAGAGACGATGGATAGATGAAGATGATAGATAGATAGATAGATAGATAGATAGATAGATAGATAGATAGATAGATAGATGGATAGATAGAGCCAGCAGGACAGACATGGGTCACTAAGCGACCAAGCTTTCACACTGTAAAACCAAGAGACAAGCTGAAGGTCGAATCAGAAAGCTTCTTTAGTAAAACAATGACTGGAAACTTCCCAAGCCAAAGAGAGATGTGGGCATTGTGAGCTGTGAAACTCAAAAGGCCCCAGAAAGATTGAGCCCAACCCAAAGCCCTCAAGAGAGACCCTAACTCATCATGGGGTGAATGTCTGTAATCCTAGCACTTGGGGATAAGAATGGGAGGATCATGAAGGATCATGAGTTCCAGGCAAGCCTGGGCTACATAGTTGGCTTTAGTTTTTAAGGGAGGAAGGGTATCAAGATGGCTTAGAGGGCAAAACTGCCTGCCACCAAGGCGGACAACCTGAGATCATCTAACAGGAGAGCCCAACTCTTGAAAGTCGTCCTGTGACTTCCACATGTTCTGATAATTTCCTCCTCAGAGGGAGGGACTAGACAATGTTTGTCCCTCTAACGTTCCAGAGACAAACTAAACTTTGACTCTACTAAAACCCCGAACCTGAGTAGTCATGGGTGACAAGCTGCTTACAGGAATATGGGGGACCCCAAATCAGCTTCCCTGGAAAGCCTCCACCCAGCATAGATGGTGGCTTCCCCGCAGATATACAAACAGAGCCCAGCCCCTAGTCTTCACTAACCTATATGTGCTTGTTCCTCCCTGAGATTCCAAGGCCACGTGTAATTGGCAGGATTGTGTACAAGTGGATGAGATGCTGGAGTGGATGGATCCTCAGGTGAGGACCCCGTGACCATCCCGCCCCTCCTTCTAGGAGTGAATGTCGACAGTCAACAAGCCCAGTTGGGTGGATCTTCTGCAAGCAGACACAGCTGGTCTCATGGAGATGGTGGGCTCTCTACTCCATGGACAGCACTGTGCAACAAACGTGTGTGGTATGACACACATACTAAAAGGGCTGACAAGATGGCTTAGTGAGTGAAGAGGGCTTGCCGCACAATCAAAGGGACCAGAGTTCAGATCCCAGCACTCACACAAGAAGCTAGGCTTCCCTAAAAAGCCTGTAGCCCCAGTTCCAAGAAGACAAGTTATTTCTTGTTGGGTATTTTGGTGGCAGCAAAGAAAACAGTAACTAATATAATTGTTTCACAAGCCCATTTTTCTCTGTTCCCCTCCCTACCTATCCCCTTCCCTTCAGCCCTCTCCCAAGGTCCCCATGCTCCCAATTTACTCAGGAGATCTTGTCTTTTTCTACTTCCCACGTAGATTAGATCTATGTAAGTCTCTCCTAGGGTCCTCATTGTTGTCTAAATTCTCTGGGATTGTGATTTGTAGGCTAGTTTTCTTTGCTGTATGTTTAAAAACCACTTTTGAGTGAGTACAGATGATAATTGTCTTCCTAGGTCTGAGTTACTTCACTCAATATAATGTTTTCTAGCTCCTTCCATTTGCCTGTAAATTTTAAGATGTTAGTTATTTTTTTCTGCTGTGTGGTACTCCATTGTGTAAATGTACCACATTTTCCTTATCCATTTTTTGGTTGAGGGGCATTTAGGTTGTTTCCAGTTCTGGTTATGACAAACAAAGCCGCTATGAACATAGTTGAGCACATGTCCTTGTGGCAAGATTGAGCATCCTTTGGATATATACCCAAAAGTGGTATTGCTGGGTCTTGAGGAAGGTTGTTTCCTAATTTTCTGAGAAATCACCATACAGATATTCCAAGGGGTACAGCCAGATCTTATGGAAGCATTTTGTCAAATGACATCCCCTTCTCTCAGATGACTCTAGCCTGTGTCAAGTTGACATCAAACTACCGGGCACAACTGGAAAAGGTAAATATAGAATTAAACCTAGAATATTCCAGCACTGTTAGGGTACTATGTAAGTCAGATATCCTTAGTATGAAAATCAAAGTCAAAACAGTTTTTTATGACGAGGCTAGAGAAATGGCTCAGAACTTAGCAGCACTTGCTGCTTTTGCAAGTTTCTAGCTGAGTTCCTTACACCAAGGCCAGACAACTGACAACCAACTCCAGCTCCAAGGAATCTGAAGCCCTCTCTGGCCACTGAGGGCACTTGCATTCATGTGCACATACCCACATACAGAAACATATACACACAATTTTTTAAAAAAATAAAGAAATCTTTATTTTTTAATACAAATAAAATAAGCTGTTAAATACCTTAATATAAAAAATATAAACCATGATAGCAAAATTAGAAATTGTTGGGGAATACAAAAGTGCTAAGTTTGGGTATGCAAATAAAGGTATAAAATGCTCTACTCTACCTAGCTGATGTTCTGTCTAAGCTTTGCTGTGATCAGAATGGTACAGTGTAACAAGGAGGCCACTTGTTCGTCCCAGCCATCCAGAACCAAAATAATCACACAGAAACTATATTATTTAAAACACTGCTTGGCCCATTAGCTCTAACTTCTTATTGGCTAACTCTTACATATTAATTTAACCCATTTCTAGTAATTTGTATATCGCCACGTGGCTGTGACTTACCGGCAAGATTCCAACCAGCATCTGTCTCTGGCGGGGCTACATGGCTTCTCTCTGACTCTGCCTCCTTCCTCCCAGCATTCAGTCTAGTTTTCCCCACCTAACTCTGTTCCCCTATAGCTCTGCTATAGGCCCAAAGCAGTTCCTTTATTAACCAATGATATTCACAGCATACAAAGGGGAATCCCACATCAGTACAGCACAAATCATAAAGAAAAGGTTATCAATAAAGAACATCAAGCCTGGTGTGTCTCACACCTGCAATCTCAGCACTTGGGAGGCAGAAGCAGGAGGATTCCCTTGAGTCTGAGGCAAGCCTGGGTTACATAGATTAACTGGGTTATATGGTCTATGCTGCAGAAGAAGACCCTGTGTCCACAAAGGGGGAGGATGGAGAGAGACAGAGACAGAGAGAATGTGGACCTACAGAGTAAGTGGCAAACAGCTAACAAAATGGTGGAGGGGAGAGGGAGTAAGCCTTACCTATCAACAATATGTTAGCTAGAAAGGGATGGCGGGGTGGGGGGAGTAAGCCTTACCTATCAATAATACCTTAGCTAGAAAGGGATTAATGAATTAAGGGAGACCAGGGAGGGGTAGCCCTGTCAACAAAGAGCTTGCTGTGCAATCATGAGGACCTGAGTTCAGATCCCCAGCACTCATGTTCTGTATCCTTAGCACTGTGTGAGGGAGTACACGCAGGGACACATGGTGGGGACAGGTGTCTGAAGCTTAGTTCTCACCCACAGGCACAAAGAACTGTCTGTTACCAGGCAAATTAATCCTGGAATCCACCTGTAGTACTGGCATGCATCATCATGGCATGTCCCAAAAACCCCCCCTCCAGCGTGTGCACAGCAGAGGGACCAAAAACATTTCATTCCCCAAGCCAAGAAGTCACTGTGGACCCCACAGCACCTGGAGCAGGCAGAGCACAGCAAGTGCCCATGCTTGCACACCCAGAGAAGCCTGGGGTGGGAGGCATTGAGACCCACCAGTAGCATTGCTCCAGTCAAGAATAAAGCCACGCCAGGCTGAACCTGCCACCCAAGCTGGGTCCCTGCAGCCCCGGGTTGGTGTCCACAGCACAGTCCTTGGAGGAAGTGTGTAGCTCTGGCCCATGCAAAAGCAGAGAAGGAAAATCCATTCAGGGCCAAGAGCTGTCTGAACTTTGTCCTTTTCTCAAGCAAAAGAAAATATTATTTCACCCTCTAAAGAGAACCACACATAATAACAGGCGAAATGTCAAGACCAATGTTGATATAAACCCCCAAGGAAAACAAACATCTCCGTACCTTCTCTGTGGCCTCCCCACCTCACCCTGCTCAGCTAGTTTAAACAGACCTTGCAGAGGGCAGAGGGAAGGCAGGGAATCCTTCCTGGCCTGGGGCTGCCTGCTGTTTGGTTCTCTAAGAACCCATAGATGAACCTGGGAAGGACAAGCAGACGGGCCTTACGTTAAAGATCTTGGACTGATTTCAGATCCAAGTTCACTGTGCGACCTTGGGCAAACAGCCTGACCTCTCTGAACCTGTTTTCTCTTGGTAAACTATAGGAGGAAGTAGCATGAATAATGTAGGTACCAGGCACTGAGTACGGGCAATCAGCACTCTGCCCAGTCAGGGCTCCACAGTGGGAGAGGAGTGGGGGCTGGGTTCTGCTGTGGCTACGTGACCAACTGAATACCCGGAGGTGCCCAGTACTCACCCAACTGCTTCATGAGATCCAAGCGGCCCTGAAACAAGGATATGGTAGAGAGAGCCAAGGAGGCTCCTGGAGGTGGAGGGTCCTGTCTGAGGTCACACAGCCTAGAATAAGGGATGGGATTTTAAGCCTGACCTCCAGGAAGCTGGAACATTCTGGGATGGAGGATGGTGGAGTTTGCATCTCAAGAGTCCTCATGTTTGACTCAGTGTGTCCACTGAATAGCTTCCAGCTCTCGGATCCCCTGGCTCCAGGTTAGCCCAGAGTTCAATACGTAGCTGAGGGTAGCTTGAACTCCCAGAATTATGGGATTTTCTTATTCTTTTTTTTTTTTTCTGAACTGAAGGCACAGCAAGGGTTTAACAAAGATCCAGAATCATATTCTTGCAAAGTTCTGCTTCTAGAAAGCTCTCAATAAGCGTAGGGAAGGGAAGAGAAAGACAAGACTTCATTATGGCTGCCCCACATGGCTGTCCCATAAATACAGGCACACTGAAGAAGGAATGCTCAGGATTTCCAGGGGATGGAAGAGAACCAACTTTGGCATCAGAGGAAGTGGCTCACCTGGATTCTGAGCAAGGCTCGTGTAAACAAATGCACATGGGGCAACTGTGTTTAATGCGGGCAGTTCTGATAGTCAGTGTCAGCAGAACCTCGGGAGAGGATAAGTAACTGACCTGAGCCCTGCAGGGGGGGGGGGCTGAACCCCTGGGAAACATCGCTGTGTGCACTGGAGGACAGGGTTTGGAGTAGCTGTGATGAAGATGCTCAGGGACAGCCGAAGGAGACCGGAGGGCTGGTCACTGGCCTAGCATCAGGAGACCCTGGGGTCCATCCGCAGCACCAGGGTGTGGTGGAGCACAGCTTCAACCCCAGCATTGAGGAGGATCAGAAGTTCAAGCTTGGAATACATAAGAATCTGTCGATGATTATGGGTGAGTTTGGTGGCGCAAGCCTTTAATCCCAGCACTTGGAAGACAAATGCAGGTGGATGGATATCTTAAGAGAATGAGGCCAGACTGGTTTACAGAGCGAGCTCCAGGACAGCCAGGGCTACATAGCGAGACTCTGTCTAAACATCAAACGCGTAATAAAACAAAATAAAGGAGACTGGGATGAGAGCGGTGGCCCCGGGAATGCTGAGCAGAGAAGACACTAAGAAAGGTAGGAAGAACAGGCCCGGTGCCAAGTTGGCAGAGGAGTGGGTACAGAGCGAGGAGGAACCTCACAGGATGATCCTCTGCCCGGCTCACTGGGGCTGGCAGCAGTACCCCTTCCCACCCGGCACGACAGAACCCACCAGAAAAGGCTAAGGAGGAGTTCCATGGGGCCCCTGGGGTGTTGCCTCAGAGGAGAAGCTGGGCTAGGAGGTAGGCTTGGCTGTGGTCCCTGGAGCGGGCAGTGGGTTGGCCCTGGGCTGGGACACAGACACACCTGTATCAGAACAAGGAGTCACATAGAAGGTGACTTGACACGGATGGAATACAAAGACATAAGCAGGTCAGCGCAGCAGACGCGTGTGGCCCCATTGACTGCAGCCATGCCAGCGCCCATCAGGAGACAGACGGAAGCCAGGAGCTGAAGAGATAGGCCGCATAGCACTCAGCCGCCTGGCTCTGAGAAGTGTGGCGGGAAAGGCAAACAGCATTGGAGATGGTGGTTTTGAGAAGGCTGGGGGGCCAGAAGGACTTGGATTTCAAAACAGAGGCTTGAGCTACTGTGAATTACAAATGCAACATACAGGAGCTGACAGTTGTCTAAAGGAAGATAAGACGTAGTGATGACCTGTAAGGGTCACCCAAAGACGGACTGGGGCCCCTGGTAGGCCAGCAGGCACATGGGGGGCCATGGACTTTGGATTCTGACCAGACTAGCTTTGTGAAACCCCATGTGCCCGCCGCATGGAGCTGCAGAGGCCCTCCTGGTCCCCCATGCAACATGAGGGTGGCAACTGTCCCTGCCCCATGGGAACAAATGCCTGAAAAGACACTTGACACAGGACCCGGTAAGCAGGGGACCTCGACAGATACTCTCGAATAAGAATAATAAATAACACCGAGCAAGTCGAAGGGGCTTGAGGCCCGGAAGTGGCAAGGTCGGGGCTGTTTTAGAAAGTCTGGGCTGGAGGAGGAGGTAGCCTTGGGGAGAATCGAAAGGTCGGGCCCTTTTGGAGGTATTTCTCTGAAGTCTGTGGGAAGTTTGTAGTGTCAGGTTAAGGATCTGATTGGTTCCATGTTTGGTTTTGATCCGGCTGCTTCCTTGAGTGCTCTGGCTTTAGATAATCAGGTCTAAGCAGGAGGATGGTGAGGGCTGCTGTCCATTCAAGCGGGGTGAGAGGGTCCAGGCAGCTTCAAGCTGGATCTTGGCACTGAGATCAACTGATGGGGAAAGGGAATCGGAAAAGCAACACGTTACATACGGCATGGATTTGGGGGAAGGGCCAGGGTGACGGGGTCAGACTCAGGTCTCCTGTCCCAGGGCTGTGGGACTCTTAGCCCATTCTTTGGGGGACAGTGAGCGTGGGGCTTCTCGCCACACTCAGCCCTCCTTCCATGCATCATGGTTCAAGGCTTCTACTCAGGAAGACACCCTGGGCTCGTGGCTCACCCAAAGGTCTAGGACCAGATGGGACAGGAAAACGGCCACAACAATAAGATCTACACTGTGCTCTTACCACACACCAACTCTTCCTCAAATGCCCCGACCCTTGGATGGGACGGAGAGAGAAACTGAAGGTCAGGGAGCCATTGCTTGGCCGAGACCTCATGTTCGCTTAGAACTGCCTTCTGGAAAAAGGCTTCATTCAGACACAATAGAAAGAGTCTGAATGCCGTGACCCCCCTCCCCTTCCAGCTCTCCGCTAGCCTGCTGTGTGACCACAGGTGAGAGGTTTGCCCTCTCTGAACCCTCGGCCAGAGAAGTCTGATCCTCACGTGTGTGTTGGGAATCCCACTGACTCGCGGCTGTCTTTAGCTCCGCACATAGTAGGTACTCCATGGAGGCCGGAGCCCTCTTCCCAGGGTTTCCCTGTCTGGCGTGATAATCTCCATGGAATCCACGCTGTGAAAATAAACATGAACTCAAGTGGCCCCAGTCTCCGTGGCAGCCAAAGGGAAGCTAGGTCCCCAGCCCATGTCTGTTCGAGACAAGAACAAACGTTTCCCTGTGAGCTTGACTCCCCCCATTCGCTTCTGCGGCCAGCTGGGATGGGGGTGGGGCGGGGGGCCAGGCTCAGCTGCCTATCAAACCCAAGCCTGCCTCCTGGCCTCCCTTCCCCCTCCCTCCCTCCTAGCCTCTCTCCCTCCAGTCCCATCTCAGCACCCAGACAGGTAAACAGCCTGCAGGGAACAGCTGGCTCTAGCGGAGGGTCTGGGAAGGCTCCCATGGTGGCTCCCAGCGGGACTGACACCTCACCCACTTCACCCACTGGCTTAGAACTCTCGAAGCTGACAGAAAATGGGACATCCCCGAAGGACACACCAAAACTCTCACGACTCGGTATCTAAGAGGGATAAATTCAAATTTTGAGTTTATCATAACTAAGAAATCTTGGGAGTGTGTGGGCTCCCCTGAGCCCTGTCCCGCCTCTGTCATGGCATGGATTGTGGGATAGGGGCTGTGACACCCCAAGTAAGCACAATGCCCCTGGCCAGCTGCTCTTTGGATTCATTAGAATGGTGGAGGGGGCAGATGCCAGGCAGGGCAAAGTGAGCCAGCACTCTTGTGGCAGCCTGGGAGCCAGGGAGGTGGTGAGAACAGGGATTGTGGGAAGGGTGGTGACCCTGAGAATCTTCCCCAGGAGTAACCATGAGTCACACCAAGCCAGGGATGGACAGCAGAGGGACTGCTGAGTGACAGTGGACACAGGTCTGCTGAGGAGGAGGAGGAGGAAGAGCCCAGCCCTCCCTACAGTGCTAATAATCCTGGCAGGGCCCCTCACAACCAAACCTAAGTGTGAGGAGTGAAGGAAGCCCACAGGCGGAGCAGGAACAGGACCTGGTAAAGCAGCAGCGGAACCCCAGCCTGCATCTCTTTTCCCACCCCAGGGGCCTTGGTGGTGCAATGGCAGAATGAGACAGAGGCAAGCCCAATGGCAAATGGGACTGAGCCCTCAGCACCCCATCCATGCTGTTCTGCAGGCAGGAACTGGGAATTCAGTTGGTTTTCTTATTTCGCCCTTACCTTTCGCAATCTTACTAAAGTTAGTAATTAGTTTGCTTGCTTGGTTGGATTGAGACAGGGTCTCGTTTAGCCCATCCTGGCCTTGAACTGCACTTCCTGCAGAAGATGACCTTGAACTCCATTTTCCCCTCCACCCCACCCTGCAGCATTTCCCCAGCTAGGCCTGGCTCCTCACCTCTTGTAAGTTTCCTTGTGGGTTGCATTGGATTTTCCAATCAGTTGGTTCTGTCATCTACAACTAAATGGAACTATACTTTTAAAAACATGTATTCACTTATTTATTTTGTGTGACCATGTCTCTGTGCATGTGTGTGAGCAGCATGCCTTGGCATGCATATAGAGGCCAGATGACAACTTGCAGGACTCAGTTTTTTTCCACTATGTAGGTCCCAAGCATCGAACTCACGTCACCAGGCTAAGCAGCAAGCGCCTTTAAACACTGAGCTATTTGTTGGCTCTGTACTTTCTTTTTTCTTTCAAAACAAAACAGCCACCAAGACACACCTGGGGTGTGGACACAGTCCCCACAGAACCTCAGAGCCAGCGTTGTACCTATTGACCACACTGGCCCCCTGCTGTGTGTCATAGGTCATGACATAGGAGCTCAGAAGGTGATGAATGTGGGAACGAGAAGCATGGAGCTAGCCTCACTCCCTGAGGATGGAGACACGGGAAGCCAAAAAGCATACTTTTCAATATTCAATTCACAGTAGTTTTTTGTTACTTTTTATGTTTTATTTATTGATTTGCAGGGGACATGCATGTATCTCATTGCATATATGGAATCAGAGGACAACTCGTGGGAGTCTGCTCTCTCCTTCCATGTGGATTCCAGGGCTTGAACACCGTTCCTCTGGCTTAGCAGCAAAACTTTAATCCACTGATCCATCTTACCAATACTTTTTCCTTTTTTAGTCATGTGTGCGTGTGTTTAGTGGGTGTATGTACCTGTTCATATGTACATGTGTACATATAAGTCCATGTGCATGTGTGTGCATATTTGGAAGGCAGAAGTCAACACTGGGTATAGTCCTCTATATCTCTCTACTTTATTTTTTTAAAAGATTTATTTATTATGTGCACAGTGTTCAGCCTCCATGTACTCCTGCAGGCCAGAAGAGGGCACCAGACCCCATTACAGATGGTTGTGAGCCACCATGTGGTTGCTGGGAATTGAACTCAGGACCTTTGCAAGAGAAGGCAATGCTTTTAACCTCTGAGCCATCTCTCCAGCCCTCTATTTTTTGAGACCAAGTTTTTCAATGAACTTGAGTGTTCACACAGGGAAAGTGGAGGCAGGAAAATCAGAAGCTAAAATCACCCTGGGCTACACACAACCCTTCTTTGTAAACAGTGCGGATCAGCCAATGGCTACCTGATACAGAATCCCATGTGTATAGTTTGTACAAGTGCGTCTAAATCTCCAGCAAAAGACTTGCCTCGTGGCTACTTTGAAGGACTGCAGATATGTTCAAGGCATGCTTGATTCTTGCTTTTTAAGGTTATTTATTGGGGGGACACACACATTCATATTTCTGCATGTGTGTAGAGGTCAGAGGGTGGCTTACAAGAGTCAATTCTTTCCTTCTGCCATGTGGGTTCCCGAAATTGAACTCAGGTCCTCAACCTTGACAGCAAGCTCCTTAAGCTGCTAAGCCATCTCGCTAGCCCAAAATGTTTGATTTGGGGCACTATGATTTCATTTTGGCACACACACATACACACATGAACAAATTTATGTACATCGGAAAATGTCTGAAAGATAAATATTTCAAAATATTTACCTAGGCTTAAAAGGTGCGATTTTAAAAAGCCCATTTTCCAATCTATTTAATCTTTATTTAAACCCATAAAAATATAAATAACTTCCATTTATTAAGCATTTGCTGGATGCCAAACATCACACCAAAAGTTTTATGTTGCCTTGGTGGAGTTTACAGCAGTTCACAGATACATGTACTGGAGCTTGGAGACATCGAATCTAAAACTGAACTCTGAAATGCTTCAAAATCCACAGCTTGGGACTGAGAAGATACTCAGTAGGCAAAATGCCGCCCACCAAAACATGAGTGGGGGGCACCGGAGAACGACTGTAAACTCAGTTCTCTGCATCCACCTTGCTGTGGGTCCCAGGGGTCAAACTTGGTCGCTAGGCTTGTGTGACAAGTGCCATCCTCCTGCGCCATCCCTATGCAGTCTCCCTTCTCAGAGTCCAACCAGACTGAATACTCAACCGAATCCAGGCTAAGCAAAGAAGAGGAACCCCAAGAGCATCCATGGAAACCTACTCACAGCATCCGCTGGGGCTCGGGACTGCCATCTGTGGGAGGTTTCTCCTGGCCTCACATCCTGGGGGTGGCTTCATTCTCAGACAACCAATCCCTCTTGGGAGCCCGATGGCCCTGAAGCAACTGCAATAAGAATTGCCAACTCATGGCAAAGGGACACTTCAAGCAAGACCTGGAGCATCACCCTGTAAACTTGGCTCGGGCCCCTGACCATCAGGGTCACTCTCCATGCCACAGTGATGGATTGATTCATTTTGATTGGCTTAAACCTGGGTCACGTGCTCTATGGGGGAGTCAGAGGATGAAGTCATTCTAAAGAAAGACAAAGTCGGGGTGGCGGATATGGAATGGCATAACATAATCATGAATTCCTGTTAACGAACTGTCGTAGACTGGGGGTACGGATTGATCCCAAGGGTGCTTGTTTAGGACTCTGGGTTCCATCGTACCGCCGCATGAAGCAGGCATAGCTATGCTTACCCAGAGTCCCAGAACTTGGGTGGTGGAGGCAGGAGGATCAGGAGAATGTGAGGTCAGTCCAGGCTACATCAGACCTTGTTTAAAAAAAATTATTTTGGTTTTGCTTTTTTTTAAGACAAGGTTTTTCTGTATAGCTCTGGCTGTCCTAGAACTCACTCTGTAGACCAAGCTGGCCTTGAATTTAGTAATCCTCCTGCCCTCGGAGGTCTACCTGTCTCTGAAGAGACTCCTGGGGGCTGGGATTAGAGGTGTGCACAACTTTAAAAAAAATAATAAATAAAAACATAAAACTTTTATAGAAGTAGATGAAGTTATCTAAGCTGTGGCGGGGGGGGGGGGTCATACCATGCCAAATATACTCCGACCAGTCCGGTCACCCAGCAGTTCCCTGGACTAGACTTCGACCAAGACAAAATGACAACAGCAGTAGTGCTAGAGAATAAAAATAGCACTCGAGAGGCAAGCGGATCTCTGTGAGTTCAAGGCCAGCCTGGTCTACAGAGAGAGTTCCAGGACAGCTAGGGCTACAAAGAAAAACCCTGTCTCAAAAATAAAATAAAAAATTAAAAAAAAATAACCATTTGAAAGAATGCCTATTTATTGGTAGATTATGAAGCAATCAGGAGCTGAGTTCCAGGGTCTCTCCCTGCCTGGGAACGGGTCCACTCACACCCATCATTGCTGAAGTAGAAAGCCAAGGTCACAGGGCCGACCCCATGTGTGGTGCTGAGGGCGTAACAGGGCCGACCCATTGTGCACTGCTGAGGGAGAGAATTTTACTGGCCTGTGTGCTAATAATACTCTCTACAGCCTGCAGGACCCAGAACTGTAGACAGCCAATGTGCTGGGACAGAACACCCAGGGCAGAAGAGACCAAGGCAGGCAGGTGCCTCTGGATACCGTCCTTGCTGCATTTCCCCGGCATTCGTGGGAAAGGTTAGGCAATCAGCTGGGAAACTGTGCGGCCTCCCAGCCGGCTAGATAGTCCTCTTCCTGTAACTGCAGCCTTCGTCTCCCCTTGATAATTATTTTATGTGGTAAAGGATGTCATCACTATGAAAATAAATCCAAGCCCTAAGTAGATGGTGAGGCGTAAAGGGATGTTCGGGGAGGAAAACCGTCCTGGTGGACTGTGAGCAGCGGTTTTCTAAAGTGCAAACAGCACTGTGTATACATGCATAAACATATGTACATAGATGTGCGCACGTAAAGATTCTAACGGTTTACAAGAGGCTATCTTTATATGGGGCCAACTGCGGATGTAAGCTAACATCGTGGTTAATTTTATTATCTCGTTTGCTGCACTTTCCAGGAATTCTGTACTGAAGTCCGTTATCTTTATAATTTAAAGATTTTTCAATTTTGTACCAGAGTTTCTCAGTCCAAGAGGCTGAGGCTGTCTGTAATGACCGCAAGCTTTGTTTTCCTTTTCTCTTTCATTCAACAAACTTACACTGATGTCTGCTGCACCGAGCACTGTTTGGGGTGCCGGGAAGGGTTCCTGGTGCCGTGGATGGACAGACAGACAGTCTCCTACGTTACCATCAGGTACATTACCATCAGGTACAAGCAAAGCATGACTGGCCCCACTTAACATTAAACCTGTGAGAACAGGCCATGCTCCTGTCTTCTCTGTCCCTGAGAGCCCAGGGTGGGATCAGGAAAAAGGCTAGGCACTCAAGTGACACACTAAGGACGAGTCCCAGGATAGATGCCAGTGTCCTGTCCTGGAAAAGGTGAGATGGGTCCCTCGCATGGGGTGGTGTGAGGACTCCATGAGCATGCCGAGCACCCTTCTTAGAGTGTCTGGGGAGTGGACTGGACTGGCAGCAACGGGCAGAGACAGCTGGAGGCAGATAGGAGGGCTGTGAGGATGGGCAAAGCCTGACTTGACTTGAAAATCAAGCACACATTTTATGTACCATAAAGTTACTAAATATTAAATATTTGAAAAAAAATTTCAAAATATCAAAAGGGAAACAAAAGAAGAAGGAGCTAGCTTGTGTCAAGTTGGTGAGAATCTTAACTACACGTCACTACGAAGTCCCTAGAAGGCAAAGAAAAACAAACACATAAACTTCCCTGAAAAAAGTCTAATCTTATTAGTGTGACTTAAATTCATGGTGGTAAGGTGTGGCGGCTCACATCTGTAACCCTAGCACTCCTGAGGCTGAGGCGGAAGGATTGCTGTGAATTTTAGACTAGCCTGGGCTACACAGTAGATCCTGTCTGGAAAGAAAGGATATGGGGTTAGACTGTGGCTCAGCTGAGAGTCTTCGGCCACCGCGCACCAAGGCCTGCACCAGCACCACATAAACCCAGTGTGGTAATGCTTGCCTGTAATTCAGAATTCTGAAGGTGGAGGCAGGAGGATCGGGAATTCAGGGTTATTCTCAGCTATATATGGTTGGAGGCACCTGGGCTACACGAAACTCTAACTTAAAACAAAACTAAACAACCCACTACAGTTCAGAATTTAAGTTAGAAATATTAATATCAACTTAGTTTTTTTAAAAAAAACCTGCCAGGCAGTGGCGCACACCTTTAATCCCAACACTTGGGAGGCAGAGGCAGGAGGATCTCTGTGAGTTAGAGGCCAACCTGGTCTACAGAGCTAGTTCTAGGACAGCCAGGGCTGCTATACAGAGAAACTCTATCTTGAAAAAAAAAAAAAAAAACCAAAAAAAGCAAACAAACAAGCAAACAAACAAACAACTTTATTTTCAGCAGTGTTTGATACAAACCTTGAGCACTTGTGCAGAGTTTCTGTGCACCCTGAACTGGTCAGCGCCATTTGTTGTGATTTCTAAGCTAACATCTATGCATCCCAGCTACAGCTCGACTCTGTCAGCTCCTTCTTCCCGGTGGGCACCCTATGGCGGGTGTGTGACATGAGTCCACAGCTATGTACTAACAGACACAGAAAGAAATTAAAATATCAATAACAAACAGAAAAGTTATGGCCTGGGGGCATAGCTCTATTGGTATCGGGTTTACCTAGCATTCATAGAGCCCTGGGATTGATCCCTAATGCTGAAAAAGAAGGGCATGGTTACACACGCACCTGCAATTTCTACAGTTGGGAAGTAAAGGCAGAAGTCTCAAGGTCATCCTGGACCGCCTAGGAAGTTCAAGTGTGAGGCCCTATCTCAAAATAATAAATAAATGAAATGGGGGCTAAGGAAATAGCTCTGTCAGCGAAGGCATGAATTTGATACACAGAACCCACATGGGATGGGGTGGGGGGTGGTGGTGAGGGATGATTGCCTTTTAATCCCAGCATTGGGGAAATGAAAACTGATAGACCCTGGGGTTCATCTTACATAATTGGTGAGCCCCAGGTCCCAGTAAGAAACCTTGGCTCAAAAATAAGGCAGAAGGATGACCGATGAGGTGGTTCAGCAAGCCAACACTATCGCCACACAAGCAAGGGGATCTGCAGTCCATCCTGGTAACCCACATAAGAGAAGGAGACCAGCTCTACATGCCACGGGGCACACACTCCATCCAACACACACACGCACTTACTAAACCAATCTATCAAGCCACCAATAATACAGTAGGAAACAGCTGACGTCAGCCTCTGGCCTCGAGATGCGCTTACCGGTGAGCACACCCACACACATCACACACGCATATGCTACCTGCTCCCTACCAATAAATCATCTAATAAGTAAGCAGATAAATAGCATTTTAAAAATAAAAATAGACAGCCAGGCAGTGGTGGCGCACAACTTTCATCCCAACACTCGGGAGAAAGAGGCAGGTGGGTCTCTGTGAGTTCGAAGCCAGCCTGATCTACAGAGCGAGTTTCAGCACAGGTCCCAAAAGCTACAGAGAAACCCTGTCTCAAACAAACAAACAAAAATAGACAAGCCAAAAAATGAAAGCACTTGCAATACCCTAGAAGTTCCTGTGATAACCAAGATGGTAACTGAGTGACCACCAGGTGGGTCACAGCATGGATACACTGGACCGAGGGCTGATCCATACCCCAGGAGGGGCAAGGTGGGACAATTGGAGATTTTATCCTGCTGTTCGTTGTGAAGCACCACGGGGAATTTTCCATCTGATACGTTTAGACCACTATTGACCATGGATAACTGAAATTGGGGAGTACACTGTAGACAGAGATCGCTCTGATTACCAGAGAGCCAAGCAGAGTCATTTCACTGAACTAAAACCCCTGTGCTCCACTAGAGAGGTGAAATACGCTCTCTCTCTCTCTCCTCCCAACACCTGTCCATCACCCATCTTTCTACGGTCTCCTTAGCTTCATCTTTTTCACAATGCCATGTAATTAGAATCAGACATATGGGCTTCCTTCATATAGCAATATGCACTTAAGGGTAAACACCTAAGTAATGTCTGCCAAACCATTCTCCTAGCGAACATATGGGTTAATTCCAAGATCTGGCATTCATGCCCCACTCCAAGTGGGGTGGGGGGGATGTATTTCCTAGCTCATCCACAGGAAATGCCCAGAAACAATGACCAGTCCAATAGCAATGCATATTACTTAAATCTAGATTGTGGACTCTAAGCATGATTCCTGCAAAGAAATTGGGGCTCCTTAATAATGATTTCAGATGTGTAGCAGCACATTTTCAAGGTCCATCTGGAGCACCCCGATCTTCCAGAATGCAAAGGGGCCTCCAGAGCCTCCTGGGGACACAGGTTTCAGGGGTCAACCAAAGAGGGCCCCTCTGGCCAAAGGAAAGAATGGGGCATGAATCGGAATTTGGGGGTTTGCAGTGCATTAAATCCCTATAGTCACGAGGATAGTAGAGAAATCGCCTCTGGGCCAGTGAGATGCCTCGGCAGTAAAGGCCTTGCCTCCAAGCCTGACAACACGAGCTCAGTTCCCACAGCCCACCTGTGTACTGTGGCGTGTGTGTATCATATGCTCACATACAGGTATACAAAATAAATAAACAAACAAATGAGGGTAAAAATAATTTTAAGGTAACAAACGCCAGTCTGGGTGTGTAGCTCAGCAGTAGAACACCTGCCTAGCACACCCAAGACCCTGGTTTCTATCCCCCAGTACTGAAAACAAAAGTAAAAATTGTCTGGGCGTGCAACTCAGTTACTGAGTGCTTGCTTAGCAAGCACAAAGCCCTGGATTCAAGCCTTAGGATGGCATAAGCCAGGCACAGTGGTCACACCGGCAATATCAGCACTTGGGAGGTGAAGGCAGGAGAATAGGAAATTCAAGGTCATTCTTGAATACCTAAGATATTCCAGATCAGCTGGGTTACAGGACATCCTGGGAAAGAAAGAAAAGAAGGAAAGGAAGGAAGGAAGGAAGGGAGGGAGGGAGGGAGGGAGGGAGGGAGGGAGGGAGGGAGGGAGGGAGGAAGGGAGAGAGGAAGGGTGGGAGGGAGAGAGAGGGAGGGAGGGAAGGAGGGAGGAAGGGACGATTTGAGAACTAGTAAAGGGCCAGAGCTGCCAGGCCCAGTGGCCACACCTGTATTGTCCTCTTTGGAGAGGCTAAGTCAGGAGGGCTATAATGAGCTTCAGTCAGCCTAGGCAGCTTCCCATGATTATTTCAAAATAAAATTTAAAAGGCAAAAAGATAAAAATAAAAAAAAAACAGGAGCTAAGGGTGTGGTTTAAAAGTAAAGTACTTGCCCAACGTGAGTGAAGTTCTGAGTTCTATTCCTAGTGTTAAAAAATAACAGCCAAGAGCCAAGTAAGTCCTCACTATCTCTCGCATACTCTAAAGGGGATCATATGGTACTTGGTTCAGCTAAAGAGACACTGCCGTCCTCACAGATCCCAGCTAACAGACGAAGAAGGAAACTGGCCACAGAACAGCATCCTTCTGCAAGTCATGTTACAGCAACACATCTAGATGGTGAACACCAATGATCGCTAACTCACACACACACACACACACACACAGAGATGCCGCATCACCGTGTGGACTCCTGGCAGGAGGACACCACACCCCCCTTGAGGCAGGCTGCCAAAATTGAACCTGCATCTGAGCGAGTCTCCAGATCTAATTATAGGAATTACAGAGAACAGAGGAACATGTTTAAGAATCCCACAGGAATACAGGCAGTGGGCTCCAGACCTGAATCAAGGCTGAAGGTCAATGGTAAAGTCTGGGGAGCCAGGCAGGTCGAGAAAGGAGCCTGACACAGCTTCAGAGACCAGGGAAATGGCTCGTGGTCCTCCTGTAAGTATCCCGGGTCTGAAACAATCACTGGGTAAGTTTGGGTGATAAATTCTCCAGACTGTGTTCATTATTTTCAATTGTCAAACTGATTGGCTTAACAAATATCTGGGCCCAGCACTGGGGGTGTCTGTGACAGCGCATTCATTCCCAGAGGACTGGCTGAAGAGAGAGGATCCACCCTGAAGATGAGTGTCGCCATCCCAGGGGCTGAGGTCCCAGACTTAATAAGAAGGGAGGGGAGGAGAAAGCCAGCTGAGCCCCAGCCACCTGGATCTGCTGCCACTATGCTTCTTCGCCCACCACGATGAACGGCACCCTTAAACCGTGAACGAAATTAACTTTCTTTTCTTACATTGCCTTTGTCTGGCCTTTGAACACCACAACCACAGCAGAAAACTAACTGGTACAGTGAATGGTATTAGCACAGTTTTAAAGGGGGAGCAGACTTCAATCCCTAGGACCCACGTGGTGGATGGAGAGAAGCAATGTCACAAGCTGTCCTGTACCTCTATGCGTGGTCCACGGTAAATAGGCACCCTTCACCACCCCCACACCCACACACACAAAGAAATCAATAAATACAGTTGTTTTTTTTTTTTTTTAAAGATCCCCTTTCTTGGGCTGTTGAGATGGCTCAGAGTTAAGAGTACTTACTGCAGTTGCAGAGGACATGAGTTCAATGCCCAGCCCCCACATAGCAGTTCACAGCTATTTGTTACTTGAGTTCCAGGGGATCTGACACCCTCTTCTGGCCTTTGTGGGTACTGTACACATGTGATGCACACAAAACACTCATCGACATAAATTTCAAAAATAAGTAAAAGAAAAAGATAAAATGGTTCTCTTTCTTTTAGAAATATATACCAAGTTGAGTATGTTGGTATCCCCACCTCCCCCTGTAATTCTAGCACTTAGGAGGTTGACACAGGAGGATTGCCATAAGTTTGAGACCAGCCTAGGCTATATGGTGAGCTCAAGAAAACCCAGTCTCAAGAATATTTTTCACGCCGGGCGACAGTGGTGCAAGCCTTTAATCCCAGCACTCGGGAGGCAGAGGCTGGCGGATCTCTGTGAGTTGGAGACCAGCCTGGTCTACAGAGCTAGTTCCAGGACAGGCTCCAAAGCCACAGAGAAACCCTGTCTCGAAAAACCAAAAAAAAAAAAAAAAAGATTATTTTTCACATACTCCAATAGTGATGCTTGATACAATATAGAGTTTAGAATCTGCTGAAATAATCCAAAGGAATAATAAAATAAAGATATTTTGTTTTTGAATGGACGAGTGAGATGTCTCAGCAGGAAAGGCACTTTCCATACAAGCCTGGTTTGGTCTGTGAAGCCCACATAAAGGTAAAAGGGGAGAGCTGACTCCATAGGCTTCCTCTGACCTCCACACGAATACCCACATGTATGTATCAAGCATATGCAGACATGCAAAGGATAAACAAGCTTTTAAAATGCTAAGTAATCCATTGGCCATGTGAAAGGGGTTGGGAAAGTGCTTGTCTAGCATAGATGAGGCCCCAGGTTGGATCCACACTAAATAAATAAATTAATAATTGTAAATCCACTGGGATGGAGAAATTGGAGTGTGATAAAAATGAAAGAAGATTGCATGTGTGTTGTAATAACTGAACCTCGGGAATGGGAATATTATTCTACTTTTATATACATTTGAAATTTTTCATAATACAAAAGAAATTGCTGGCTGTGGCAATCCATGCTTTTATTCCCAGCACTTGAGAGGCTGAGGCAGGAGGATTGCTGAAAGTTTAAGGCTAGTCTAGCCTACATAATGACTACCAGGCCATCCAGGGCTATAAACCAGACTCTGTCTATGAACAAATAAACAAAAAGTTTACCAAAACTAAAAGGTTTGGGAGCCAGGCTTGGTGATGTACACCTTTAATTCCAACACTTGGAAGGCAGAGGCAGGTATATAGCTGAGTTTGAGGCTAATGTGATCTACAAAGTGAATTCCAGGACAGTCCGGGCTACACAGAGAAACCCTGTCTCAAAAAAACGAGGGGGGATGGGCTCGGGGATTAAGGTGATTAAAGCACCGACTGGGTTAGCACCCACATGGCAGCTAACAACTATTTATAACTAACTCTAAGCACCCTCACACAGACATACATGTAGGCAAAACACCAATGCATATTAAATAAATAAATAAATAAATAAATAAATAAATAAATATCAGGGGAAATCTATCAATCAATCAACAAAAGCTTTGAAACTACTTTCTCAAAACAAAAAGCAGAGTCCTGCTGAGTGTCTCCGGTTTTATCCTTGCTTTGTCATGGCCTGGGATGAAGTTGCTGGGGGGAATTCTTTCCCTGAATGCCTCTGCTTTCAGAGTATCTGTGAGTAAGCTTGCTCTAGGTGGCCCCAGACGCCTGGCACCCATCCCTGCTCCAGTCTTCCTCCTGGGAGAGACTGCCAGCAAGCTACCGGGCAGAGGAAGCCCAGTCTAGCAGCCAACAATGGCAGGCACAGGCAGTGGCAGTGAGCCCACCTACCGGAAGGCTTCCTCTGGGGCAGGTACAGGGCTGGGTAGCCCACAGAAGACACTGGTCAAAAAGATGTCCTTGGCGTGATGCAAAGTATGAACTCAGGCTCTGAGAACTCAGGTTCCAATCTCAGGTCTCGTAGCTACTGTCTGGGGGTATGGGCGTGTGTCCTCCCATGCCTGGACTCGGTTTCCCCATCTGTGGACTAGGGGTGAGACAGAGACAGGGCAACACGGGGAGTGTGTGTCTATCAAATGACCAAAATCTATAGTGCCCACTCGCTCCCCATCAGCCCTTCCCCGTCCTTCCTGGGTTTCTCTCGAAGCTGTAAAGGAACAGAGAGGGGCTGAAGGAGACGTACTTACACAATGAAGGAGAGAGAAGGACAGTGAGAACCACAGCCAAGGTAGTCTGACCTGTCAGAATGTGAAGGAAGGCTTCCGGGAGGAGGTGACATTTACAGGGACATACAAAAGATGCGTAGGAGTGAGTTAAAAAATGGAATGGAGTCCAGTTATGCAGGCTGTCAGAGCAGCCTGGCCAAGTTTGAGGAGCTGAAATAAAGCCAAGAGTCTTGGCAAGGTGAGCCAAGCAGAGAGCAGGGGGGCGGGAGGCAGAGACCAGGCCAGTGAGAGGCCATCGAAAGGTGTCTGGACTTGGAGGTTTGTCCTGGGTTTAGAAAAGCCTGACTTGGTAAACTCTTCCCAAGGAGGAGACCTCTGCTGGGCATACCATGTGGGCTAGCGCAGAGGTGGGGCTAGGATGCACAAATAGAATTCTGTGGCCTTTCCACACACTGTGGAATAGTTACAGGGCTTTCTAGATCTCAGCAAGCTCAAATACACACCAGGCACACACACACGAGCATGCACACACACACAAGCACACACGCATGCCCACATAGAATGCTGCTTGGTACCCAGAGGTGTCAGTGTGGAGGCAGTGACCCTGGGCACAGCACTTCACCCTGTGAGCCTCACCTTCCTGGTGGGTTCACCAGGCAACTGTGACAGCTAGCTAGCTCACAGGGTCACTTTAGACTTCTGTGAGGTCAGTGATGCCAGGAGCTTCACTGGGACCACTGAGCAAGCCACAAGCAGTGCTTAGAAGTGAGACCAGCACCAGAGGCTGCTGTGCCTTCTGTATCTTGTACTCACAGAGCCCCTCCTTCTGTGGAGGGTCCGGCAGGGGTTGCTTGGGGGCCACATTCCAGAAAGAACAGCTCTGTGTAACATGAAACCCTGACTCTGGAAACATAACCTCTATGGGAAATTGGAGGATAAGGCCTGTTCTGCAAACTGCCCAGCTTCATTGCATACAAAGGGGATATTGAAACCCAATGCCTGGTCACTTGGCCTCTGGCCTATGGGCTTGCCCCTCACTGAAGCCAGAGAGATTGTCCTAAGCAACACACTTGACCGTGGCATGGCTGGTGGACCCTTTCCTTGCTTCCTATTTGCTCTCAAGTGCAAGTCCAAGCTCCTCACCATGACCCACAGGGCCTCGTACTCTTCTCCTCCCCAGAAGTAGCCCAGAGTCTTGCTGTGATCAGCCACAGAGGAGGCTGTCCCATTGCTCCAGTGCCTTCCTCTTTCAGGGCCTTGGCACATTCCCTTGGCTCCTCTAATGGGAGGAACTGATATTCTGAATTGCTACAGAGAGGCTGGGGAGATGGTTCAGTAGTTTAGATCCTCAGAACCCCTATAAAAAACAAACAAACAAAAACAAAAAAACAAACAAACAAAAAACAGGCAAATGACTGTAATCTAGCACTCTGGAGACAGAATCAGAAACTCCCTGTGGCAAAATGGCTAGCAATCTGAACCAGAATCTACAGCTCCAAGTTTAGCATGAGATTCAGCCTCAGTAGATAAAGTGGAGGGTGATTAAGACACTACACACACACACACACACACACACACACACACACACACACGGATACACATTCCCTTGTACATGTGCCCACATATACATACAAAATGACCACAGGCCTTGTTAAACTCCCAGCAGTAGTTGTGAAATCACTCTTGCTTGCTAAATGTGAGGCCAGGAGAACAACCAAGGGCTCTCTGCTACTCAGCCCCCCCTTTGTCCCCCCCAGACTCCAGAATCTTAGGGCCACACTTAAAGCATCACAGAACACCAAGAGTGGATCAGATAAGAAAGTCAAGGACAAGACTTGTTCAAGGTAAGATTAGGCAGGGATGAACAGGGCAGTCCTTGGTGACGCTGCAACCCAGTTCAGGCTCTGAGAAACTGCTGGGTTGAGGCAAGATCGACTGTCTGCGCCTCAGTCTTCTCATCTGTGAGGTGGGGCTGGGTAGCTGACTTTCAAGAATGAGGTGCTGGCATGCTCGCTGAGTGGCCCAATGCCACCCACTGGTGACACACAGCATCTAGGGAGACCGGGCCAGTCCAGACCAAACCTGCCCCGTCAGCCTTGCACTACCCAAGGTTAGGCTGCTGGGGCCTGGGAAACCAACCTGCCCTGTTTGCTGTTTGGGGTTTTCTGTTTCCCAGCGTTTCCTTTGGAAAAAGTCCAGCTTCCTCCCCGTTGGAAGAGGACTGTTCACGCCTGGGCCTGGATGCCCAGGGGAGCCATGTGGAGAGGTGACAAGAGCCTGGGGTTTGGAGTTAGGCCAATTGGGGTCTGAGTCCAGGATCTGACCCTTTCAAGGCTGTGTGACCTCACCAAGTGACCTCACCTCTCTGAGGTACTGACTCCCTCACCAATTGTCTCAGAGGGTAGAGATGTGTATGGGGGCTGAGATGAAAGAAGAATCTGGGTGCATTTTTCCAGTTGTAGAGGGTGGTTCCTTTGGGGAATTCTAGACTGGGGGTGGGGGGACGATTCTAGACTTATAGCAAGACCAACTCAAATGCCTCTGGCAAGATATGGGAACCATTAGGGTGTTCTGATTGTGTGGGACAGATATGTCATGGAAGTGGATCAAACTCCAGAAAACTAGCCCCTGAGGAATGAGAGTCCCAAGTTGCCAGCCCCCTGCTCATCCAGTAGAGAGAACCAACTTTTCCTACAAAACCTCATGATTAAGTACAGGAAGGAAAATGTGCTGTGTGATGTCACTTAGCTAAAGTTCAAACACGGCCAAACTGAAGGTAGAATGGGGGAGAGCAAGCTGGTGAAGGGAGGCAGTGCTTTGGGGAAACCAGAGGCATCCTTGGTCTTAATCTAGGATTAGTGGCACAGGAGTGTCCCCTTTATAATTTCACGCTTTGTACGCATTTCTATATGCACATTATAGTTCAATAAAGTTCTATAATCAGTTCAAAGCAAGCACACCAAGGCTGCAGGGCTGGGAGGAAAGAAAGCCAGCGTGGGCTCCACAGAACCCAGCCGAGACAGGAAAAGGATCCCCTCCAACTATGGTGAAAGGTCCGGTAAAGAAGGGCGGGACCCCAGCTTCCCACCATGTCCATACTGGAGGCTTTTTCTGAAGAGGACTGGCCAGTCAGCCTGCCTCTCTAACCTGTATGGTCTGCCAGGCAGATGAATTGAGCTCACACAGGCAACAATGTAACTCCCCAAACTCACCCTTCCTTAGCATTCATTCGACTTTGCCTTAATACCCAGCGAAAATGAAGAGTGGGTGAGCCTTGTTCTGTTTCCAAATAGGCCTTTCCAAAAACTAGCAAGTCACCAAGTCTGTCACCCAAACCTGATCACCCCCACAGAGCACACCCAAAGGCTTCAGACTCTACCGGCAGATTCTCTGGGACCCTTGGGCAGGCCTTGGTGTAACCAAGCTGCCAGTTGGAGGGGTCAGCAGTGGACCAGCCCAGGCCCCGCCCCTCAGCCTGATGGATGCAGAGGTCCTGGCTTTATTTTATTTGCTTGTGCCTTGCCCTTTTCTCCTCCGAGGGCCAACGCACAATGCACACAATCCTACATCACACGGAGCGAGCGACGGAGCCAAACAACCGCACATCATCAGTTGCATTGATTTGCACAGACACTCATAAAAACTTTACTAGACACCAAATAATTACAGGAAGGGGCCAACCTCCAATTCGGCTGAGCCGCAGTGTTTTGAAGTGGATTTAAGATAGAGATCAAATAGGAGAGGCACCCGCCCTGGCTCACACCCACCCCCCCCATCCCCAGCCGTGGACCCTCAGGGTGAAAACCAATGAATTTCCCTGGCCTTTGTGAATTTGTGTCCGATTCTGTGAGTTATTCTTGAGATCCTAATGAGGCTTTTATGACTCCAAACATGGTCCTTCACCTTCTCTTTGTTCTGGCTCCTGTCCTGGGTTGAGGAGCCCCTTGTTCTTAAACACAGAATGCTGAAACCATCCATTTGGCAAGAAATGCAAATATTCTTAAAGAAAGTGCTGGGTAAAAGCAAACATAGCACACACACACACACACACACACACACCAGTCCCTAACACGGGTTTCTGAGCAATGGGGGGAAAAGTCCCAAAGCCTTAATTGTGAGTGCTACCTGCTCTCAGCTCCAGGTTTCATAGCACAGTGAATGAAGGAGACTGAGCTATCTGCTGAACGCCCAGGCAGTGCCCAGAGTCTTGTGGCCAGCACCTTGACTTCACCTGTCCCAGAGGTATTGAATTTGCAACAAGTCTATTTTCCCTCTGGCTCTAGAGGAAGAAGAGAAGGGGGACAAAGAGAGCCCCCGTGTCTAAATAGCAATTCCCCTTCATACAATTATTCATCAGATAGTAAGTCTAGAGTCCTACGGTGAGCCAGGCACACAGAGAGCCAGCTCTTCCACATCACCCTCCCAGCAATCCTGGAAAATCAGTGCATTATATCCATTGCACAGACAGGGACATCGAGATGCAGAGATGCGGTCCTGTCACCCTAATGTTTCCTAACCAGACCTTCAGACAAGATCTGCAGTACTTCCTGAGGCCTGCCATTCTCCATCTTTAATCATTGCCTGGCTGGTGGGAGACCTGAGCTCTGGGCCATCCAGTCCTTCCCAAGGGCTGCGGGCAGCCTTTGGACCTGAGGGAGCCCGATTTCCTGAGATGTGGAGCAAGCCCATGACTAATAGTGCAAACTAATGGCCAGAGTGGGGGTTGTTGGAAGGCTGAGGGACTTGGCTCATCTCAGGGCTCTAGACATAGTACACAGTGGTCCCCGTTGGAGAATGAGAAGCACCTCAGGGGTCCCTCCCCAGTCTCTCCTCTTTGGAGAATCTCCAACTGGGCTTTTACCAGTGCAGGAAGACCTCAGCCGCTTTTCCCTAGGCGTTGGGAAGTGACGGTCCCATCCTTTGACCCGTGTGTTATGTGTTAAGTTCAGCTGGGATGCCTGGTCGCTTGGGAATTGGAAATTCCCCACCTTCGACCTCTGCTGAGCCTTGGGCGCGCCCTTGCTCCACTTCCGGAGTCCACGGGTTCTTCAGCACCGAGGACCTGGGGCCAGCTGAGTCTCCCGGAGAGCTGCTGCCGACCTGAACCACGGCTTGGGGCAGCTTTGATTCAGCGCACCGAAAGTCTCTTGAGATCTTGAAGTTCCATTAGCCTGGAGAGCAGCATGGGGTGGGCCTAGGTGCTCTGTGGCCCTGGTCCTTGTGATAGGGCAAAAAGGCCCATGCTGGATGCTTCTGAAACTCTCCTTACTGGGGCATCCAAAGCCGCGCCTGGTGCTCAATCCTGCTGTGTTCTGAGACTCCAGCTGTGGTTCTAAACCTAGAGGATACTCTCCTCTCTCTCTCTCTCTCTCTCTCTCTCTCTCTCTCTCTCTCTCTCTCTCTCTCT
>NW_026068008.1:1613624-1696748 GCF_014885135.2 Alexandromys fortis
CACACACACACACACACACACACACACACACACACACACACGAACACACACACGCCCTGAGCGCGCTCGTACGAGGCGGGTCGCTACCGAAAGAAATTGCAAAGTCCTACAGGAGACCCAGGAGCTTCAAGGCAGGGCTCAGGAGCTGCGCGCCTCCGGGAATAGGTAGATTCCAGATCCCTCCTGTTCGTTTCTTGCAAACCCAGCCGCGCTGGCAGCCTGCCTCCACGGTCTTTGCTCAGGTGGAAATAATCCTGAGCGGATTCTGCCACAGACTTCGGAGACAGCAAGCATCCCGCGTCGGACAGCGCGGGTGTGTCCGGGAGTGCAAGCGGCGCGGTCTCCGTCCTTGTGAGTCTCAGAGCAGCAGGGGGCAATAACTGGTACCAAAACAATGGTTGAGATCCCGCGGAGCCAGGAACTGCTTGAGGACCGCTGAGAGACGTGGGATCCCAGCCTGGGCCGTTGTCCTTCCTGTCCAGTCGTATTATTCTTCCACAGGAGCAGAGGCTGGGAGGCCAAGAACCCTAAGGATGCTCATGGACGAAACATGGACGACTGCGCGCGGATTTGTGAGAAGGACCGGTGATCGTCAATTAAGGCTGAGAGAGTGAGGACAAAGGACAAGGACCAAGGTCGGGAGAATGGACCGAAGGAAGCAGTCGTGGAAGAGAGATCAAGGTTGTGGATGGAGCATCCTCAATCAGACCAGAGACGGACACCTAGTTTTCCTTTCCTACCAAGGAGTCGCCTACATTTACGGCAGCTCGTCCGGGGTCGAACAGGGCTGCGGCTTGGACAGGGCGCAGAGAGAGACGCTAATAACCTCTGCACCTTGGACATACAGCAGCCACGCACCAAATGGGGGCTACAGGTGTGCCCTCAGCGCTGAAACCTGGCTTCAAGTACTGCCTAATGCGCAGCAAACGCAGCCAAAGGCCCAGACCCGGTCTTAGACTCCAGTCACAGGGTCAGGAAAGCCTCAGAGGCCGGGCCGCAGGAGCCTCTGTTCAGTCAAAGAGAAAAGAAGAGCGATGGAGTAGAAATGGCAAGGCACAGGGAGTGTGGGGAAATGGGAAGGTGAGAGATGGGGGTAGAACACTGCACGGAGACTTCAAGGTCCGAGTGCATCTTTAGGGCTCCAGACAGAGAAGATACTTGGCAGCCTGAAGGAGGTGGCGAAGGTCCCGGCTTGAAACTAGGGATTTCGCCTGCAAGCGGTGCCCAGCAGTGGTTGCAGGGACACACAGTGGCCAGCAGAGGGCGGAGTGCACCCGATCGGCCAGCCGGCCCGGCGCGCGGTTCGGTGCCTCCCGGCTTTGCACGCCTAGGGCTTACTCGCCCCGGCTTCTTCCCGCAGCTATGCGCCGGGGCCCAGAAACCCAGAGAAGGCAGCCCAGGCCCAGGCCCAGGCCTAGGCCCAAACTCGGAGCTCAAGGCCTAAGATTTCCCACACTGGGTAAAGACAAGAGGACGAAGGGTGTGTGGAAAAAAAAAAAAACCCTCTACATCCACATACCCATGCTCTAGGATACAGACACATAAAGGCGCCGAGAAATACTCAGAACACAAAGCCACAAACACAAAACCCCTGAACGACACAAAACAATTCAGGAACTTGGGGACAAACAGAAACACAAAGGTAACTCGGAGATACACATATAGAGAAAACTCTATGAGAGACATTACAGGGGCCCGAGGCACACACAAAGGCACGGGCATCTTCATGGTCACACAGACACAAGGACACATACAAAGATGTGCAAAAGCATGACACAGAAGCAAGAGAAGGTCTGCAGATATGCACACAACACACAGGCACTCGCAGCTTGGAAAGTCTCAAGGCCACACAAACACAAAATTGTATGTGCACAGGGACTCGGGTGCACAAATACTCAATAGCATCAGAGTCGGGAGCGCCGACACGCACAGACACACTCGGATACCCACCGACGCACAGGCAGGTACTGGGGTGGGGCGGTGACCGCTAATCCTCCACAAAGCCGGGCCCCTCCGGGGGGGGGCCCGAAGCACAGGGGGCCACTTCTGACCAAGCCTCCTGCAAGCTCCAAATCCGATCCGCCCTCTCGCCTCCAGCGGGGTCAGGGGACCCGCCCTCCGTGCCCTCCACCCCCACCCGGCTCCGCGCCGCTGCTCCACTCCCGGAGGGGCTAGGGCCGCCCTGCAGAGGCTCACCGAAGGCAGCCAGCTCCTGCCCTGGGGCCGCATCATCCCTCCGGCCGCACCATCCCTTCAGGACCAAGCACGCGCAGTAGTGGTGGGGCCCGAAGGTGCCCAGGGTTCTGACACGAAGTCTTCTAGTTTCCTTCCGAGGGTGTCAGGCGAGGTGCACACAGGAGTCGCCAGCTGCGTGTCTCTGGCCTTGTGCTGCCCGGTGTCGGTGTCGAGGCCCACTTTGCCCAGGCTGGCCAGCGCTCGGTCTGGACCCCTGGCCAGGCCCCTTGGCCACAGTAAAAGGGCACCTACTGAAGAAGTCACCAGAATTTCCTTGGAGCAGTCAGATCCGCGACCTCCTAGGTCTTCACCCCTAGATCTTGGCGACACCATTTCTTACCTGCACCTCATACTCCAAACCCTGGGAGGCCCAGCCTTCGTCCACGGCCGCCTCCAGTGACCGAGCCCCTTTCCAATCCTGTTGATCCTCTTACAGTCTCCTGGTCTCAACTCTGCTCTGACCGTCCTCGCCCACCCAATGACTCCCACTCAGGATCTGGGGGCCCCTTCAGCTCACTCTCCCGCCCTATTTCTGCCAGGCCAAGGTTTTCAGGACCCCCTCAATCAAACTGCAGCCCGTCCGTCCCCGTTCCCTAGCCAGAGCTTCCTTTGACCAGTCAGGGGCGATTTGAGGCTCACTATCTCCCGATCCCTGGTGCCATCCCTCTCTTCGTACCGAGCTGTCCGGTGCAAGCACTGCAACCTACCTTCGCCGACAAGTCGGAGTCCCCGGGCGTCGACCCCGCCTGGCGCCGTCCCGTGGAGGAGTCACTGAGCTCCTCGCCTTCCGCAGTCTGGCCTCGCTCGGAGCCACTCCTCTGTGCGCTGGAGCTCTTAAAAAAATATATTAATAATAAAAAAGGCAAGAAAGAAAAAAAGAAAGAAATCCTGATTCCCCCAACTCCCAAATCAATTTTTCAAGAGGGGTGGGGCACAGGGTTTGTTTCGATGGCTACGCAAACTTCTGCCAAGGATGGGTAGGATGGCTGGCCGGGGCCGGGGCGCGGTGCGGGGTGCAGGCCGGGGGCTCAGGGAGCCCTCCCGCGGGGAGGGGGGGCGGCGACGGCACTATTTGACGTGGAGCCGCCGGCTCATCCCGGCGCAGTGATACGAGGCGCACCAATGAGTTCAAATGTCAGGAAGTTTGAGGAGGGGTGAGGCGGCTCCCGGCCGGAGTATCCCTCCGCCGCCAGTCCCAGCTCTAAACCGAGCAGCTCCTCGGGCGCACCATGGCACTGGAGTAGTGCGGAGAGAGCGCCCGGAGCCCCGCGGCCCGCTGCGCCCCGCCCGGGACCCCGCTGCGCCGCCTGCGCCCCCCCCAACCCGTGGGGCCGCCCCTGCACTCCCGCCCCCTCCCCCGCCCGTCGTCGCCGCCGCCGCCGCCTCCTCCTCCCGGCGGCTCCGCGTGCCGCCCGCCGCCGCAGCCGGGACCCGGCCGGGACTGACAAGCAGGTGACAGGCGAGCCGCGGGCGCGCGTGGTTGCGAGTGGCCCGGAGAGCGCGGCGCGCGGGGCTGCCAGCCGCCCGGGCCCGCCCGCACGACGCCGGGGCCCGGGGCCAGCGCGCCGCCGCTCCACGCTCGCCCGGGGGCAGCTGGCGGCCCCGACCCCGCGGGCGCCGCGCCTCCCCGGCTGAAGCGGAGCGGGCGGACGGGCGGGAGGGCGAGCGGCCCGTCCGGCAGGGTCCGCAGCGCTCCCGGCATCCCATGGATATAGCAACAGGTCCCGAGTCGCTGGAGAGGTGCTTCCCTCGCGGGCAGACGGACTGCGCCAAGATGTTGGACGGCATCAAGATGGAGGAGCACGCCCTGCGCCCCGGACCGGCCACCCTGGGGGTGCTGCTGGGTGAGTGTGGGTCACAACGCCTGAATAGTTCTTGTCAGGGGTAGGACCATCGTGCCGCTGTGGACACTGGCACGAGAGTCAAAGGATAAAGAAAATGGGTTTGAAGGACGTGGGGAGGGGGTCCGGATCCCTGAAAAGACCACTGAAGGGCAACAAGCACACATAGACAGCCTCCCCGAAGGGACAACGTGTCACCCAGACAGAGAACCGAATAGCCTCAGCTGTCACTCACACCATCCTCTACGGGGCTGGGTTTTAGAACTGCTACCACGGACGGGGCTGAGGTGGGAAGCGGGTATTAGGGATGGTGGAGAACCAAGTTGTCACTTTAGAGTCCGGGAGAGGTGCCAGGTCAGCTAGGGAAAGAGAACTTCTAGAAGGAAAAAAAAAAAAACCTATCCCCGGTTCCATCCAAACCACGGGTCAAGGGGCAGAAGGCACGATCAGCATCGTGGGCGCTGGGCGCGTGTCAGCCAGCGAGTAACCCGGCCTGACCTCGCTGGTTGGATCCCAGCCGGCCACCCCGCGCGGAGCTCCTTCTCGTTGGATCTCCGCAGTTGGGGAGAGCGCAGTGCCCAGCCAAGGTTGCAGGCCATCGGCCTCTCCGTGCCCCAGCTTACGGACAGGGACGTGCTGTCTGTGGCTGCCGGGTCTCTGGCGCGGCGGCTGGGGTTCCTCTGGCGAAGGGTGGCGCTCCTGGACTGGGCCAGACGGCGCTGACGGCCCGGCTCTCGTCCTGTGCGCTGCAGGCTCCGACTGCCCGCATCCCGCTGTCTGCGAGGGCTGCCAGCGGCCCATCTCCGACCGCTTCCTGATGCGAGTCAACGAGTCGTCCTGGCACGAGGAGTGTTTGCAGTGCGCGGCATGTCAGCAAGCCCTCACCACCAGCTGCTACTTCCGGGATCGGAAACTGTACTGCAAACAAGACTACCAACAGTAAGCGCCTCTCGCCCTCCTCTCTTTCCCCGCCACGGACCAGCACTCCAGCCCGGCCGGTCCCTGCCGGGAAGTGTCCGCGCCGCCCTACGGCCGGCTCCGGGCTCCACTGGGCTTGGTAGCTCGGTGGGCGCAAAGGGCTGCGTGTCTCCGGGCTGGGGCCAACTATCGCATCCCAGCCGACACTGGTGGGGTGGCCCCTAGGTGCCATCTGTTGTCCCGGAAACCTGCGCTGAGTGACTGAATTGGTGTACAAGACAAAGCCCTGGGCAGACTGGTGGATATGATGCTTGTACTGGGGAAGGGCTTGGCCCCACTAAGGCCTGAAGTGGGAACCAACAATTTATTATCCAAGAAAGGCATTGCTTTAGAGAGCCAAGCCTGACTGTGTGCTTCCCCAATCCAAGAGCATCTGGGATTCTTGAAGCCAGGGAGGTGGGTGCTGAACACCAGCTGCCGTTCTGGCAGGGAGGTCCGCACCCTGCATGGTTCCTTGTGGCACTTTTCTTCTCTGGTAAAGAGAAATGGGTGTCCATCTTCCTAAACCGTTTCATAGGGGAATTTTGCCCTTATAATTTTTCTTAGCTGGAGCTAGGAAGCCACCACCTCGGGATCCTAGTTGGACTGAAGGAGTCAGGCCTCCCCAGATGGCCTCCTTTCTTACAGTGTACTGGGAAAGAGTGGTTGACACGAGACAAGTGTGTTGAGCCCTACCTATAGCTTCCAGGCTAAACTGGTGCTGGGGATTTGTATGGCTGGAGGCTGGGGACAGAGCACAGCAGCTTTTTCTTATGACCTGCCTGGGGTCATATACCTGGAAATGCAATTGGAAGAGGGGGGGGGACGACAATGAGGAGCCTCAGTGGAGAGAAAGATGTGGGGGTCCTGGGAGTGGGGTTGCAGGGATAAGCGTGTGTGCGCCTATGGGAACTTCTAAGCGGTGCTCAGAAAGGTGTCTTGGATGGGGCTGCAGGTCCAGGTCGGATGGCTGCTCAGGTGCTTTGGGCTCGCGGTTCTTAGTACCTAAGCCTTTGGAGGAAAAGGCGGCAGGGCTATGTGTGCCAATCAGTGAGTGCAGCCAAAGTATTTGTCACCAAATCCAAGGTCTAGTGTGAAGAGGGGCAGCTAGACTCTTTGACTGGGGCCTGCAAATACCAAACTTGAGGCCGGAGTCCAGCACAGGGCTTTGGCGGCAGGTCCAGGTCGGAAGTGTTCCCAATGACTGGGGAAACCACAGAAACTGCTTTCTGCACCTTGCTCTTTTTGGTGGCTGGAGTAGGTGGTGTTTCTATGGGCAAGAATCGGGCTGGGTTTCAAAGATCTGTCCTTTTGTTGGTCTTATAACGTGGTGTAGGACTGGCCCTCTGTATGGCGTTCCCTGGGTGGAGGCACCTTGTTGAGTTCCTTGCAGCGTCTGTGCCTGACGTTCACCCACAGCCGTGCCGTGCAGCCGCACAAATAAAATGGGGTAGCAATGACTGGGGATTGGGGATGACTCAGGCAGCCCCTCTCTGGGATGTGCTCCTGGCTGAACTCTGGGAGAAACCTCATATATCCCACTTAGCCATGGACCTTAGCAGCCCCACACGTGGGTTTTCTAAGAGGCCTGGGAAAGTAGAAAATGGGCCTCTGAAACTTTGGGGGTGGTTTTAAATTTTTTAATTTCAACACTGGAAAGACTTTGCAACCTTTTGCACATAGTTGCCCCTAGGGTCGTTCTGGAGCTGAGAGAGAGAGAGAGAGAGAGAGAGAGAGAGAGAGAGAGAAAGAGCAAAGACACCTCCCAGGTCCTTCTGGCTCAGTCACTAAATAGCCACAGGAGCTGGATTTTGCCTTAGAGAGAAGAGTGACCAACCTCCCCACTTTACAAAACAATTAAACATTTGCAACTTCTTTGTCCCACTGATATTTGTTTTTGAAAGAAAAGAAAAACACTTCACCAAAGAACCGGTTTCTACCCAGTTGCCAACCCTGGTGCTGGGGAGGAATTTGTTCCCCAGGACTCTGGTCCCTGAGTTTGAAGTGTGCATCCTCAGAAGCCTGGGGAAAGGGGAGTCTGTTTTACCCTCTCCTCTCATCCTTCCCTCCTCCATCATTCCTTCTTCCTAACGATAATGACAATTAAGTACCTGCTACAGGCGGGCCTCCTGGTGTGCTTGGGCGGGGTAGTCGTTATCAACACAATCTTGGGGAACAAATCCCCAGGGTCTCCTGGCAGCATTTTTGCAGGGAACAGATCGGGCAGGCTCCCTGAGAACTCACACGGAAACAATGTTCTTTTTACACAATAAAAAAATATTTTTATTCATGATTTTTTCTTTGAGAATCCCACATACATATTTATTTCATGTGTGCTCAAATGCTTTTCATACGAGAATTAAGGCAAATGGGTGCGGAGACGTGCTTTCTTGATTTTGAGTGTGTGCCTCCCCGGCACTGGGAATTTACAGCAACACACACACACACACACACACACACACACACACACACACACACGTTTTATAAAAGGCACCCCTTACCCGGCTGAGCGGAACGGCAGGCTTGGTCCTTGTAAAGAGGTTCCTGGTCTTTTTGATGTGTGTCTTCCTTTCGGTTTGTTCTCAACGATCTCAGGCACCCAGAAGCGCGAAGTTGTTTTACGCACCACAGGGGCGATTAATTAGCTATTGGGAACATTTAGGACAATTGATAAAATCAACTCGCAGGCCTGGCAGAGCAAGGAAAAAATGCGGGCCGCGGAACTGGGACTTTTTTTTGTTTGTAACCTGAAAACTCTCCTTTTTGCCTGTCCTTATGTGCGTTTCTGGAACTCCTTCAAAGAGACCTCGGTACTCTTCCGAATAGAAAACCGAGTTAGAAACCGGGAAAACACACGGCCTCCGCAAAATCGCTAACACCGTCTTCCACTGGAGAAACTATGAGAAAAAAAACTGACAACCTCCCTCCCCAATATATGTTGTTTTTCTTGGCAGTTTGGTGAAATCGAATTATGTAACTCCCTTCTCTTGCCGGCTGTCGCTCACTAGCTCCGAACGCTTCTTGTCTGGAAAAGGTTTCTGTCCTAAGGAGGTGGTGGATTCCTGGAGGAGGCTCCGGAAGGGGGGGGAGGGTCGGTGGGAGAGTCCAAAAATCTGTCACACAATGGAGTCTGAGGGCTTGTGGAGCGGCTTCGGGGCCTGGGGGATATTAGGTGTGCGCGCGGGAGCCTTTTGTGCTGGGTGGTGGAGGGGGGGGGTGGATGCGGAGCTCCTTTTGGGAGCTCTTCCACTCGCTTGTAAGGGACCTGCCGAGGCGCCCAAGCCTCGGGTGCTGCGACCTCCCTGGCTCTGCTGAAAATGCTGGCGAAATCCTTGGGTGAGTTCGCCCAGGTAGAGTACCCCTCCGCGGCAGAAGTGGGCATCCAGGCTATGACTTTGACAAAAAGCATTCTGAGTCCTGGTGTAGTTTTTAAAACGTTTCTCCCGGCTAGCTGCGGCCGCAAGTGGCTCAACCCGGCTCTTCCCCATCACCTTCTTTTCCTCGGAAGTGTTTACCCAGGCTAAAGCTTTCCTGGATCGGGAGACTCACCGCGGCCTTGCCAGCAGGGACAGCTAGTGTCAGTGTGCCATCTGTGCCAGGCTCCTGGCCCTTTCTCGCTCCTGGGTTTCGTTTCCCAGCTTGGAAGGAAGGCCTCTTCCTTAGATGTACTCGCCATCGGCACCCGCTTAACGGTGGGATCCCCAGCCTGAATCTCCCCACTGTATCAAACGAATTCAGAGTTACAAACACTCCAGCCCACTGCCTGGGGTACCGGCCCTCTCAAGAAACCTGCTTAGAAAAAGGAGCCAGTACGTGGCCTTACAAAAGTGGGGTATTCTCTCTGGAGCCCCAAAGACTGAAGGGCTCCCCCTGCCAGCGCCAGTCCGGGGATCCCTGGTCCCTTAGAGGGAGCCTGTACGTTTAACCCCAGCACCTCCTCTGTGGGCTGGAGGTGAGGGGAAGACTTCCTGCTGTGCAGGCATCTGGGGCTGAAGGAAAGCATTATTCACAGCCCGACTCCTGGCTCACCCTCTATTCCCAAGGCTCTGGGCTGCTGTGGCCTTATTTGTTTGCAGTGTTTTTCTCAAGTGGAGGGAAGCGGCTGTGAGAATCTATTCTATGGTATGTGATTGGAAGGTCCGGGTTTCTTCCTGCTTCATGCCAAACTTAGAAACACAAAGCCACGAGGCACCTACCTGACCCTCTGCGGTAAAACCAAGACCTGCCTACCTAGGAAAGTATTCTTATAGACTCTCTAGATTAGGTGCCCAAAGGAACTGGTGTCTTTGCCTGATATGTTGTTACCCTTTGGAAATTATTGCTGTCCTCGGGGTTGCATTTGCAGGGAATGTCTTGTCTCCAAAAATCCTCTCCAGACTTCGGACAGGTTTCTAAGTAGATCAACGTCGTCCCCCAGGGAAACCATTCTCCTTTGCCTGAGAGGACACTGCCTCCCTCTGCTACAAAAAAGCTTTAGATACTGAGTCACAGCCAGGTTCACCCCCAGCCCTAGCACTCAGCTAAATGGCAGCCCACCCCAGCCCTTGTCTCTACCCAGCTGATGACATCACCTTGCTCTGTGACTGCGGTGACTGCCAGCGAGGATTCCAAGGGAACCTGGTGGAGCTTCAGTCAATGTTTTCATCTGAAGGCATCCTTTATCCTCGGCTTCAGTGTTGGAGAAACTTCTGCTTGTGAGGATGGGTGCAGATGCCAATACTGTGTTAGCATCTTGGGCTAGCATGTGACTCTGTTCCTCCAGGGGTCGTGTATTGGTCCAGAGAAGCAATATTTCCACCGGGCAAGCAATGGCATCTCCACGGCCTGCATATTACTTGGGAAAGCATAGTCAATAATATGATTTCTCAGCCTATAATTGTTCTGACTCAAGTGCCAGACAAGAAAGGTCAGCCTACATCTCCCGGGGGGGGGAGGGGGAGATGTGGGGAAGAGACCCCAAGTTCAGAAGGAAGACAGACATAATGGTGGCAGAGCACTCCAGAAGGTTGGAAGATAGCCTGTGTCCATACTCACTGGCCTTGTGAAGTTTCTATTTGTGATGTGCTAGTATACTTCCCTGGGGGAACTGTCTTGTGACTATGCCGGATTTTGAAAGAGACAGCCTGAGGGAGGGAGACAGACTGGAGCGGGGGAGTAGGGGAGTGGAGGGTTGCAGGGTATATAAGCACAGTCCAACAACTTTGGCATCACTTTGGCCAAAGGATAGAGGACACTCCCAATGTCATGAGTTAAAACTTGCAATTTGTTAGACTCACAGTTGGTCCTTGGCCTGAGGTTTGGAGGTTGGGAAGATGGTTCACGCATCATCAGAGCCGGTGTGAGTTTGAGTTTTCAGTTAGCCCCGAAGTGGCCAGGACTCCAGGTTCTCTGACTGTCCCAGCCAGATCTTTAGCTCTCTACAATTCCCAGGTTCTGTGTTGATGGCAGCAAAGAGCAAAATCCAAATTATGTATATTTATTACCACTGCGGTCAGAAGTGGAAAGGTAACGGGAGGGGGGGGGAGGTCTGAAAAAGTTGGTTCAAAGGCAGGGGAAGAGAAGTGGCAGATGGCGGCTGCCTTTCCATCAGCCGCTGGTGTTCTCCATTCATGTCATAAATGTCTCCTGTCATTTGATGCCAAAAGCAACATGATTTGGATCCCTGGTGGCCTATAGAGGTTTTCTCCTCCTCCTCCTCTTTTTTTCCCCTGCAGTAAATGTTTATTTGTTAATAATATACTTTAAACAGCCCAGCCTTGACCTCAAGTCTCCTGAAGCATCCATCTTCTTCTAGAAAAATGTTTCAAAGTTTGTGTAATTTGGGGGAAAGGTGTAAGTGACGGGCAGAGAAGGGCCTGTGTTTGCTCTAACTACTGCTGTGGCGTGCAGTGCTGGGGCACAAGGGGCCACTGTGTTCCCAATGGCATCTTTCTTGGGTTTCAGGCCCAGCTGACAGCACTTCCTCAATGGCCTTTACCTTTTGCTTGTCTCTGATGAGTTCAAATAAATTCTCCCGCAAGCCTTCCTTTGTTATTTCTCAGGGCAATACTGTCTCTGTCTCAGCTCCATGACCCTGGGGTCCTGAAGGAAGATGGGGAGACACGTGGAGAGAACAGGACCTCAGGGAGTGCCTGGCCCCAAGTGACCCTAGACACCTGGCTATCCTGGTGCTCTGGAGAAAGTCTCTTTTCTAGAGTCTCGTTCTAAAAGAAACAAAACTGTTTGCTTCCTGGCTGGCCTGTGCTAGACTCTCTCTCTCTCTCTCTCTCTCTCTCTCTCTCTCTCTCTCTCTCTCTCTCTCTCTCACACACACACACACACACACACACACACACACACAGAGAGAGAGAGAGAGAGAGAGAGAGAGAGAGAGAGAGAGAGAGGGGTAGAGATTGCTGGCTTAGGAGGGAGAGGCAGGAACAAGCTGCTTAAATGAACAAAGGTGCTGGGGAGGAAGGTGAACCTACCACAACACTGGGCCTCCAGCTCCCCAGCACCTCCGGTGGGAAAGAAGGGGCCGTGCTGAGCTGGGGCATGCTGGGGGTGACTGTGTCTCTCTCTCCCCACCTGCCGCCTGCAGAGGGGATTCTAGCGCTGAGATTGCTGCAGTTACTTGGGTCATCCTTGTGCATCCTAGTTGAAGCCAGGGTGGAAATCAGAGGGCTAAGATGCTATAGGGTAACCTGAGCTCTGAGAGGAGCGCTGCTGTCAAAATAATTAAATAAATAAGAACAAGGTTGCTAGCAAGTTCTACTTTGGGAAACAGGCCCTAATCACCTCCAAGTAACTGGGGCCAGGGTCTGAGCCTCAGTTTCCTCATCTGTGGAATGGGGATGACAGGTCCCATCTCATTGGGTTGCTCTGAGGACAAAGTGAAGCAAATTCAGAGATGCCAGCCTGGCCTGGTAGGAAATTCAGTCGCCGTGTGTTTTCTTCCTTCCTGCTGGGAAGTAAGCAGGAGGCAGGAATGCTTTGTCTACCGTGTGTAGGAGGCCTTAGGCCTGCAGCCACCTTTTGCTTCTCACCGAGGACTGGGGCCAGCCTCTGAATCCCCTGAGAAGGAAAGGCTCTGTTTCCCGCCACATGCAGTCTATGGATGGCCGCCATGACTAGTAGGCTCGATGGGACCATTTTCTCTAACACTCTGGGACTTGACCAGTGCAAATGAACTTGCAAGAGCAGAGCGGGGTTGAGAGGAGTGGGCGAGTTGGATCATTTCTTCTAGAAAGAAACGGTACTTGTTGAGTGCCTGTGGAGTTCACTGGCTTTATGCCCCCAGCTGGACCTGTGGGCGAGGAAACAGGCTCCGAAGGGGTCCGTTCCTTCCTGGGATCCCCAGGTCGCCATCTCCTGACTTGCTGGAGCCCCAGATATTGAGTCTGAACAATTGAACCTATTTTCTGAGCGCCGGACGGGAAGGGTTGGGCAGGGGTGGGTCCCTGCCCTCCTTGGACTGAGTGCTCTTGAGGGACCAGCCCTGACTAAAGGACAGAAAGGTTAGAATAACCCCTTCCCAGAGGGAAGAGCTCCGTTTGCTGCGGCCACGGAAGCCTGGGCCTGCAGTATGTTCCAGACACTCCTCTCAGCCGGTCCTGCCCGGAGTGGGGCAGCGAGGGTGTGCAGGCTCCCGGGCTCCTCGGTAGATGGAGCAGGGGCATTGGCAGTGGTTGATGAATTTCAGTGTCACCAGGGGTTTAGCCCGGATTTGGGAACCGCGCGCTCTAATACGAGCACACGGTCCTGCCCTTTCTAACGCGCAGCCCTTTCACCCAGCCGCTGATTTATGAAGGAATCCGATCCGATCCAGGACGGGCTGGGCTGGAGCCCGGAACCCTGGGCCCCGCCGCAGCCACTTGGGTACCCTCGCAGCTGAGGGATCCTCGAAAGCGTCGAGACTCGTCGCGGCTGGAGTCCGGGTGCCCTGAGGGATAGAGCACCTACACGGAGTGGCGGAATGGCACCCCCTTGGAACCACCGGAGGGAGCGGGTGGGGAGGGCTAGCCTTAAGGTTCCGGCTCCCCGGCCCTCCGGCCCACCCCTTTCGGCAAGCACGAAAGCAAGTCGGGGAGGTTTGTTGATCTAGGGAACAGAACATTGAAGGGAAGCCTGTAAGATCTTTTTCCCGCCTGAGAAATGTCCAAAGTTCGTCAGATCCTGGAGCTGGCAAAGGGGCCCGCAGCTGAGTACCCAGCAGGGCTGCGTGCGCAGCAGACTTGGGCCTCCTCCTCCTGTGTACCATCACCGAGGCTGAAGGTTTTTACCCCTTCCAGATTTGGTTTGCAGGGGAGGGGGTGTGGTTGTATCAATCCACAAATATTTACCCTTAACAGACTTGTATCTGTGGAGATTTCGAACAAAGACAGTTTAGGGGGATTACAAAAACCCTAAACCCCGTTTTTCTCCCGGACTTGGTACTTTAAATGCCAATTACAGGCGAGCCATATCCAACAGCAACCGGGGAAGGCGGGAAGGGTCCGGGAGGGTGTGGGGGACGAGTGCAGCCATTAAATGTAACTTTTCATTATGAAAAAGGATTTCTCTGGTTTTATCTTCTAATAAGATTATGTCAGGAACACAAGTACCTAGCCTGGTGCTGAGTGACAGGGCTCTGGCGTTTAATCAGAAACTGACCGCTCAAACCGCGGGGCCCTTTGTCCCACCGAGTGACCGACGGAAACCTGCCGCCCTAATCCCCTTATTCATGTCAAGCAGAGAAAAGAGGCTGAACACCTTACAACCGTGTCCCCTCCACCCCTTCCGAGGGTGACTGGAGGAGGGGGGCCTTCGAGGTCCCTAGAGTCCCCATTACCAGCTTTTCGTTTAGGAGCGGTTAGGGCCACTTGAGTTGGCTAAAAGGAGCAGAAGAGAAGGGGGAATATGGAAAACTCAGTTGGCAGCATCTGGGAAATGGAGACATAGATCCACAAGCAGAGGGTACCTTAAAGTCGGGTATTTGGGGTCTCCAGCTTAAGGGCATGTAACTACCGCCCTAGTCAAGGCAAGTCTGAAAGGCAAGTCTGATAGGAGCCAGCATGGAGGTCCAGTGGAGACAAGGGTCCTCTGAGGAGCAGATTTCCTTAGCGTCTAGGGACTAATACCGCAGTCCTGAAACTCCCGCAGATCTGGAGCTGGCATTCCCAGCTGTGAGCTCAACCCCTTTCTTCAGAAGCCAAATTCCTTTGTTCGACCCCCGCAGAAACCCGCTTCTCAGCCGGGGCACTGGAGTCTTTATTCTCCATTGCAGCTACCACTCCCTCACCCCGCCGTCCACCCCGCTCTAGTGCAGACGCAGCTCGGCCTTGTTACCACCTCTAGGAACCCCAGATGCCTGCATGGACTCAGAACCGCAGCTGTCACAGGCCAGCTAGAAGCAGGGACTTAGCGACTTCTAGGCACAGCGGGGAACCCGCAGCCTTGGAGGACAGGGCGAGCATGGTTCCTGGGGCCCTGCATTCTACTGAAAACAAGTAACCCTGATACCTAGCAAGAGAAACTCCTGAGGTCTGGGCTGCCCTCTGGTATAGTCATCCATACCCCCTGAGTTTTAGCCCAAGGCCTCCACGGAGCAGCATTTTGTCCTTTGCAAGAATTTTGTGTCTCATGCCAGATCTTTGGTTGTGCCAGGGACCCATGTACCCTGGCAGGGTGGGGTACTGGCAGTTAGTCTCCCCCAGTGCCTGTAAGATAACCCCCCAGAAAGGGACAGGCGAGACTGTTTTATGGAGTAAGAGACTGGCAGGGGTAAAGTTCCCATCTCTGGCTGCATTGGGACCCAGAGATTCAATGGAGGAGGGAGCTGGATTCCAGAGGAATGGGACCACAGGGCCCAAGGGTCTGGCTGGTAGAGTAAGTGACAACTGGGGCCAGGGACCAGTGGACCTGATAACTTGAGGCTAACTGCCCAGTATGCTTTCTGAGCCCCTCTGCAATCCCTGGCTCAGCCGAGTGGCAAGAGGCGGGGGCTGCGGGGGAGACTTTCTCCCTCGAAACACTTGATACCAACTTTTGTTTTTTTGGCAAGAAAAAATAAGGCTTGTTTGGAAAGGGAGGGGGCGTTAAGCGCGGAGGGAAGGAGTGAGCCTGCGGCAGGCAAACTTTGTGGATTAGGTTTCAGCGCCTCCACCCCACCCCCAGCCCCTCGGTGGTGATTTGTGTGCGGGGGTCTGTGACCCTGTGAGCATCAAACGGCCCGCGAGAACCGGCCGAGTTCAGAGGGACAGTGGGCAGAGGGGCAGCCTAAGACAACGCAGATGGTTCCTATCAGCCAGCTTGCCCGCCGCACCCTAGGCTCACAGGATCTACCCTCCTGGCCCAGGGCTCCTCCATTGGGAAGGGATGGACAAGAGGCCTTGAGTCTTGGGGAGACCACTATAGAGCTCAGACCACTCTAGGGGGTCAGAAAGCAGTGGTCATAAGACAGAAGTCTAGGACAGCATTGAGCTACCAGGCCAGACTGACTCAGAAAGAGGCCAGGGCTTGGCTGTTTGCTCTAAGCGGCCCAGGCCCGTTCAGGTAGAGAAGTCCTATGGTGCTTTTCCAGAGGCCAGCTTACCCGCTATAAGCAGTGGTCAGTGCCAGGAAAGTGCCCCTCCCAGAGGTGGGTCTTATCGCTGCTTTTTTGTTTGTTTGTTTGTTTTATTTTTATTTTCTGAGACAAGCTTCCTTTGGGTAGCCGCTGTGGCTGTTCTGGAACTTGCTCTGTAGTTGAGGCTGGCCTCGATCTTGAAGATCAGCCTGCCTTCTGCCTCCCAAGTGCTGGGATTACAGGCGTGCACCACCACCCAGCTCATTCATCCACTCTTTACTGGGGTTGGACAGGCTTCCCTCCTCCCTGCTTGAATTTGAACAACTGGCCTAAGCTGAGTTTGAAATCTGAAGTGCCTTCCCATGGCAGTGTCCTACATCTTGACTTGTCCTCTTAAGGGTGGGACCTTAGAGCTTGCTACCTCTCTCTCCCTGGAGCTACAACCAGGGCTCTCCACCCCCACAGATGCAGTATCCAAAGACACTGCTTACAGAACATAGAGCCTGCCCATACATCCCTTCAGGGTCTTTGGAAAGACTGCCACATCATGTTCCCCTGAAATCTCTTCAAGATCTTTGAAGCAAAGTGGGACAGAGGGGGCCCACATCTTTAATCCCAGCATTCTGGAGGCAGAGACAGGCAGGTCTCTGAGTTCGAGGCCAGCCTGGTCTACAGAGAAAGTTCCAGAACAGCCAGGGTTACACAGAGAAACCCTGACTTGGGCGGTGCTGGGAGGATCCTTGAAGCAAGGGAAGAACTGAGGCCAGGTGCCTTACTAGGCTTCCTGCATGTGGAAGCAAGAGCCAGGTTTGTGCACACCTGTAGGGGTTAGCACTTTGCAGTTTTCTGTAGAACTGTCTTCCAGGCTCTAGAGTTAGTACTTGCCTGAAGTGTTAGACTCCTGGCTCCTGAGAGGGAGCTGGTGGCAGGTGGCTAGGACAGTAGGATGGCTTTGAGGTTTCTGAACTGTGGAGGTCTGGGACATTCAAGGGTGAGAGGCAGGTTCTCTGATCCTTGTGTATGACTCCCAGACACCCTGCACTTGGCCCTTTATTCCCACAGTGGGTCATGGAGAGGCCAGCAGCCTGGCCAGGGCCACAAGGGCCAGTAGACTGCCAGGACCTCTCCCAGTTCCATCTTCCAGGATCCCTTCCTCGGGGGAGCAGCCGACTGGGTCATCTGTGCATGGAAAGTACATCTGTCCTCCACATGTTGGACACCAAGCTGAGGACATGTGGTTTCAGACGTGTTATCTTAATCATATTTATTAGCCAATCCTGAAAAGAGGGGGGGACTTGATACTGTTACGATTTAGAAGAGATCCCCCAATCTGCCTGACGACAGTTCAGGAGGAACAGCCGGGTCTCAGCTGGGCTTGGGACATGGGTCCGGAAGTCCTCTGGGCTGTTCCACCGTAATGATCCCTCTCTGCTGTGAAATGAGGGACACTCGCCTTTTCCATTTTTCCCCACGCAGAGGTCTGAAGCAGCATTAATTACATCGTCTTGACTGATAGCTGGGCTGCTAGAGTATGGTTCTAATCCTTATTAACAATCTCTAAAGTCAGGCATGAAATATGACTTTTGCACCACACTCTCCTGCATGTGCTTTTCTTTTCCAGGATATTTTTCAGGCTACCTCCAAGCCCCTCTGTTGTTCATGATTCTCTACCATAGGTCTAAAGTTGCCAGCCCAAAAGCCAGTCTTGCAGGGAGCCCAGACGGGGAGGGGGGTGGTGGTGCATGGCACATCTCCCTGCACAATGCAAATTGCTTCTGATTATTGAGCTTTCGAATATTTCCCTCCATCATGTTTTTATTAAGAATGCCAGCATATTTACGCTTGATAGTGTCTTCAATTATGTTAAAAAAAATAAAAAATAAAAAACAGGGGTTCCCCCTTCCATAGCAGTATGTAAAGAAAATAGTTGTCATGACCGCAAAATTACCATCTAAGCCTGGTTCGAGTCAAGCCAGCCTTGCTTTGACAAGCCCAGCAGGGCTGGGCGCTTTTTCTACTCTCCCCAGCTGCTAAGGAAACAGAGCTGAGGGGAAACCCTCGGCAGCCTGAGAGCTGCAGGGCGCTCGCTCGCTCGGCTCGGGATACCTCTCAGTAGCTGACTCTTCACAAGTCTGAGGCAGAAGGGGGCCCAGCTGCACAGGCTTCTAGAAGGCAGGGCAGGACCCAGAGAGCTTTCAGCAGCCGCTGCCGCCACAGCTGTGTGCTTGCTTAGAGCGGGTGGCCCTGGAGGCACAGCTCGGAGGGCTTTCCATTCTTCTGTGGCATTTTGACATAGGTGCTACTTTTATTTTCATTTTCAGGGAAGATAGGAGACACAGAGAAGTTAAGTAATTTGTCCAAGTTCACCCAGCCAGCTTGTGAACCTGAAAGTGGAAGACTGGCATTATATCACCAGAGAATTCTCCAGAGACCCTTTGGGAGGACGGATTCTCTGGCCTCTTGCTGGTTTGGTGCCCTGGCAGCAACCTGAAGTGGGAGCTCAGTGTACTCTGAATGGATGGCCCCTGATAAAAGTCCCATGCTTCTCCTGTGGTGTTGGGGTGTGGCTTGGAGAATGGCTATCTCACCAAGTCCTCCCGTCGGGGTGCAGTGGAGTTAGTGGGCTTCTGAACCAAGCCTTCCCTTAAGTCTCACTGGGGCTGCTAGAGCAGTAGGCAGGACATGTTTCAGCACTAATGGAGTTTAGCTGTGGCCTGTCTAGTTCCACTGGGCATGATGTCATTCCATCTTAGCCCCATATCCCTCTTGAGAAACAAGCTTAAGGAACTTCTAGTGACTTGCCCCAGGTCATACAGCTGGGAAGCAGCTGATGAGAGACACACGCAAGCATCCTGGGGTCTGAGGTGGGCTTTCTCATTGGTATCCTTTGAGCATGCTCCCTGAGTAACCTCTGTGTGCTTTGCAAATGCACAGAAGTAGGGAGATTCAGAGAGAAGTGGTTTCCCAGGACTGTGCAGCCAGGGGATGCCCTCCTACCCAGCAAGCACTGACAGGGCACAGCCAGACCTCCCAGGGCCATCTTTACCCCTGCATCGCCTTCCTGGCTCCGGACTGCTGCTACAGCAACTGGAGGCAGGCTGTGTCTGCCCTTTGAAGGGACAGCCGCCTGAGCATGTCACTTTGAACTGCAAAGGGGCCTGTGGTGAGGCTCAGCCCCCTCCCACGTGTCCCTGTCTGCCCACCCCACCAGGTCTGGTTCCAGTTGGCAGGCCTGGAGCCAGAGGGGGCGGGCAGGGCAGCTGCCCCCTGAGGGACATCAGACTACTAAGTGAGCAGTGACAGACCCCTGGAGAAGGACAGAGCTGACCTCGCACTGGTCTGACTGGCCTACATGGCAAGAGCTCAGGAAGGTCACTTAGGTGCCACCCTCCCACAGACATGCTCCCTTGGATGCAGAGATCTATCTTCTCAACAGTCACATTTAAATTTAAATGGCCGTAGTGACAGAGAGAAATAATTTGGAAAAGGAAACAGCTCCTCTTAGAGATGAGGAACCTAGTGCATACTCAGCCTGGCCAACATCCTGGAGGAGTCTCAGCAGGAGGAGTTAGGTGATCCTGGGCATCTGGATGGCTGCTCCCCACCAGGCCAGCTGAGGACCCAGCTGCTCAGCTAGCTTCCTTAGCCAGATTCTTCAACAGGACTTTGCAGCCTGAGTTCGAGTCTGCGCTCTGCTGCCTTCTGACTGTGTGTGTGTGACCTTAGGCTAGACCTCATTTCTAGGGCTGGTCCCAGTCTATCAAGATCTAAATGCTTGCTTCAGGGCAATAATGCCTTTCAAAGAACAGAGTCCCTGCAGGCCTCTGGGTAGGAGCCAGGCCGGTAAAGATTCCCTGATGGGTTTTCCTGAAGGTATTTGTGTTTGGGCCACAGCAGGTGTGTGTCTTGGGTACATGTGCTAAGCCTTGGTAGACGGTGAGGTAGATGATTAGTCGGTATGGAGGAATAGGACAGGAGCCAGACTTTTCGGTCTGAAGTCCTGGCTTGAGTCCTCTGTAGCTGTGTGAACCCTCAGCAGGCTCCTCGGCCTCTCTGAGTCTAGTTCTCTCACCAAAAATGTTGGTAGTCAAGGAACCTAGCCAGCCCCCAGAGTGGTCCAGATGTTAAGTGGGTCGATATGTGTGAAGGGCCACATCAGTCAATCTGAGTGACTTTTGTAGGGAAAGGACCTCAGGTTGGGGCTGTGAGAAGATACGACTCTGTGGCTGGAGGGTTAGGGGTGTGAACTGGCTCTGCCGCTGAAGGTGCTGCAACCTGATGACTGAAGTGAATCCTCAGAATTCATGTTGGGAGGAAGTCAAGCTCTGACCTCCAAACACATGTTGTGGTGCAAGTAGGAGCCTCCTTCTTCCCCTCCTCCTTCCTCTCGTACTAGTAATAGGATCTGAAAAGACCCTGTGAAGGGCTGGGAGTGTAGATGCACTGGTACACGGTTGCCTGACGTGTGAGAGGGCCTGGGTTTGAGACCAGCCCCAAATAAAAGGGTGTAGTGGTACACACCTGAGATCACCTGTAATCCCAGCACTCAGGCAGAGCAAGGGGATCAGAAGTTCAGAGTCATCAGGCCTAGTGTACAAGAGACCCTGTGAGTCAAAGAGTCTGAAATGTGTTAGGTGAGCAGGTTCCTGGGAGCTGAAGCTAGGCAAACCGGGGACAATATAGCAGGTTAGCGCTGCAAGCAGAGCCATTTGGAGTTAAATGTGGACTGAGAAGGGTGGTCTGGGGCAGCAAGTCTGGCCGGAGGGGCTGTCTTGGGACGCTGGGACAGGAGGCTGTGGAGCAGGGCAGTAGCCGGTGTTAGATTTGATCCTGTGGGCAGGAGGGAGCCATTGAAGGTTATTGGACAGGGGAGTGACGGGAGCTAGGGAGGCACTTTATGAAGATGAGCTGGTGGCCTATGAACAGGATTAGACACTGGTAAAGACGGCTACTGGCCCCCAGAAGACAGGAAGTAAGTGGCAGAGGGAATGAGTGGAAGCCAACATCAGGCTGTGACTGAGCGAGGACAGAGGGAAAGTCACAGAGGCCTGGGGCTAGAACCTCAGATCTCAGTAGTCTGGCTGCTGCCTGGAGCCCCGGTGCTCTGGCATGCTCCAAGCAAGGCTGACCAACTTGGTCATATCTCTAGCAGGAATTTCAGCTCCCTGGGCACGTGACCAGTCAGTCACCAGGGCTCATATGTCTGTTCTTGGTTTACTGTTCCGCTCCCCCATTGGTGAACACCTGAGCTCTGACCTGGCCTTTGGTTTCCTGCGGGGGCCCATAGGCCAGCCCATACCTGAGAGTCCCCTAGCCATGTCCTTTTACTTTCTGTCTGGAAACATCCAGTTCTAAGGGCATAGTACACAGGTCACAGTCTCATGGAGTCTCACTGGCTGTGTCCTGACTCACACCCAGCCTGGATCCGTCCAGAGGTACTTATTAAATGTGCATATTCCCTGTATGGGTGGAGAGACTCAAGCTTTTATGTAAAGCCTGAGTATCACAGTGTAGCTGACCCAGGGGATGCTTATGCACACAGATGTGTGGGAACCCTAGCTTAGCATCTGTGCCTGGATGCGATTTCATTGTGAATGCGTAAATGAGATATGGCTGGTTGTCTAAGCTGGTGCATCCATCTCCTGGGGCCTGGAAAACAGCACCAGCAGGACAGAAGAAGGTATGGGTATAAAGAGGGCTAGAGAGGCCATGGTTGGTGTGGGTATAGAGAAGGCTAGAGAGGCAATGTTGATGTGGGTATAGAGAGGACTAGAGAGGTCATGGCTGGTGTGGGCATAGAGAGGGCTAGAGAGGCCATGGCTGTTATGGGCATAGAGAAGGCTAGAGAGGCCATGGCTGGTGTAGGCATAGAGAGGCCATGACTGATATTGGTATAGAGAGGGCTAGAGAGGCCATGGCTGGTGTAGGCATAGAGAGGGCTAGAGAGGCCATGGCTGGTGTGGGTATAGAGAGGGCTAGAGAGGCTGGGTAGGTTTTTCTCTCTTCCATAAATCTCAGAATAGAGAGGGAGGCAAGCTAAGAAAGGGCAGGGCAAAATTAGTACCCTCTGAGAGGCAAGAAAAGGCAAAGGCCCCGAGAATGTCCTCTCTCTGGGTCTCCCCGACTTCTGAAAGGGCTGCATTCCCTCAACCATGTTCTCTCTGCACACAGTGAAGAGAAGGGTTATGGTCTGTGTTTCTAGGATCTTTACAACATTCAAATGTTAACTGAAGACTCACAGTATCTCATTAAACACTAAGAAGAGATGATGTATCTGGGTGGGGATGCACATCCTTAATTCCAGCACTCAGGAGGCAGAGGCAGACAGATCTCTGAGTAAGCCTGGCGTACAGAGTAGATTATGGGACAGCCAGGAATACACAGAGAAACACTGTCTCATCCCCCCCAAAAAAAACCTCTTAAGACTTTTAAGGTACATCTATCTGTGTGACTCCCCATTTCAGAGATGTGCAAAAAGAAAAACAGGAGAGACTACCAGTCTCCAAGATAACAAAATTTGCTCCCCACTTCCCACAAGCCCTCAGGGAGGATCCCTGCTCTGAGAAGACTCAGGAGTAAAGGCAACCTAGGAACAACCAGAGGCAAGATAGTGATCTTGCAGGGTGAGATAAGAGGCAGCAGAAGGCTCCATGAAGGAGCCTAGAGCCCAGAAAGCCCCCTTGCCCAGAAGCAGCAACACACCACAGTGCCACGGGCAGGCCAGTCTTTAAATTCCACATTCCATTTCACAAGAGTGGCCTGACACCACCAACCCCCACCATGTCAGGCCCCGCCAGGGAGGCATGGGGGAGCTAGAGCCATGAAGACTCTGCTCTGAGAGAGGTAGATCCTTGTTGCTGAGCAGTGTGTCTCTAGTCAAGGGACAGCAAATGCCAAGAGTAAGCATGGCACATAGTAGGTCAGTGATTGTCCCCAAGGAGTTTAGGTATCACCACTTTCTACAGCGGCCCTGTTAACCCCTGACTTCTGCAGCTGAGTATATGTCAGCCTGTGAGCTGGACTTTTACCTGAGTCCCAAGTCCTTATCTGTGAAATGGGCACAAATTGTTGTATGGCTAACAAGAGGAACTTTAAGGCCGCTAAGGCAGTGCTCATCACTGCAAAAACTGAGGGGGATTACTGTGGGCATCAGTGTGTGTGTGTGTGTGTGTGTGTGTGTGTGTGTGTGTGTGTGTGTGTTTGCGTGGTGTGTGTGTGTGTCCAGTCAGAGCTGAGGACAGAGACCAAAGCTTTGCTCATGCTGGGTTCCATCCTGAGTCCCACCTCAGCTTGTTTGTTATCAATGAACACTCAAAAAAGCCTTACCAGCCTTGGCCTCTGGACTCCCCCTTTGTTCTCTGGGTCAGCTCCCCACCCAATAGGAAATCAGGGGTCCCAGCCCTGCTAAATTTAGAGGTTCACAGGCTAGAGGACCAAGGTAAGCAGGGATGGTGAAAACAGCCTCACGTGGCAGCTGTGACCCGGGGAGGGTCTTTGGTGATGGATACCTAGGGGAAGGGATGAACGCTGCCAAGAAGCAGGAAGACCTTTACCAGCAGATGACACTGGACATCAGCAAAGATTCCTCACAGCAGGAATTGTGAGGCTGTGGGGAGCAGCCTTCCCTTCCTCATAGTGCCCTGAAGAGCAAGCACCTACCTACTGAGTGACAGGCACACAACCCATGCCTCCATGTTACACTGAGGTGACTGAGACGGGGCCACAGAACACAGACAGGGCTTGATGTCAGTCCCTGCACCTCCACCTCCCCAGGTGTCCTCACTTGTCCTCACTAGGTCATTGTCACCTTTCTCAGACGTTTGCCCCAGCATCACCTCCCTAGCTCTGCCTTCAAGACTGATCTGATCTCTCTAGGCGCCTTTGTGTTAGTCTCTGCCTGGAGCTAGCTTTTCCTTGGCTTGGATAGCATTGGGAAGTCCTCTGTGCCTTCTGCAGGCTGGGTAAGAAGCCCTGTCCTTTACTAGAGACTAAGATGTCCTGGGTGAGAACAAGCAGGTCATCCGGGAACTCCCACAAAAGCAGGCAAACTGGGGGAATTGGATCCGTTGTGCGGAAGAGGCACTCTGGAAGCTTGGGAAAGACACCACCAGCTGACCAGGGTCTGGGCTGGCGATTCTGTGCACATGACTAATGTCACAACACAGTCACAGACAAGACCTTGGTGGCTCCAAGCAATGAGGGTGAACTTCAGAGTCTGGGACCCTGAGCCTCAGTTCTGTCTCTCACTGCCTCCAGCCTTAGCTCTTTACTTATACAAATGTGGTGTCTTTTTTTTTTTTTAAAGAAGGTATCTTATGCATCCCAGGCTGGCTTTAAACTCACTATGTAGCCAAGATGACCTGAAACATCTGATGCTAAAACCTCTACCTCCTAATTGCTGGGATTACAGGTGTCTACCACAATGCTCACTTTATGTAGTGCTGGGAACCAAATTGAGTTCTTCATGCGTGCTAAACGCTCAGTCTGTCAAGTGAACCCTGGGCTCCTAAATGTCCCAGGATTCAAGAAAACCATCAGGATTTCAACAAATGAAAACTAACATGCTGCATTGTTACTGCTCAAATCTCACAGAAGCCAAGGAGGGAAGGAGCTCAGGTGGAGGCTGTACTGGGGTCTCCCGGGTCAAAGGTTTGGCTTGGGATGGGCTTCTGGGAAGTTCTGAGGGTCATCTATCTTTAGCAGAAGAAAGAAAAGTAGAGCCTAAGGCCACACAGTCTGAACCAGGCTGCTAGGCCTGCAGCCTGCTAGCCCTCGGTGAGGACAGGGGAGGCATCCCATTCCCATGGCCCAGGAATGACTGACTCAAGAGGCAGCTGGATGGCCCCAGCGTTGCCTGTGCATTCTTCCTGTAAGAGCCCTCTTGTAATGGCCTTCCCTCCAGCCTCTGTAGGCCTGAATTGGCCAGGACCCCTCTATAAGCTTCTTCCTCCCTCTTTCCATGTATTTGTCAAAGCCTTGAGTGCCTAATCCCATATACTGTAGACACAGGCTACCCTCCCCATAAAGAATCTCAGACCCATGGGAGAGAGAAAGGAGGCCTGAGGTAGTGAGCTCAGTTGGGATCTGGTAGAGGAAACACAGGGCTTACCTGGAGATAGGACAGGGCTCTTCACCCAGCCTAGAGGCAGAGAAGAGGACTTCATGGAGGAAGGATACCCAAGCCCAAACATTATCCAGGGAAAACAAGTGGGAGTGGGGTGGGGGGTTAATTCTAGGCAGGTTTCAGACAAAGGTCGACACACAGATGCAGAGAAAGTTCACACCTGGGGACCTAGAAGGTCCTGCACCAGCGGCCGCCCTTTACTCCAGGGGTCACTAGATGCCTAGCAGGATTCTAAGTAGGGGCAGCCTGTCAGATTTAGTGTTAGAAAAAGCACTGAGTGCAGTGTGAGCTGCTGGGAAGGCTGGGGGACCAGAGAAGAGGCCGGTCCTGGGGAGAGCGCTGCGGGCATGGGAAGGGGGTCCCACAAGGTGGTAGTCACCGCTGTACATTCCGGAGGCCAAGATGTCAGCCCGCTGGAGCTCTGTGAGGGTCTGGCCTTGACCTTAACGTCTATCACAGGACCTATGGTGGAGATTCAGTGGATATGTGCTGGCAAAGGCTACTGAGCCCAGATGTTCAAGTCTCTGCGGCATGCTCAAGTACGCATAGATGGCAGTAGTGTGACCTGGGCATCTCCAAAGAAGTGTGTACACAGGACTTGGTGGCTTAGAATTCGAAAGAGTGTGTGCTCCAGAGGCTCTCTCGTCCTTGCTTTGAATTCAGTCTCTTCATCAATAAAATGGGTATTCTTGGCAGTGGGGATCCAGCAAAGGATAAATTTGTAATCCCTTCACTGTTATTGTTCAAATTTGGAACCAAGCAAGGGAGTCTTAAGCAAGAGGGCAGACAGCCTGTAGGTCTATATAGAGTAGCCAGGCCTGACACAGATACTGCCTGGTTTTGACGTCCAGCTAGAGGCCACCAGGGCAAGCTCTGCTTAATGTTAGAGCCAGATGTTTGCTCGGGGTTCTCCCCACTGTGATTGTCCCAGCTTAGGCTGCAGTACCTGCCCAGCCCTCCATCTGAGTCCCATAGGCAGGTGATCCTGCCACATACTACTCCAGCACACACAGCATCTGGAGAGGTAGGCTCTGTGCCTCTCTAGGAACCCTGGCTTCTGCTGCGCCTGCCAGTGCATGCAGCCAGGCAAGCAACACGGAGGGGCGGTGCCTATGTGCGTGCAGCCCAGTGCAGCATGCTCTAAGTGTGTGTCACGGGCTGACACGGGCTCAGGGTGTTAGTACAAGCGAATGCTTGGTGAATGTTATTTGGTGGGTGGACTGATGTGTCCCATGATGTGTGGCCTCCATGTCTGCACTGGGGACACTGAGTCTGGGTGTCAGCATGTGATGTCCACGGAGGGCTCTGTCAGGACATTGGAAGACTTTGCTTGTGTCTTTGTGTCACTTGGGGGCCATGCAGCTGTGATGTGTGGACACAGGTAAGCATGGCAGGTGGAGCCTGATAGCCAGGCAGAGCCTGGAAGATGGCAGGCTCCAGGGGTGGGAGCAGTGGGGAGCCTCATTTGTGCCTTTTCTTCCTTCTGCTCCCTTCTCTGGTGCTGGGACCAGACTGAAGTTCAGGGCCACAGGGATGGATGTCCAGGTGCAGCTCAAGTCTTGAGAGAAAGTGGGGGCAAACCCTAGCCAGGATCTGCTTTGGGTCAATGCTCAGGCTGGGGTCTCAGGGTTTGGAGGTGTCAGGCTGGCCTAGGAAACATGAGAAAGAAGACAGGATGGTGGCCATATTGGGGCTTAGGGAAGTGGAGCGCAGAGAACAAGTTCTTGGAAGCCTAAAGAGTTCCTAACCAAAATGATCCTGCCCCCTTTGCTGGTGTCCCTGGCAGGTGGGTCATGACAGGTGTGCTCCAGTAGGGTGTGCCCTGGCTGGTATGTTCTCACAGGTGTGCCCACCATATCCCCCAACAGGTGTGCCCTGACAGGTGTGTCCTGACAGGAGTTTCTCTGGGAAAAGCAGGCAACTAGCTAGGTCTCTGGCTCCCCCGGGCTCCCCGCAGCCTGTGCGCTCACCCCTAACCCAAGAGGCCAGTGCCCTCCTCTCCACCGCTGCCTGTCCTGCCCAAGGCCTTGCCACCCTGGAGAGCTGACCCTGACCCCAGCCGGCCCCCCACGTTCCAGCTTGAGGGGCTCACAAAGGGAGAGGAGGGAAGAGAAAAAATCGCAGAGATTTGTCTTGTGTCGGGCTGACAGCGGAGCGAGTGATTGCCAGGCCCGCTTGGCAGTTTTTAATCATTTTATCTCTGTTCTCGGCTCTCCGGGGAGACAGGCAGTGCTTAGCAGTCTGCTCAGAAAGACCTCGGGGCGCATGGCGCAGCGGCGGCTCCGAGCTCCCATTATTAGCTGTGCTCTTCGGAGCGCGCTGCGATCTCTCCCGGGGGAGCCGGTGAAAAATTAACACGGGCCGGCGGCGCGGGCGCCCGATGTAACTGTAATTACTCCATTGATATTCCTCACACAATAGCGCTGTCATCAGTCATTTACATAAACTTTACTCCGCCAAGGCGGGCGGAGGTGCCTAATCCTATTGGTACTTCCATCGCATGCATTATACATGGCGGCCGCTCCTAGGTGAGCACGGAGGGGAGGGCGTAATTGGGCAGGAGAAGGAGAGAGAAGGGGAGGAGAGAGGAGAAAAGGGGAGGAGAGCTAGGAAGGAGACTGGGTGAGCCCTGGGAGGAGAGGTGGGGAGGCAGGATGGTAAGAAGTAGAGGACGAGGAGACACTGAGGAGAGCCAAGATGAAAATCCGTTCCTAGCGAAGGGGGTCGCGTAGGTTGGAACCCAATCGGCCTGGGGTCCCACCAGCACCCTGCAAAATCCAGCGGGCCCCCAGGCTGAGCACCGGTTCCGCATCAGCCAGCCAGGGATCCTTCTGTCCTGGAGCAGGTGAATTCAATCTCTAGGGACCTGGAACCAAGTCCAGCCCCTTCTCCAGGGCCGTCCCGCTCTTTTTCCAGCCAGTGGGCTGACTCCAGCCGGATCCCTTCGGGAATCTGAGACTAAGCTAGGGGCTCTTCGGTGGCTAAGGAGTTAAAACCTCTCTGGAAATTACCCTATAATGACCTAATTAAAGACTTCGGGGGCCACGTACTCCTGGGTGAGAGCTAATAACACCCGCCTAGCAATAATAATCCTGGTGGAGCCCCCTGTTATTGCTGCCTCCTCTCCCTCGCTCACCACCGTCCCAGAAGCCCTCCCCTCACCCTGCCTGTGGAAGCCATGAGGGAGAGAGTTAGGGGAGAGCAGGGGTTGAGCCCCCAGCTGGGGCCAAGGGGAGGAAGCCTGGATAGTCAAATTTCCATAGCTGAATATTTAATGAGGCCTGCCGGTTTATTTGGTTGGCCTGTCGATTTTTATTCTTCTGTCAATAGCCCTCATATGTGGGGCTGTGGTGATCTTTAGCAGCGCCTCTCCAGGGACGGCTGCCACTAAATGCAATTATGGATTTTATACCTCAATGTGTTTGATATTTCCACTGATCTAATTTGCAGCCTGGTAGTTTATTGTTTGGCATTTTAATGGCGTTCAAATGCTATGGGAAATTTGATTTCTTTTTATAATTCCTCCTTAACACAGTTAATGCGAGTGGCGGGATGGCCCAGATTTTAGAACTCAATGTATAGAAAGAAGTGGGGAGGGGGGAAGCACACCCTTTGATATGCTTAAAAATGTGTCCATTGGAGAACTTCATTGAGCTCCTGGTCTAGGCGTTGGCTAGATATAGGGGAGCAGGTGATGGCAGCAAGGGCTCAGGCAAAGGCCGACAAGGTGGTTCTTTGCTCCAGCTGTCCTGAGATCTGCCGGCCTTGTCACGGGACCTCTCCCACTAGCTCTGGGTCATTGCCCTGCCAAGATCTGAACAGCTGTAGAGCCAAGGAGGCCAAGTTTTCCACTGCTGCCAAATTTTGTGACCTGAATCTAAGTGTAAGAACAGCAATAGTGGGTGCTTCTAGGCCGTGCTTGCCATCTGTGACAGATCCCATGGGACCTCACCACATTCACTAAATGTGCTCTCCTGAGTTCCAGGTCAGAATGTCCTCTCTGCAGCCCTTCACCGATTGGGAGGGGTAAATAAAGGTCAAGGCCAGGGCGGGCCAGTGTCCCGTTCCTGGCTTCTCTTCAGGCCGGTGCAAGAGCAAAAAGGATACCCTATACCTGCTTGGGGCAATGTCTCCAAGATGAGCCACCTACTCTGGTGACAGGTTGATCGAGCAGCTGACCAGAGGTGGCGCTGCCCTTGGTTAGCAAGCTGGGAGCTTGGAGGATGCTCCTCCTCGGGGGAGGAGACTGCCAGTCATGGTGGCAGTTCCACAGAACATCTCTGGGAAAAGAGTCCAGAGAGTCTCGGGAGCCATGAACTGTCTCTCTCCATCGGTGGGGCTAGGGCCCCATAGGGCAGGGCAGGCTACCTGGCTTGGTCCTGAGGAGGGAGCTCTGATGGGCACACTCAGGCCTCCAGGGTCTTTTTCCTAGTGCCTGGAGAGGTTGTGGGATAAATTCCCATGACCCTTTGCAGCACACCCAACACATTCTCAAGAAGAGTCGCGCTGTTGCTATTCCCATCTTCAGAGACAAAGACTGAGGCCCTGAGAGTTTTGTTGCCTGTCTGAAATCACAGCTAGCGGGCAGGGCAGGATGTGAAGCCAGGTATAGCTTCTTGGGTCCAGGCACTGGTAGTGTGGTCTTCCCAAGGCAGGCCATGCCTGTGGAGGGAAGGAAAGGACTACCTCTGCTATCCTAGCCAGAGTTTCTGTCCTGGTGTCAGATCCACACCTATCCTAACCCATGTGTATGTGTGTAGGGAGGGATTCTGTACTCCCATCTTTGAGGATTCTTGTGTCATCATCCTCCCAGTTTTCTCCTGTGTCCACCCATGTTGTACCCACGAGCTCTCCCCAGCTAGCCTACATGAGCATGGTGGCTGTCCGGCTCTGACCCTGCAGAACGGGCTCTGGGCTCACACTCTCTAGGTCATGCCCCTCCTCACATAAAGACATTGGGGTGCAGAGAAGAAAACACACCCCTGTGAGGAAGGGGAACCAGCCACTTGAGACCCACTTCTCCGACGGGGACAGCTGTCTCTCTCCATAGTTGTCTGGATCTTGGAGTCTGGAACTATCTGGAACTATGGCATTAGGATTCAGGTATGTGTCAGCTGGCCCAAGAGGCCAGACAGGCCCTGTCCACACGCTGTCTCTCACAGAGCAGAACTAACCCCCCAGGAAGAATCTGGAGCACTACACAGAGGGTGGGGTGGGTTAGAGCAGGGGAAATGCCTGGATGTGACACAGGCATGGGACTCCTGAGCCCTGCTCCTTGCCCTCTGTCACCTCCAGTCTCCCGGCCCCCGTGGAGCGCTGTTTGGACCCCAGATGATCATGAATGCTAGTTCTTTTCTAGTTTTTTCTCCCCTCTGCCTCCAGAACGCACCACCAGCACTCAGTGCCTCCCCAAAGGCCCCGCCCCCTGGGCCTTCCACTCTTCATACCTCTGTGGCTAACAACAGTCTTATACCAAGAAGGTGGCGTCTATCCTCTGTCCTAGGCAGCCAGCCAAGCCCCGGTCATCTAAAATGAGACCGGCCTCTACTCCCCCTCCCAGCTGTCCACCAGGATTGACCCTGCCTGCTTGGTCACATTGGTTCACTGCCATCTACCCCGCAGCCTGACATTACCCGAGGATGGACATTCTAGCATACCACTGGAGAGTTCTCCCAATGAACCAAGGAACGGGAACATGAGGATGGCCACTGCAGCACTGGCCTCACTTGTCCTAGAGGCTGAGATAGGCTGACCCCAGCTCTTATCACAGCCCCCACCTGCCCAGCTGGGACAGCGATGCTGGCAGCTGGTGATGGATATGCAGTCCTCCCCCTCCTCGCCCTGCTCTAGGTGTTAAGTGGCTACCCCATCCCCGCCCCCCAATCCACAGTGGAGTCAGAGATGAGTATCTGATGTTCCACTTAGGAAAGAAAACAGGATTCCCCGGGCCCACAGTGCCCAGCAGCAGCCTCCAGCCTCCAGTCCTCCGATAAGATCTCAGCTTGTTATCCTGGGTCTCATCCCTCTGTGTACACAGCTGGAGCAGGCGGTGCTTTGCAGGTAGTCCGGCCTGCTCTCGCTGACCTGAGCATCCAGTGGAAGGCCGCGTGTGTTTAGAAGACAGTTGCAGAAGGAAGTGGAATCTCACGGCTCTGTCTGCCTGGGAGAGAGGCCAGAGCATCTAAGCAGGCAGACTGGATGAATGTGGACAGTGCACTGGGGCCGGGATCCATGTGAACCACAACTTTGCCACCTTCAGCTGTGTTAGATGCCCTTTCTCAGTCTCGCTTGTCTCCCTGGGGAGCAAATCCCTACTCTTAGGTTATCGACAAGACTTAGAGGCAGCCTGTCTACCCCTGGCAGAACTGAGCAGTTCAATAAATCAGTGACTATATCTTCATTATTCGAGCAGGGATGCTTTCAGAGCAAAGGAAGAGGCTGTTAATACTTAGGGTGGTCCAGACCACGCCTGTACGCCAGGATGGTCCCTGCATCCTGGGCCCTAGCTTCCCCTCAGTAAAGGGCTCTTTACAATTCAAGGACACAGCTGATCAAGGAGTGTCAAGCATTCCTCTTCCTTTGCCTCTGTTTTGCTGGGTAAAAAGCTCCTGAGGCAGGGCAGGGGAATTCCCTTGCAGGTGATACCTGGGCCCTTTATGGGGTACTTATTGTGTGTAGAGGTACTGTATTCTCACTGAGATGTTACCGTGACCCTGGGAAGTGAACCCTAGTCTTGTAGAAACTGGGACTTAAAGGGGTCCAGTGAAGGGATGGAACTGTGGCAGACTTGGGGCTGCACCCTAACCACTGTAAACTATTGCCCCTTCTGCGTCCCAGCAGCTGACAAAGGGACATCTGGAGGCCAGGTGGGAGTCATCTCACCCTGCCAGGTAACCAAGGCCTTGTGTGTCCTCCCCTCAGTCAGTGTTCTCCCAGGCTGGAGAGTCTCCCCCATCAGCTCCACAGCTGTCAGGCTTAAAGAATGAGGTAGGGAGAGAAATCCATAAGCCAGTTCTGAAAAACCTGTTTGCTGGGAAGCTGTTGATCGATCCCCTGGGACCCCCTCCCAGACCCTCTGCACCCTTCAGCTTCACGCTGCAGAGATGGCGGGAGAGGAATGGCGAGCTTCCTTGTCCTCTCCAGGAGATGCTCCCACCGAAGCCTCTGGGGGTTGCCTTTGAGGATCAAGTGTTTGCTCCGAAGTCCCTCCAAAGCCTGGGTCCCCTGAATTGTGAGATGGTCATGTCGTGTTGAGAGGGGTCCCCTCACTAAGGCAAGACAGAGAATGGCCATGCCCTTCAGCTGACTTAAGGGAGAATCCCCCCTAGCCATGGTGCTAGGATAAGTGGCTGTCCATCCCCGACCTCTAGCTTCCTGTCCCATGGACCAGAATCCATTCCTCGTCCTCATAGAGCGGCATAGAGCAGCTGGGTTGGTGCCAACTTTGTCCCTGGTTGGTTCTGCCTGAGTCAGGTGTGAGGTGCGGCTGAAGGCCAATCTGCTTCGCTGGAGTTTCTCTCGAGCAAGACAGGTCCTTTCAGCAGGACTTGGAGTTCCTCAGAACCCCTGCCAAGTGCTGACAGGGACAGAGGGCCTGGGGCTCTTCCTGCCATCAGCCTCCCTGTGGAAAGGTTGTCTGCTCTCATCTCCCACCTGGCCCTCGAGGTATATGCTCATCTGGTTAGCTCTGCATGTCCCACTGCAGGAGCCCTTGAAGACCCTCAGAGCACAGAGCAAGGAGATGCTTTCCCCAAACTGCTCTTGCCCTCTGGCAAACTCCTCAGCATCTCCTCTGGGCCCACTTGACACTGTGGAGGAACTCAAAACTGGACCATGTTGCCAGGGACTCCTTAGACTTTATAAGGGAGGTAGTTAGGGATATCAATGTTACCAGACCCAGCTGATATTACATTAACATTACCTGCTTTGTGAGGGATGCTCCAGAGCCCAACAGGTACAGGACCATCTCTAATGTAACCCTGGCAGGGCACATGGTTAACTCACTTATGATTCTGGGCACTTTGTTCTGTTAACAGCCTATCACATAGGATCTTGTGAAGGGAGTGAGATCCATGAAGGTAGAGGTACTCTATAGATCCTCAAAGTGTGTGGTCCTGACCATGTGAAGGGTAGAAGACCGACCCTCCGTGACTGTTGAGGACGTAATGAGAGTTAGGATGTGGTGTTGCCAAGGAAACAGTTCCCAGAGACCTAGAACAAGCATTTGTCCTCAGAGTCCGTGTTTGAGTTGACTGTAGAGTCTCAAGCTGCAGAGGCGACAAAGAAGGAAGTGGTGATGTCCTGGTGTCTCATGAAGGACGAGTTGTGAGGGACCCTGACAGGACAGGAGGCTTAGGAATATAGCTCCACTGGATCCATGGAATAGAAGTGGGTAAAGGTGGGTCTGCACAGGAACCAGCCATTTGAGCCCTGTGAATGACAGGAGGGATGCCAGCATGAAGAAAAGCAGAAAGGTGTGCTGTCCCCTCCTGTCCCAGTCATCCACCTGTCCATCCATCTGTCCATCTTCACACCCAACTCCCATTCATCTGTCCATAACTCATTCATCCATCATCTAGCCATGCATTTATTCTCTTATCTGTCCATCACCTGTCCATCCATCATCCACCTGTCCTTTCATCTGTCCTTTCACCATCCATCATCCACCTGTCCATCCATTCATCCACCTGTCCATCCATCATCCACCTGTCCATCCATTCATCCACCTGTCCATCCATCATCCACCTGTCCACCCATCATCTTAGCCATCCACCCACACACACAGTGTTTACTAAACTCACATGCTATATGGATATATTAAGCAAATGAAGACACGCAAGAATAAAGCCCACAAGCAAAGCCTACTTATGTAAGGCCCATGTCCTCAGGACAGTGGCTAGTGAGGTGTGCTGTCTCCTGTAAGGTTATGGCCAACTGCACATGGTTCATCTTCTGGCAGATGAGCAGGGTCTGGTGCTTAGAACCAGAGTTTCTTTGGTCCAGTCACTAAAGCTTTCTTGAGTTCTTCTGTGCCCAATCAATCCCTCTGCTAGGACACAGTGGACAAATCCTGCCAGGCTCAGGCTCCCCAGTTACCAAGGCAAGCTGAATACTTAGATTCTGATTTTGAGATCACGGTCTGATGGGGACATAGTGTAGTAGACTCACATAACTACAGAACTTCCCAGGCATTCAAAGTCAAGTGGACACATTTTGCTTTATTAGATCAGGAAAGGTTTTCTATAAGAAAATGCATATGTGCTAACTCTTTTGGACAGACAGCCTTTTCAAAAATCATCTTCAGCTGAGCACGGGCTGGTGAGATGGCTCAGCGAGTAAAAGCGCTTACCAGAGGAGCCTGGAGCCCAGAGTTCAGTCCAGGAACCATTAGTGGAAGAAGGAAGCCAACCACTACCACACCCACGCTGTGCGCATGCGTGTCTAAACTCACACACATAGTCAAATTAAGTAAAAAGAATGAAGTGTAAATAGTATTAGCCAAGCATATATGCAGGGAGAAGTCAAATATAGAATGTCTGAAAGAAGGAGAAAAGCCTCCCCCACGCAGGTCCCAGAATCGCCCTAGACGCCATTCCTACAATTCCACACTTACTGTGACGAAAAGGAATGTGTATGTCATTCATTGCACAGTTCCTTCTCCAGCAGCACACTCTGCTCTCTCGCTGTCCACTGCCCCCCCCCATATTTAACCAGTCCCCTAAGGACGGACCTTTGCCTGACACTCAGATCCCTGCACTTTGGGGAGGGGATGGTAGTGACTCAAGGCAGCTGAAGGGTGCCTGAAGGGAAATCATTGCCCCAGCATTCCCTCCCTTCAGGAAATCCTTCTGGGAAGCCTTGGTGGCCCTGGCCCCTCCAAGCCTGAACAGTGCCTTGGCCCACGTGTGAGACCACACTGTGTCCTTTTGTCCTTTGGGGACTCTCTAGCTCAGGAGCAGCCAAACGAGACAGCTATGACAGCAGACATAGCACACTAAGACAGAGGCAGGGTCATCATCTGTCTGAGACAGCCTGGGCTACACGGCAAGACCCCGACTCCCCCCCAAAAATCAACAAAATGGAAAAGCAGTTCTCAGGGACATAGACTTCTTTCCCCAGAGATGCGACTTTTGCCCCTGCCTTCCATCCTCTGTCCCCAGGGAGCAGCCATCACTGCCACCTCCCTCCTGCTCTCCTGACCCCAGCAGCTCCCTGGGTGATGGGAAGGGCTGATCTCCAGCACGTGGACTCCACACCGTTTGCATTTTTATCTTATTTTATTTTTTTTAGCACATTGTGAAATTCATAACACTCCATAATGACTTCCTCACAGTTCCGGGTAAAGGGAAGGAGGAAAACCTGGAGAAAAATGAACCGCAGCAGGCATGGACTCCATTTGTAACAATATGGAAATTGATTGTTGAGGCGGAGGAATATTTTGTAGTTTGCTTAGCTGTGCTCGGCACTAATAGCTGGGAGCATTAGTGAACCCAGAGAATGAGTTATAGGCACATTAAGAAGGCCTCCAGCCTCCAGGGCCTCCCTTGAAGGTAGGTTCCAGCCTGCGGGTCTGCCCGCCCTGGGTACTGCCTCCTTCCTGCCCTGGGAGAAGAAGGCCAGGTTCTGCCACTGAAGAGGTACCTGGGTCCTCACATCAACTCCTTCCTGGGTGCTATGTTACCTTGGGCAGTGGATCTGGGCTCTCTGTGTCTTAGTGTTTCATTGTCATCCTTTTTGGGGGGTGCCTGAGAGTGGTGGAGGGGGAGACGATGATCTCTAAGCAAGGAGTGCAAGGACCGCACTTCGCTGATCAGTGTGCTGGCTGCAGAGATGGAGAGGTGGACTCAGGTGGATGCCTGTACAGCTGGTGATGGCCTGAATCAGGAAGATGCTGGCTGCTGGTTGGAGGCACCAGGGCTGACAAGGCTGCCTGGGACCCTCGGGGTAACTGGAATTGAAGAAGCTGTGGCTGGGAGGACAGCAAGCTGGACATGCATGAGGTGGAGGGAGGTGCTGGCTGCACAGACAGCTCAGGAATGCTGAGCACCTCCAGGCTTGGGACTCCAGCACCTTCTGGTCCTTTGGTCAGATCTGAAGTCTCAGTTCCCAACCTCACTCATCCAGAACTTGGGCCTTTTTCTACTCTGTACTCTGGGGGAGTCACACATCCACCAAGTTTCTTTTTTTTTTCTATTCATTTATTTCATTTTATGTCTAATAGCATTTGCCTGTGTGCCTGGTACTCACAGAGGCTAGAAAAGGCCTTGGAGCCCCTAAAATTGTAGTTACTGATGGTTGTGAGCCTCCATGTGGATACTGGGAACTGAACCCAGGTCCTATGAAAGAGCGGTCAGTGCTCTTACCCACTGAACTGTCATCTTTTAGCCCCTCCTTCCAGGTTCTTGGTTGGAGCCACCTGTGTCTTCCTGCATCCTTCCTCCCCCACCACCTCTATCTTTCCACTGGACCCCTTTACTGCCCTTTCTCTGTCCACTTGGTATCCCCATCACCCTGCTTTGTGACCCCACCTCATCTTAAAGTCTCAATGAAGCTCTTAGGTTCTGATTTTCATCAGCCCCTGGCTTAAAGTCTTCTATGGTCTCCAGCATCCCTCTAGAGGGATTTAAGACCTCTAGGACTGTCCCAGGTTCCCCTCCTGCACTTTCTCGCTGCATCAGCATGTTCTTTCTCTGATGTGGGCTCCAGAATGAGTTTTTCAAATTTGGGCAGCCAGTGGATCTGATGCTGCTGTTTGCCTAGGCTTTCCAATCAGCTAGTCCAGGCTGGGAGAATCTGCAGTTCTCCAAGGTCCCCAGAGATGTTCAAGCCTCTGGGGACACTGTTCCCAATGCTCAGCACTTGGTGCTAGTCTCAAACATCTGTTTTTTTTTTTTTTTTTTTTTTTTTTTTTTTGCCTATGCATGGTATTTTTGTACCTGCTGGGAGCCATTGCTCCAAATGGTCCTCTTCCCTATCCCAGCCCAGAGAGCTCCTGCCATCTCCCTCCCCAACGCCCTGACATCGCCCCCCAGAGGTCAGCAGGAAGCCCCTCAGGAACAGTACCATTTTAAACCTGTCTGTCCCTATGACTGAGTCCACTGAGGAGGAGTTGTATACAAATGACTTCAGAGAATGTACACCCTTCACTGCCAGGCTGGCTCCTGCTCCCTGTCAAGCAAAAGATCTGGGTGCTGGGAAAAGGAACAGTTTTTAGGGACACAGCCTCTGGCCAGCTGTCATAGTAGCCAGAGGGAGCAGAGGCCTCTGGGAAACCAAAGCTAGAGCCAGCCACAGCTCTGACCCATCAGCTAAGAGGCGACAGGGAGGGAGTAGCTCCAAGAGCAGCCTGTGTTTTGTTTTAATCATGGGTGAGATGCTCATGTGTCCCTCCCTGAGGATGAGGAGGGGAGGGCCAGCGGTGGAGGCACCTCTACAAACACCAAGGGAAACTCAAGTCAGCACCAGTGGGGCAGGAGGACAGCAGTGCTGGACAGAAGCCATTCATTATTTCAGGAGGACATGGAAAAGCCCCAGAGAGAGTTGATGGCTGCCTCCCTCACCTGCTTCTCCATGCGGCCCACCCCTCCAGCCAGGCCCCTTATCATTCTGAGGACAGCAAGGCTAGGTCCTCGCAGGAGCCACCTCGGAGCAGCTGGAAGTTGTTGGTCGCAGCAAAACTTCCAGTCGCGTCCTTTCCGTGGGTGCCCTGGGCAGCTCTCATGGCCAGGGAAACTGCTCACCGTACCTATTTTAAACACCAGTGTAATGGTTTATGGCCCATAGAGGGATAATTACGGAGTGCAGAACCCGGCTTTTATGGCCCCTCCTCCCCGGGGCACACTTAGAGAGCAGTATGTGTCATGTAGCCAATTTAGATAATGATTCTGATAAAGATAAACGGAATTGTTTATTATAAGTAATTGGGTCCTCCACGGCCCAGATGAAGCAGTGATGGGAAAGGTTCCTTAGGATATGGGGACCTGAGGACAGGGGCCTAGATGGGGCTCCTGGGTGGAGGAGAGAGGCTTGCCTCTCCCTTCCCCCTCCCTGTATCTCTTTCTCCCTCCCCTTTCTCCCCCTCTCCTCCCTCTCTGGGACTGAATGGATCCTCCTTCCTGCAGCCTGGGCAAAGGCTGCTCCTGGGCATAAATAAATCATAGGGTTTTCTGTTGAGTCAGCTGGGCGGGGGAGGCACCTGGAAGAAGGGTAGGAGAGGGGGCCCAGTCTGGCCTGTGGTCCTCATGTGGTCCAGGGACAGCCCCCTGCCCCCACCCCAAATGCTTCAGGCCTCCTCACTAGGCAGCTGGCAGGTGCAAGGGGCTGGGGTCAGCTTAGAGCAGAGACCGCAGGGAGAACCATGGTCCCCTGCAGGGGGTCTTTGTGAAGGATAAACAGAATGGTGGCCTTGCCTGTCAGCCTGCCCCTCAGCACACACACCTGAGACCTTACGCCTTGTAATTATGCCTTGGCCCCAGGCAGGGGCCGTGGAGTGCTGTCCCTTCACCTGCCTGCCTGACCCCTCTCCTCCAGATCCTGTCCACCTCGCCTCCTGAGATCTCCACAGTTCTAGTACTAGACTTGGGTTAAGAAATTGGGGAGCACAGCAATGTCTTTGGCAACAGGGTCTGAGCCACATGGTCTAGGACATGAGGACCCCCCGACAGACCAGGGCCTGAACTGGTGGCTCATCAAGCTGGGGTCTACTCCAGGAATCCCACAGACTGGGACTCAGGAAGTGGGGGCCTTAGGTAAAGATCCAATTTGAGTGGGAGGACACTCTAAGTAAGAAGCCTCGAGACAAAAATAAAAACCAAACAAAAGCTCAAGCCAGGGTGCCTGGTGCAAGGGTGGGGTCTCAGGCAGGACACCCCTGCCTCAGGTGTCCTTACAGTCAGAACCCTTGAGCAGCGTCCCCACAACAGAGGCCCTGCAGATAGTCAGACTCAGGTGTAAGGCCTTGCTGCATCGCCCCAGGCTGCGGCTCCCTGGATTGAAACCCAAACCGGAGGAGCCACCTGTCAAGACGCCTGTGATCCGCATGATTGAAGGAGGTGCGGTGGGGAGGGGGCTGAGGCCTGGGGCAGCCCCGTGTAAGTTTCGGAGCTGGAGGAGGAGAAAGAAGGGGTTTCTCTTTCTTCCCTGTTTATCTGATGGCAGAAGAGGGAGGGGTTTCTCTTCAAAGCCTCCTTATCAGCCAGGGATTTGTTTGGGGTGCAGTGGAGGGGGCCCACACCTGGCAGAGCCTCCTTCCTACGGGCAGGGTGTCCAGTGGGACAGCCCAGGCAGGCCTAGGTTCTAAGGTGTGTGTCCAGGGGAATGTGGTTGGCGTTGCATGCAAGTGCATGCCTGCAGTCCGCTCTCCTACACCTCTAGGGTTAGTTTGTGCACCCACCTGTGTGCATGGCAGGTACAGCACAGACTCACCTGGTCAGCGGATACCATAGCGCTCAGACCTGAGCCTCACTGCCTTGCTCTGTCCAGGCGTTTGGTCTTTGCCAACACTACAAATGTCCTCCCCCTGGGGGACTGTGGGAAATGGTGTGACAAAGGCCTGTGTGAAACCGTGGGTTCTGCAGGGAGATGAGCAAGGGAGTGGAGGAAATGGACGGAGAAGGAGCCTGTGGAAGAGACTGGGGCAGAGCCGGGACCAGGAGCAGACAAGGTGGAAAAGCAAGACAGGCTGCACAGCGGCCAGGTGGGGTGTACTGGGAGTTTGTACCTGGAGTGCATTCAGCTTCATCCCACCCCTAACCCATGCTCTCTGTTGCATTTTTGGAGACATTTGATAATTAAACTCTTCTGAGATAATTGTGAGTTCATATACAGTTGTCAGAAATGGAGATTCCCTTTGTAACCTTCACCCCACTTCCTTGGTGCTAACGTGTATCACCGTGTCACCTTGGATGTTGACACCAGCCTAGTGATCCAGTTTCACTTCATTTGTACAATAATGGGGGGAGTGTGTGTGTGTGTGTGTGCGCGCGCGCGCATGTGTCTCTGTGCCGTTGATCACACATGTAGGTTGCCATGTCCGCCTTCACATAAGACATAGACCAGTCCATTAACATAAGGATCCCTGCATTTGGTTCTAAACACCCCTCCCTCCCTCCCTCCCTCCCTCCCTCCCTCCCTCCCTCCCTCCCTCCCGCCTTCCTGTGCTGTTTATCTTGTTTAATCTTAGGTCACCTCCATTTTCCAGGCTCCTATGGTGAGAATCAGGCCATCATGGCGCTCCCATCTCTACTCCCCACTGGCTACATCCCATCCTTCGTCCATCAAGGCCTAGCCATTTCTGGAACTCTCCCTCTCTCTGCATCTCTCGGTTACCTTTACTTTGTTCTCTGCCTTGGGCCTGGCTCCACCAGCTCAGCCTCTATGCTGTGTCCAGAGCTTGCTCAAATGCAGCAAGAGTCACAACCCTGCCGTGTTCCAGAACCAGTAGCTGGGCCTGATGCCTTTCTAGAGCCTGCATGTTGAGCTCTGGGGATGCTGTCTGGTCCTGCCATGCTCTGCTGTGGTACAGTGCCTGACTAAGCATCCTAACCAAAGGAGCAATCTCTGACAGTCCCTGATGGCCTCCATCTCAGCCGATTCCATTCCTGATCCTTGCCTCATCTATGTAGACTTTTTCTGCAGACAGGAATAACTCAAAAGCAGGGATATTGTCTGCAATACCTGTGTCTTAGGGTGTGGGGGTAGCAAGCACCCCATCTAGACTGTAATGGGAGGGCAGGAAGGAGATAGGCAGGAAAGTCAGCCTTCTGTGCCCGTGTAGAATGGGGACAGACAGGCTAGGCCAGAGGGGACTGCTTGCTAGTCTCTGGTATAGACAGTAGGCACCTGTCCGGGAAGGGGGGACACTTCTTACATGGCCTGTCCTCTTCTGGAGGAAACAGGTGCAGCTGCTGAGCCCCTGCTGGATGCTGGACCCAGATCAGTCCACAAGGATCAGGACCACTGGGAAGAGGAAGGAGAAGAATGGTGACCCAGTCCTAAACTCAGTCTCCAAGCTGTGTGACCCTGGGTACCCTTAACTGTGTACCAGGAGCAGGACTACAAGCTCTAGAGGAGACAGAAACACAGAGGTGGCAGGAACCATGAAGAGCTATTCTTGCAGAATAGTCAATTTTGGGGAGGCTCCCAAAGATGCCCTGGCCTGGGGCCATAGTCAGATGTCCCCAGCCCCACCCCTCTACCCTGATGTAGCAGCTTTGTTGGTCAGGAATGCCTGCTGGCAAGGGTGAATTCTGTCCCAATAGAACAGACAAGACAGAAAGTGAGGTTCAGGATGCTCAGCCCCATGGACTGAAATCCCGCCTTTGCCCTCCCAACCCAGCTAAGTCCATTACATCACACAGAAATGGCTGCTCTTTTTTTCTCACCAGGGACCTGCGCCTGGCACACAGGGGGCAATCCCCAAACACCTATGGAGCCCATCATGGTGTTATACAGCCCTTTGGGCCGCATAGTGCTCCCGGCCAAAGCAGGCTGCTGCCTGACACCCCATCTCAAAAATCTAAACGAAGGAAAGTGTTTACCACATAGATGAATAATTTTTGGGCAAAGCGTGACTCTCCTCTAAGCTAGAAATGGGATGCGGTTCTGTTTTATTTTTCATTTCATTCATATGATATTAAATCCTCTTTTAATTTAATGTTTTATATATTATTTATGCATGTGTGCCCTGCATGCCATGGGCATGGACAAAGGTCACAGGGGTCATCCTTCTCCTTATACTACATGGGAACCTAAGATCAAACTCATGGTTGCCAGCCCGACTGCAAGCTTCCTTACTCACACAGGTAGCTCACTGGCCATAATTTAACTTTGTAAAGTTTCTTTTTCTTCTGAGGTTGGAGCCCAGGGTTTTGCACAAGCTAGGCAAGTCCTCCATCACACCTCAGGTTCCAGCTCACTCTTGTGACAGTGAATGTTGCCTGGGTCCAAACAGTACAGCCTGGCTCTCTGTGAGTGCTGGTTCTTCCGGTCCTCCTGGATGGTGCCCTTCCTGGATGGTGCCCTTCCTGGATGGCGCTCTTCCTGGATGGTGCCCTTCCTGGATGGCACCCTTCCTGGATAGCGCTCTTCCTGGATGGCGCTCTTCCTGGATGGTGCCCTTCCTGGATGGTGCCCTTCCTGGATGGTGCCCTTCCTGGATGGCGCTCTTCCTGAATGGTGCCCTTCCTGAATGGTGCCCTTCCTGGATAGCGCTCTTCCTGGATGGCGCTCTTCCTGGATGGCGCCCTTCCTGGATGGCACTCTTCCTGGATGGTGCCCTTCCTGGATGGCGCTCTTCCTGGATAGCGCTCTTCCTGAATGGTGCCCTTCCTGAATGGTGCCCTTCCTGGATAGCGCTCTTCCTGGATGATGCACTTCCTAAACAAGGCCCTTCCTGGATGGTACATTTCCTGGATGGCACCCTTCCTGGATGGCACTCTTCCTGGATGGGCACTTCCTGGATGGTGCTCTTCCTGAATGGTGTAGTTCCTGGATGGTGGTGCCCTTCCTGGATGGCGCCCTTCCTGGATGGCACACTTCCTGGATGGTGCTCCTTCCCAAAGGGGTAGGTAGGAGTCCTTCTCAGAGAGGAGGCAAAGGCAGAGGCACCTGAGCTAAACTCTCAAGCAGCCAAGGCAGAAGGGGATCAAGATGTGTCAGAAGTCCGGTCACCCAGGAAGGTGGGTGTAGTACCAGGTCTGTACTTAGAATCCCAGCTCTGGGACGGTGGAGGTGGACAGATCCCTGGGACTCTCTGGGTCTGGACGAGAGATCCTGTGTCAGTATACAAGGTGGGTAGCACTGTGTTGGCATCTGGCCTTGTTCACACATGCAGACTCACACCTGCCGCACACTTACAAGGGAAGTGGGCGAAAGAGAAGTGCATAGTATGAAATAGAGGCCCTATATTTGTGTGAAGAGTTGTGAAGAGAAAAGCTGGCTGCGCATGAAGTGCTGGAGCGTGTTTAGAGGCGAGGTGGGTGACTCCTGTGACTGAGCAGGCGCGGCCACTTTCCACCCACAGCCAGTGGCACTCGGGAGCCCTGTCTTGTTTTCCATGGCAGTGGTGCAGGGTGGCTCCTATCCAGGATCACCAGATTCATATGTGGAAGGAGAGGCTACTGACCACTGGACCAGGGTTAGATCAGAGGGACCCATGGGCTTCAGACTCCATAGCCTCATCAGAGAGGACAGGAGTGTGCACTGACTGCGCGCCCTTGTCTCCGCAAGGGTGGCTGCCCCAGTCCTGCAGCTCCCGGGCCAGAGTTTGGGGCTGAGAGGGTCTTGATTATTTTAATCAGGCAGGCACCTGGCAAACGTTAATGAGGCTGTGCCATGGGCTGGCATAGGCATACCAGGAATGGACCACACAAAGCTAAGTAAGAGAGCATCAGAGCTGGGCCTGGTGACCCACAACTTTACTCCCAGCACTCAGGAGTCAGAGGCAGGCGGATCTCTGTGAGTTCAAGGCCAGCCTGGTCTACAGAGCGAGATGGGAACTGATGTCCACCGTGTTCACCTGTCCCAAGCCCACATCCGTCCTGAAGGAGTGTTGCCCAGGAAGGTCCAGCCAGAGCTGGCAGTTCAGCAGTGAGAGGCCCCATAGAAGAATGACCAAGAAGCATTGGGTCTTCACTTGGAGTGGGGAGAGTGGAATGGAAGAAGACCCCGAAGATGAACTGAGGGGCCTGAGCCCAGCTAACTAGGTGTGAAAGCAAAACCTGTGAAGGCATAGATCTGGAAGCCATGGAAGAGCAGGGGAGAGAGGAAGGATGAGTGAGCCAGGAGGGAGGAGCCTGCAGACAGCACAGAACGGCAGGCAGTCGTGGGGAAAGAAGGAAGAGCCAAAGTCAAGGCTTCTGCAGCCAGGTGTGGCAGTGGGTAAAAACTGCCCAGCCCCCTTCTTCAGGGCCCAGGGCACCCCGCCTGCTGACCCCTCTGCCCTCCCTGCCACCTGCCAGCCCCCTCCCTCCGGGTACCAAATCCCTACCCCCTGATTAGATTTGGGAAGGACTAATTAGATATAATTCATTATCCTCAAAAAATGAGATCAGAAATCAGGAGCTCTCCTCAGAAGAAGGTGGCCTCGCCCCTCATCCATCACGCAGCTAAGTAACCAATTTAAAGTCAGGCGGACGCAAGCAGCAGCGTTATTACCTTGTCACAAATATTTAGGGGAAGGCCCCCGAACAAGGCAGCTTTATAAATGGTTTTTATCACATTAGTTTGCAGTTCTTTGTCATCCAGTTTGCTTAAGATAAATGCTGAACAAATAATCGAATTATCAAGCCAAAACCTCGCTAAGTCATTTGCATAAATTGCAGCCAGAGAGGCCCTGGTGTCCAAATCTGGAAAGACCCTGCCCCTGTCAGGCCAGTTTTTGGCAGGCAGGGAGGGAGGGCTTCCTGGTGAGAGCAGGAGGCCCAGTCTGGAAGCAGAAGGTATCCACGGTGTCCAGGCATGCTGCATGGCATAGGTGGGTCGGCTTGGGGTTGAGATTTAGAATGGGAGGACCGGGCTAGGACTTAGAGGCATCTGGGCCTGGAGCTGAGCGCTTGAGAATGACCCTGTAAAGAATTCCAGTCTTCTGGCATGTACCCACCGAGACATATAAATACATGCAGACATTCATATTCTCTTTTTCTGGCCTCCTCCTGTTTCTGTCTCTGTCTGTTTCTGTGTCTCTTCTCTCTCTCCCTCCCTTCCTCCCTCCTTCCCTCCCTTTCTCTCTCTCCCCCTCCCTTTCTCTCTCCCCCTCCCTTTCTCTCTCTCCCCCTCCCTTTCTCTCTCTCCCCCTCTCTTTCTCTCTCCTTCCCTCCTTTTCTCTTTCTTTTCTTTCTCTCCCCCTTTCTCTCTCTCTTTCCCTCTCTTTCTCTCTTCCATCTTTCTCTCTCTCTCCCTCCCTCCCTCTCCTCCTCTCTCTCTCTCTCCCTCTCTCTCTCTGCTGTCTGTTGCAGCCAGAGCCAAGGCCTTTTGTCTGGTCCCAGAAGGGCTCTGCCACAGGCCTGAATGGAACTCCTACCCCTACTGAGCATGACAGTAGTCAAGTAACTCCTGCCCCAGGCTTGTCTGGCTTCTCTTCTGCCACCAGTGCAGGGCAGGTGGTGAGGAACGTCCCAGGCTTGGGCTGAACATGTCCAGGGGCATCCGCTGACCCCCTCCCAGCTGGGCCCAGAGGCTCCCGCTAACAGCAGTCCCAGAGTGGAGAATGGCAATTTCACGCTGTCCCCTGGAAGTCCTTCTGAGTCCCAGCTGGACGAGAGCTAGGCTGTCTCTGTGGGCACTCACCCCAATCCCTGCAGCCGCCTTCGCCCAAGCAGGGTAAGAACCCAGCCAGCTCCTCTGGACAGACACATGGGCTCAGCTTCCCAGATGGTTCCAAGGGAGGGTGTTTATGAGAGCCTTAGCCATTGCCTTAAGAGGAGTAGAGGTGTCTACACTGGTCTAGCTATTATCCTGTGTGTGTATGTGTTGAGGGGGTGTCACTGCGCCAGCCTTGGAAGTTGCTCCAGTGTTGTGTAATCAGTGTAGCTATAACTTCTGCACCGGCATAAAGAGCAGTGACTGAGGAGATGGCTCTCTTGGTAAAGAGCTTGCTGTGGTAAAGATTGGGTAAAGATCTTTCCAGAGACTGGCAGATCCCTGGGGATCACTGACCAGCTAGCCTAGTGTAATTGAAGTTCTCAGGCCAGTGAGAGACTCTCTTTCAAAAAAAACCAAGGTGGGTGAGACCTAAGGAACAGCACCAGAAACTGCAAGGTTATTCTCTGGCTTCTACCTACCTACCTGCTTACCTACCTACTTACCTACACAAACACACACACCTAAATACACCTGCACACATACCTGCACGTGCATGCACGCACACATAAATGTGCACACACACCTACACATGAATGCACACGCACACACCTGCACATGCATGCACACACACATAGCTGTACACACACAGGCATATACAATATGATTATTTTGGATGCTGGAACCAAGTACCTTGGAATCATATCCCAAGTTGACAACTGTGAAACTGAACAAGCTAGTTCCTCTCTCTCTCTCTCTCTCTCTCTCTCTCTCTCTCTCTCTCTCTCTCCCTCCCTCCCTCCCTCCCTCCCTCCCCATTTTCCCTTCTGTAAACTAGGGTGGGGGCAACAGTACCTACCTCCGTGCATCTCTGAGAGTTGACATTTGCAAAATATTGAATTGAAGCCTAGAGCTGCACGCTCACAGCTCAGGGGACTGCAAAGGCTGGCATGAACACTTGGGGTACACTTCGTGTTCTTGTTTTGCCAGCCCGTCCTCGTGTGTGTGTGTGTGTGTGTGTGTGTGTGTGTGTGCTTGCACATGTGCATGTCACCCATGTGGAGGCCAAAGGTCGGATGTCCTTCCCAGTCATCTCTCCTATTTCAGGACAGGGTCTGTCTCTTGCTGAGCCTGGAGCTGCCATTGGAGCTGGATTGACCGCTAAGCCCAGGTATTCTCCTGTCTCTGCCTCCTGGCATCAGGATTACTGGCATGAACCCCTGCACCTGCCCTGGGGACCCAAACTCAGTCCCCATGCTAGCGCAAGTGTTCTACCTGCCCCTCCTGCTTCCCGTGTCCGATGTCCTCGCTCCCTGTGCACAGGGAGACAGCCATGGTTCCTGGGGATACAGGGACAGTGCACGTTGGAGACACAGGCAGACATGGAAAGTCAAAGCAGGAGTTCCTAATGGTCAAAGGTCTGCCCATATTGTCCCCGTAACAGCAATGCTGACACCGGCAAGAGATACCAGGTCCCCAAGGAAAGGACTGAAAACTTGGCACACGGGAAAGCGCCTTGCTAGTGAACAGCTTCATGCTCAGCCAGTTCTAACCTATGCCTCTGAGGCTGGTGGGTGACCTGGGAGCCCCTGCATGCCCCCCAGTGTTATAAAGAATCCCTGGGCCAGGGTATTCAGTGCAGCAGACCAGGAGCTCAGATGAGGCAGGCTGATGCCTCCCACAGCTGCTCCGGCTGTGGCTGGTAGGAGCTGTCATGGGGGGGCACTGAAGCTGACCCGAAGCACATGGTTGCTGTCTGTTTATTGGGCAGTGGAGCAGGTTTAATGGGCCAGCCCTGAGGCCACATAGAGGAGGCCTCAGAGGAGCCATGGATGAGGGCGGTCCCTCCTTCCCCAACTGCCTCCTCTCAGCTGGGCCTACTGAGCTGGGCTCTGCATGTCCCCTCCCTCCCCACAGCCAGCCCTTGTGCAGGCTGTGACCTCACACTGCATTGAGCAGGCAACCTGGGAATGCCAGGCCCTGGTGGGCGGGGCCAGACCTTCCCTTGGCTGTCCTTGAAGGCCCAAGGGTTCCCTCAGGCTGTGGTCACTGCAACAGCAAGTGGGGGACACCTGGCCCAATGAGACCTCTACCAACTAGGGCAGGCCAAAGCACCCCTGGCCCAGTGGTCCCTGCTGCCATAGCAGCCACTTCATCAGCCGGCTCCCCATCCTGGGAACAGCTGGTGCTTCCAGGGAAATTACCTAATGGACCAACAATGCAGGGACTGTGGAGGCAGAGCAGCAAGGCCCATGAGGCACAGCACCTGCAGGACAGCGGAGCCCTGACCCCCACCTCCACACAGGAAGGGGCAGGAGTCAGGGCAGCCTGGACACTCCTTCAATCCATGCTGTCACCTGCCTGCTGTGTGGTCTCCTGCAAATGACTTGACCTCTCTGGGCTTCAGGTTTCACATCTGAAGGGGGCTTATGTGTCGTGCTTAGCACAGGCCTGGTATTCGTGCCTTCCCAGCAGATACTGACCCAATAACTAGCTCGTTATTATCCTTATTGTATTGGCCCAGGAAACGGTCATGAAAATTTCTTGCAAACCTCAGTTTCCGCAGCTGAGAAGTTGGAGCCTTGTTGCCAGAGGGCAGTGCCAGGGACTGGTTCTTGCCCTGAGTCCTCTTGGCCTCTGTCCAGTCCAAGCACTGAGAGCCTAGAAAGTTCTGCAGAACCAGTTCCCTGGCTGGCATGGTGAGCTCCCACTCCCTGATCTTGGGAAGAAGGGTGCCTGCTCCCAGGGTGGGCACGGGGGCCTAAGGAAGTGTGTGCGACTGGGTTGGGAGCCGGTGGGCGGCCTGTTGGAGCAGGCCCTGACCTGGGCACAGAGGGCTCATTGTTGCTGGGCCCAGCCTGGCATGAGAATGGATAACCTTGCCGAGTTTCAGAACGTCTAGATGAGGCAGCCCCGGGCCCTGTGCTGGACTGTGCCCCCAGGGATGTCTGGGGTTTGTGCCCTTGACACAGGTGACGCCCAACACACAGAGGAAGAGGCTGGGGTAAAGGCAGGGTTTACCAGCCTTGGCCAGAGATGAGTCGGGAACCTAAAAGGTACTGAACTTGGGAGCCAGAAACTCCTAATTTCCAGTCCTGGTCCTTGCTGGGTGATCTGAGGCAAGTGAATGCCTGTCTCTGAACTCTACCAGATGTGGGTTCGAATTTCAATTCAGTAATTCTTTTTTTTTAAAGATTATTTATTACGTATACAACATTCCTTCCATGTACACCTGCACACCAGAAGAGGGCTTTTGAAAACAGAACTTCTCTGTGTAATAGTCTGGCTGTCCTGGAACTTGCTCTGTAGACCAGGCTGACCTCGAATTCACAGAGATCCGCCTACCTCTGCCTCCTGAGCACTGGATTAAAGGTGTGCGCCAGCACCGCCTGGCCAAGTTTCATCATCTTTAAAACTGACAATAAGAACCCTTTCTTCCTTACCAAAATGAGATGAAGCCCACAAAATGTGTACAACAGTATGGGGCCTGCAGGAGGGGGCAGTGAGCATTGGCCACCGCTGCTCTCAGTGTTTGCATGGGACCTGGCTCAGCAGTGGCTCCCTAGGCAGCGGCTGACACTATCCCTCCCAGGTGCTCAAGGATGCTTTTTCTCAGATGCACACTAGAGGGCTGGCCCCAGCCTTGGTGGCTCTCCCCAAGGAACAGGTTCTTCTCAAAGCCGGCCACCCACAGCAGGCACAGCAGGCCAGGCCTTTGGGAACCCACCCCACACACCTTTCCGCCTCCTGAATGTGGCTATTTTTAGGCAGGTGGATAGGAGTTGTGTTCCTACCTCTGTCATGTATTTTTTGGCACATGCGACTCAGAAAGCTCCTCTGCCCTCATTGTACCAGCCACCATACCCACAGAGCCCCAGACCCAAGGTCTATGCCAGGATTTTGACTCTCAAACCCTGGCCTGTCTGAGGCTGCAGAGGTCTCACATCTGTAAAGGCAGTGGCAGGCCATGATCTCCCCCACCCCCGTGCTCTGTGTTGTTTCCATGGCAATGAGAACGAATCCCCCAGCCCTTCACAGAGGGGCCTTGTTTGTTTTGCCTGCATAACGTTGGGAGACCTAGTTACAGCCCCAGGCTCCCCCAAGCTCCCTATCCGCTCTAACCCAATACCCTGGTGATCAGATGGGCCACCCCATGATTTCTGTGGGGAGGGTGGGCAGTCTGTCCCTTTATCCCCACCGAGGTTAGGAGGCAGGGGCAAGAGGTGTGACCTCCTGCAGGTCTCTGTCCCTGTCTAAAGGATGGGACGCACCATAAAGACAGCGCGTGCCCAACTCCAGGCTTAACCATTAGACATGTAGCTCGCACGAGGCTTTCATCAAAGTAATTCACCTTCCTTGGCCTCAGCCGAGAAAAGGCATTTACTTCATCATTAGGGTCGATACACTACGTGAGTGACACCTTCATGGAGCTCGGTACCAGCAGATTCCACTCCTTCCTGTTCATGCCGAGGCTATCGTGCTCTCCGGTGGGTGTGGGGACCCACCATGACTCCTCAGAGCAGGTAGCCTAGCTGTTAGTCTGCCCCCACTGCCCCCGCTGAAGTCTGAATTGGGAGAGAAGGTGGTGCAGCCTGGTATGGCCTATGACCGCTCCCCACCCCGCCCCAGCCACAAAAGGGTTGGTGGGGGTGGGGCTGCCAGCTGTGCAGTGACATTCTACAGCCCTGCTAACTTCTGTTCCTGACTCTGGTGGCTAAATTGAGTCTCGGTTTTCTTAAAAATGAGTATTTATTGCGCTAATACAGTACTGAGTAGTCACCGCGTGTTGGAGAAAATGCTCACTCAGCGTGAGCTCAGCGCCTGCCAACATAGGGGCCGTTCCCAGGCCTGGGGAAGGGGCGGCTTCTTGCTAGGAGTGCTGGGCTGCTGGGATGGCTGGCCAAATCTCTGATCTGGGCACACTTTCTCCTGGGTGGTATGTGTACTGGAGGAGGGGAGCCTGCAGGGCACTCCACTCTCTCCTCACCAGCCATGGAGAATTGCTGGCCTTTGAATAGAGCAGACACCAGCTGCCCCCCCACCCCCACCCCCTCGAGTGCAGCAGTCCCTGGGTAGCCCGCCTCCTCGGTGGTGGGACCAGCCCATGCCAGCCTGGGGCATCTCAGCTGTGTCCCCCTGATGAGCGGGGGGGGGGGGGCTTGAGCACTCCCTAAGGCCTTCACAATTGTCTCCAGGGTGAATGCAAATGGGGACACAGAAGGCAGTATGCAGGAGGCTGCATGTGTACCCACCATAAAACAAAGGTGGGACTTGGAAGGATGATGTCCCAGCTACCTACCACGAACAGGTCACCTAGGACCCATTCCTGCACTTGGTTGGCTGTGATCTTTATCCTCTCACATGCTGGACACACTTGATGGGAGGCAGAAACTGGCCTTGAACCTGCATCTATCAGAAACAGGGATCCTCTTCTAGAGGCCCAGCAGGAGCCCAGAAGCCTTCCTGGAGGAAGCACTTCCAGAATCTAGCCCCTTGATGGAAGGAAAGCCTTCAAGGCTTGGACAGACCGTGAGCAGGCAGGGGAGAGGGGTCACTGAGAGAGAAGTGCAGGGGTGGCAAGGGAGCAGCGCCGATTCAGGACAGTGACAGGCAGCATGTGTTTGTGTGACCAGAGCCACGCAGCCTTTGTCCAGGAAGGGGCAGGGAAGACAGAGAGAGTGGAGGGCAAAGAGAGCAGGCAGAAGGAGCTGTGAGGAGCAGGTGTGAGAGTCACGGCAGAGGTGACAGGAATGGCAGAGACCTGTGCCCTTCATGCTTAGCACCAGCCACTTTATGTACACACACGCACATACACGCACACACACACAGAAGGCAAGTTGAGACTAGCTCAGGGGACTCTGTGGTTCCCTACCTTGTTCACATGAATAGCGGTTTGATTTTCTTCTTGCGCATGTGTGTGTGTATGCACGCGTGTATGTGTGTGTGTGTGAACAGATCCATGTGCACATGTATGTGAGTGCATGTGGAGGCCAGAAGTCGACCCTGGGTATCTTCCTATAATATTTTCCCACTTACATTTTGAGACAGAGTCTCTCATGGAACTTGGAACTAGCAGATTTGGCTGCCTGGACAGCGAGCCCCAGGGACCCCCATCTCTGCTTCCCTGGCCCAAAGACCTGAACTTGATCCCCACAACCTCACATGAACGTGAACAGAGAGGAGCGGCCCTGGAAAGTTGTGCTCTGACCTGTGTGTCTGTCGTGACAGCTGCGCCGTCACACCCACTGTTTATGCCAGCGAAAGGGATCCCAACTTAGGCTCTTTTTATGTTTGTCTTATTTTGTTTGGTTGGTTAACTTGATTTGGTTTTTAGTTTTTCCAAGACAGAGTTTCTCTGTGTAGCCCTGCCTGTCCTGAAACTCACTCTGTAGAGCAGGCTGGCCTGGAACTCACAGAGATCCGCCTGCCTCTGCCTCCTGAGTGCTGGGATTAAAGGTGTGCGCCACCACCACCCAGCCCAGTTTAGGCTCTTATGCTTGTGTGGCGAGCACTTTACCTACAAAGTCATCGCCCCTGCCCACAGCTGGATTTTCCATCCTGAAGAATTGCTGTTGGTAGAAAGGGGTGAGGCTGAAGAGACAGTGGAAGACCCGGTAGGTGGCTTCTAGGGACCTCAGCCCTGGAAAGCAGTGTCACCTCTATAAGATCCAGGTTCAGGCAGAAATGGTCATTTTCTCTCTTTTTTTTTCATGCCTTCTTATTTTTTAAATTATTTCTTGCATCCTTTTATCTTTCTATATAAAAACCATTGCTGCAAAGCAGAAGTTAAACAGAATGGACCCTCTCTTTATCCCATCACTCCCTGGAGTCACATGACCAAGATGATCACAAGCCTGCCTGCCTTCCCTTCTTCCTCCTTTCTATCCTCCCATCCTTGTGTCCTTCCTTCTTCCATGTGTGGCTTGAGTGTGAGTATATGTGTCCACATGTGTGTGGGTAAACACATGTACTGAGCACAGGCCTGTGTGTGTGTGCATGGAGGCCAGAGGCTGACATTAGATAGTTTTCTCAGTCACTCTCCACTTTAATTTACTGAGACACAGTCTCTTATAGAAACTAGAATTCACTGATTTGAGCTAGTCTGACTACCAACTTGCCCCAGGGATTGCCTGTCTCCGCCTCCAGAGTGCTGAGCTTGGAGGCGGCCATCACATTTGCATGGGTTCTGGAGATACGAACTCTGACCCTTCCTGATGAGCTTCACAAGCATCTTCTTCAGAGCGTTCTGAGCGTGCTGGGTGTATCCGGTTGGTTCGCCATTTAATGTATTTATGCTAACCTTTTGCCTTTCCTGCTCAGTAAAATGCCGAGGACCATTGCCCATGTCAGTGCACACAAATTAACCTGTATTGGCAGACACAACTGTCCAGGGAATGGGCAAGCCTTGATTTATTAACCATCTCCATGCCAGGGCTTGACTGTCACACACACACGTGTCAGCAGGCATCCTGGTGCATCTGTCATTGTGCACATATGCTAACTGACAGGAGCTGGAGTGTGAACACCGGGGCTCTGCTGCCCCGAGGCACCCACAGAGCAGCCTGGGAGATGGAGCCCCCAGCAGCTGCAGGACATCTTTCAGGAGCCTGTGCTGCCTTGGTCAGATACTAGCTGGTCACCTTGGACCAGAGACTCGGTTCTGCCCTCTGTGAGAGGTGTCGTGGTCGTCATGTGCTATCATGGAGTTGACTGGAGGAGCAGCCAGTGCTGTGGAAATGAAGACAGAGCTTTGCAGGCCTTGGGTATTGAAGTGACAACTGAAGCCACAAGAGGACCCATCACTGATCAAGGCTCCCAGCATTTAAGAAAGGTGAACTGTGGTCCCAGTACCTCAGGGCACAGAGACCAGGAACCTGCAGTGTGGAGAGAGACAGGCTGGGGGTGTCTGGAGTTTCCAGAAGAAATGGATGGTTCATGGGGCTGGTGGAAAGGCCCAGAAGGTAGAGGCATTTGTCGTGCAAGCCTGAAGCTGTCAGTTCAATCCACTGAACCCAATACAAAGGTGGACGGAGAAAACTGCTGCACAGAGTGGTTCTCTCTCTCTCTCTTTCTCTCTCTCTCTCTCTCTCTCTCTCTCTCTCTCTCTCTCTCTCTTTCTCTCTCTCTCACTCTCCCCCACCCCCATGTATATGTGTGTGTGTCACATTTATAATGAAAGAAAGTAAGTCAGTCAAAAGTAGCCAGTGGCTGAGAAGCTCTGTGTCCAGCCCCTTGTCCTCTGCCTGCCCACAGCAGCTGCTTACCAAGCTCTGGCCAGTTGCCTCTGAGTGGCCCCCAGGGAGGCCCCTGGGAAAGTGAAGCCTGCTTTCATTTGGATGGTAGTTTGTGACAAACAGAGGCTGAAGCCAGGTCCTTGGGCAAGGAAGTACAGGTAGGGACACAGTGTTCATGGGCTTGGAAAGTTTTGTTAACATGGTGGCTGGAACAGGTAAGGGAGGGGAAGACACCAGGAAGTACTAATAATGTCCAGGGCTTGGGACAGAGACTTTTTCCTGAGACCCATGGAGGTCCCTGAGATCTGCAGAGACTTTGGAATAGGGTCCCTCTGGGGTATGATAGCAACTGAAGCGGAATGGAGGGGTGTTGGGGTCACCCTCTGAGTCTGTGTTGAGCTTTTAGCACCATTGTGACTCCCAGAAATAGGGGAAACCAAGGCCCTGGATGAATGCCAGGGGCCCAGGCCTCAAAGATAAATAGAGGCAGGATTGGAGTGTACATTTTCCAGACTCCAGAGAGGCTACCACCTCATCCTGTGGTCCCCCACTTATATTGTTCCCCATGCGCCCCTAGTGGTGCTCAACCAGGATGGCAGTGGTAAGAAAGTCATTAGGGAGCCGCCTCCGCTGCCCAGCTCTGAGAAAATGCCCTGCACAGCCCTCCTTGTGGAGCCATTCTGGAGGTTTTATAAACAAGAGGTCCATCAACCTCGTGGGCCATTGATAAACTCAAAGACTGCAGCAGCCTGGGGTCATCCCCGGGCATGTCTGTCCCAGGGTGTGAGGAGAGAGGTGGTGAGGACAGGAAGGTGTGACTCAAGAAGCTGGGCAGGTGCAAGGCATGCCAGAAAACCAGCCCCACAGAAGCCCAGGGGGCAGAGGTGGGCATCAGAGGGCCCTCCATGGTGTCTATGAGCAGAGCAGAAGTGGAGAGGCCTGAAGGAGGGCCCAGCAGACTCAGAGCAGAGCAGACCCTTGACTTACTGCTGGGGGTGGGGATCAGCAGAGTCAGGGGTCCTGCCTGGTCATCAGCCAACCTTGGATATGGGTGGCTCACTGCCCCAATGGTCAACAGTAACGAGCCAGAAGCCACGTTCAAGCCAACATTGGAGCATCCGAGAATCAGTCTCTTGAGAACAGTTTCCTTCAGGTCTGTGGTGTGTGTGTGTGTGTGTGTGTGTGTGTGTGTGTGTGTGTGTTCACAGAACACATGTGATGTGCCTGCCACCTCCTGTGCAGGCCAGTGTCTATTGTGTCCTTATTTTCACTGTCCCCGTGTGTCTACTACCAGGGTTTTGTGTGTCCCTCTGTGTGTGTCTGTGTGTGTCTGCATATGTCTCTTGGTACAAGTAGATGGTACTCCAGTGGCTTCCTGTAGGTGTGAGATTCTGCATGTGTAGGTGTTCACAGTCATACAAATGTTAGGCCATGTGACTCTGGAGTAGGGTCAGGGTTACTTATTTCTACAACAGGGCAGAAAGGGAGCCATTATACCTAAAGGCTTTCTCTGTCCAGAGTTTGCTTCTTTGTCCCTGACCTGCAAGTGACCCTGAAGTGACCTAAGCCACAACAGGACATAGACCTCAGCAGCCATGGCTATGGTGAGGGAAGAGGTGAGAACCAAGAAACCTTCAGGGGAGGATGAGGGCAAGCTGGACAGAGATTGGTGACAGCTTGGGACAAGTCCTGCCTAAGTGAAGGTGAGACTCCAGATCTGCCTTGTAGTCTGATCTGGAAGCTTTCCTGACCCATGTTAGAACTACCTTAGCAAGCTATGGAGACTCACATCTGTAATCTCAGCTCTTTGGATGCAGAATGAGACCCTGTCAGTAGATAAATAAACAAAACAAAACAAAATTCAAAGTATCTCTAAGCCACACCTGACTCTGGGCTGCAAACCTATCCCTGCAGCCTCCCATGGGTCCAGGCAGCTGATATCCCCATACATGTATACATGTGTGTACAGACATTGTGTATGAATGTGTGAACATGCTTGGAGCTATGCCTGTCACTGGCTGAACACATGTGCAGCTCTTGGTTCAATGGCCTGTGTCAGTGTGTATAGGTCCATGTGCACAGCATGTGTGCACAGGGTGGGGCACACTCAGATTTGCAGGCATGTGTAGATGTAGACGCAGCCAGCTAAATATCAGTCATATACCACGAGCAGAACGGCTGCAGACAGGTAGGTATGAGTCCAGTATGAGTGCACATGTGATCCTGACAGGCAGGTGCATGCACAGGAGGGGACATAGAGACTACATACATGTACACTCATGTACTGGTGTTCCTCAGTGCAGTATAGGCCTTAGGAAGGGTATGGGAAGGGGTGCAAGCAAGAGAAATCAGCTGTGGCATGCACCAGCTCACCTCCCTAAGCCGAGTGGTTGCCACACGTGTGGTTGCACACACACACACACACACACACACACACACACGGAACACCTAAGGAGGCAGAGTGGGAGCCAGGCCAGCCTCTGGGTATAGCCCCCCTATCATCCTTCTGCAGGAATTCGATCCCACCCCAGCAAACTACCTCTGCCTGAGCACCGCGACAGAGCTACGAGCTGGGGGAGGGGCCACTCGGAAGTTGGCCATAAATTTCTCGAGATGCTTTAATTTTTTAAAAGCCCCATGTAGATGCTTTGCATTTCGAAAACCCACAAATATCGACTAAATGAGGTGTGCCAGCAGAAGGCCTGGCCGGGCTTACAGCTCTCCCTGCCGCCCAGCAGCTGGGCCCACGCTCAGCTGGGGCCCCTGGCCTGACCAGCCCAGGGCCGAGGGGCCCATCTTTGTTCTGAGTAGGGCTCAGACTGCGGAGTGCCTGGGTAAATAGTCGCCACAGTAATCGCAGAATGATTCCAACTAATTAAATCCCGCGCCAAGAACCCACTCCAACCAGTATCCCGTGAGGCCACGAAAACACAGACACCCCAGACGGGCTTTGCTCGGGGTAAGGCCTGCTGCTCTAATCCTGTATCTTTTGAAAGATAGGCGCGTCCCGGGATGAGGGGTCAGAAGGCCTGCCCTGTGCGGAGCGGTGGAATTTTTCAATAACCAGCAGCTGGGTCACCAGGCACACAAAGGCTGTGTAATATCCTGTGAGCTTACTCTGGTAGAAGAGCCAGCTCCCTCCAGGCCCAGGGCAGCCACCCCCTACCGCCCAGGCCCCCAGCGGCCAGTGACAGGCCACTGGGCCAGGCCTCCCCTCCCCACCTTCAGAAGGGCAAGAGAACTAAGGTCGGCTGCCTGGCTACCCCCCACTCCTGGACTGAGGCTTCCAAGAAGATTCATCCTCCTTATTAAAACCCAGCGCTGATGCCTCCAAGGCCCCAGCTGTGGCTACAGCAGGCTTGCCTGGGGCAGGACTGGTGGGACCGGACCCCTCACAAGGGCAGTGCGTGGCCCTCACACAGGGAGGCCACTCAGTGCAGGGCAGTTCCCAGGAGACTTGCTGACAGGGCTAGGCACTGGTTGTTGACCTTAAATAAGAGACTCAGTTGTACCCTCTGTGAAATGGACAAGGGTCCAGTGGCTCTGCCCTCTGCCTCTGTCTCTTCCATAGCAACCTCCCTCACGGGCTCTTGCAGGGCAGCCAGGTTTGTGCCCCCAGGGGCTCTCACACTGTAAAGGGCTGTCCACACTGGGAACCCCACAGCACATATGAGAGTGATTAGTCGCCGCAGAGATCCGGTTTATTTTATTTTATTTTATTCCCAAAGAAACAATAGTTGCCCCCTCTCTGGAGTCTGGAATGCTTTCCGCCCGAGGTCTGGGACCCCTCATTTAAATTGGCTGCGAAGGGACAGGCGCTGTGGCCATGAGAGGAGGTTGTTAGGGATGGAAAGCCAGGGGCCCAGGAATTTACAATCCGTTACTTGAGAGGTGTCCTGCCTCCCCTCACCCCACCCAGGCCTTCGCAGGCCCAGCATGTGCTCTAAAGATGCTACACTGGGTAAGGGCACTGAGGAGCCATTTAGAGCCTGGCCTTAGGGAGAGGATATCTTAGGGCTGCATACGTCCCTGAAGGGAGCCCAAGCTCATGAGATCCCTGATAAGTGTGGGCATCCTTCTCTGGACACCGTGGTCAAGTTGGGCATCTCCCACTGCTGGCTTATGCTACATGGTGCTAGGACTTTACACATGCTTCGTGGGCTTTGTCCTTCCTGCAAGATTGCACCTACCTTGCCACCGCCACCCCGCTGCTGCTGCTGCTTTTTCTTCCTCCTCCTCCTCCTCCTCCTCCTCCTCCTCCTCCTCCTCCTCCTCTTCCTCCCCTTCCTTCCTTCCTTCCTTCCTTCCTTCCTTCCTTCCTTCCTTCCTTCCTTCCTTCCTTCCTTCCTTCCTTCCTTCCTTCCTTCCTATCTTTCTTTTTTTTTTCTCATCGTGTGTGCAAGTGCCTGTGTACCTACGAATGCCAAAAGAGGGCATTAGATAGTCTGAAGCTGGAATTCCAGGCAATTGTGAGCCGCCTAACACAGGTGTCAGGAACCAAATTCTAGTCCTCTACAAGGCCACCAAGCACTCTTAACCACTAAACCACTCTCCAGCCCCTATCTTGCTGCTTATGTGGGGCCTCTGCTTTAGCTGTGGAGCTTGGCACAGGTGTAGTACTTCTGTGAGCCTTGATTTTCTTTCTGTAAAATAGAGAGAAGCCTTCTGCCATAGGGGGCGGATAAACCCAGGCTCTGGGTAGGAGGTGCAAGTTGAGCTGAGCAGGTGTAGAGCCAAGGTATACCAGGAGTCTTAACACTGCAGGAAGCATACTTTCCCCAGGGGAAGTACATTGGGGAAAACTTGCAGAGTGCATGGGGAGCCAACAGAGGTAGAGAGGACATGCTGATGGCTGGACTTGGGCACTTGATGCACCAGACCTGGGGACCAGTGGAGAGGTGGGAGGCAGCTCACCACTGAGGGTCAGACCTGGGAACTCCGGTGATGGACAAGTGTAGTGGGAGGGAGCTTCCTGGGCCGCTCAACTGGAGTGAACGGTAGCCGATAACACCATTGCCTTGGAACCTCAACAGGAGGTGGTCAGGGAGCCATGAAGGAACAAGAAGGAGGCCTGGCAAGCCCCCAGGGTGTCTGAGATGGTTCCCCCAGTTCCCATGCTCCAGGTGTCAGTTTCTGCTCTGAGAGCAGTTTAATGCTGCTTCTCTGCTCATGGTGAGTGACAGTGTTGGGCTGGACCACTCAGCCTAGCACTTGTGGCCAGAGAGCCCCAGTTCAGAACATTACCATTATGAACTGTTGAACCTCTGGCACAAACCCAAGGGAGACTGCATGGAAATGCCCGTGTGTGTGTGTGTGTGTGTGTGTGTGTGTGTGTGTGTGTGTGTGTGGTAGGGGTAGGAGCTGAGTAAACAGCACTGCCCTGTCCCCTCCGCGACTGTGGCCAGGTACACAGGCCTGTTTGGACAGCTGCCGTGTCTGTCTGTCTGTTTGGGAGATGTTAGCTGATAGATGGGGGTGGGCTGGCTGTTAACCCCTAGCTGCCTACCAGGGCTCCTTGCTTCCTGCCTCTGTCCAGGGGCCAAGGCAGACGGTTGGTGGCCCTGACTGCCCCCGCCCCAACTAAGGGTGAGGGGTCTCCAGGGTGCTGACAGCCTACCCTAGTTCAATCCCAAGCCTGGGACAGAGAAACATTAGTGACCAGGGCCAAGTGCTTCTATTTCTATCCGAGCTCCCCTCCTGCTCCGCACTCCCTGGGGATAGTTCTCTGTGAAAGACACAGCCACTGCTGGGCTCCCTCAGCTCGACCTGGGGTAGAATAGAGAGAACGTGAAACGGGGTCAGAGCCCCTGAGAAACTGATCCAGACAGGGACACAGTTTGGAACACTGTGAGGGAGTAGGCTTACCAGCATCTCCTCCTGGGTGTCTGTGGCGTCTACTCTATGGGAGGAGCCTGCCCTGAGATAGCAGAGAGCCTGCTTCCACCATCCTGCATCCCATCCCAGCGTTGGCGGGGTCAGGACACCCTCCTTCCAGCCCCAAGCCCAGTGCATTTCCCACCTTCCCTCGCTCTCTCCCAAAGCTCTGTCCCAAACCACCGTCTCCCACTTTCTCACCCCCAGCCAGACGCTGCTCAGCCTCCTGTGGGACCTCAACAGCAGTTCTTCAAGGGCTCCAGCTAGGAGCCAAAGAGATCTTTTGAAAATGCAAATCTCTCAAGCCACTCCCCATTTAGAGCCCTTCAATGGCTTCCTATGGTTCTCGAGAGCAAGACAAAATCCTTTAGATGGCCCGCAAGCCCTCCGCGGGATGCAGGTTAGGTAAATCCCAGTTTGAGCCTACTGGGAAGGACTTGGCAGCTGAAAGTCGGTGCTGTAGGAAATTTGTGTGTGTGTGTGTGTGTGTGAGAGAGAGAGAGAGAGAGAGAGAGAGAGAGAGAGAGAGAGAGCGCCAACCAGTCTTCTTTACAAAAGACGAAGCTTATGGTGGTGGGGGGTGCATGGATCCCCACACCCATATGTTACCTATCTCATTCTCAGGAAGCAGACCCCAGCCAAGGCACAGGCTGCCTCTGGGAAGGATACCTGGAGACTAGGGATATGGTGGAGGAGGCGGCAGCCGCTGCCTTTGACCATTTCAGTGGTAAATCATGGAAGGCATTACCCAGGCAAACATTAGTGCAATTGTTTGGGAAGTCTGTAAAAACCCGCCCATTGACTGGCTTCTGCTCTGCCGCCTTCCTCTGGTTCCATTTGTCCCCTCCCCTTCAGCTTTTCTTTCTAGGTCATGCTGGTGGTGCCTCTGATTCTTTGTACGCACTGCAGCCTTTCCCAGAATCTTCCTTCCTAACTTCAGGGGGAGGGGGTGCTGTCTCTGACCGCCTCTCCCCAGAGGGACTGGACTTGGGACTGTGGTGCCTGTCTTTGAATTTGCCTGTCCCACTTCTTGGTGGGCCATCCATCTGGGCAGAGCCCACTCCTGCATCTTCTTACACAGCTGTTCCCAGGTGTGCGGGAGCCCCAACCTCGTGCCCGCACACAGTGCGGAATGGGGTGGGGGGGAGGAGTGGAGGCCTGGGAATTTCATTCCACGGGCGTTCGGAGGCGCCCACAAGGGCTTAGAAGGGTGAGAAAATTTTGCCAGACTCTTTAAGTGGGAAGGTGTTCTTAGCAGAGAGCGCGCTGCAAGGCGCCATGCCTGGGCACTGGGTCTCCATAGCAACCGGTCTGCCAAACTCTTGTCTCCCACGCCCAAACTGTGTGCCTTGGGCAAGTTACCTCCCTACTCTGTGCCTCAGTTTGCCCCTCAACAAAATGGAGGCGTTGGCAAAGACCTCTCTGAGTTGTTAGGGAGGAATCCGAGGATCCCATTCGAAAGCGTGCGCACACACAGCCGGTGCTAAACGCTGGGGGGACTGCTGCGGGCGCAGGGAAAGGGTTAAAGCTAGGCGCTTTTTAATTGTCAAATGACTGCGGGCGATTAGCGCTGGCAGCTTCCTCAATAATCGCTCTTCTCTGTACCTGCTGGGAGCTTAATTAAAAAACAAAGAGGCTCAATTTAAAGGCCATTACTATGCTAATGTAGCCGGGCGGGCGGTGATTAAGCGGCTCACGCGGGCAGCGGGCGGCTGGGGCGGGGCGAGGGGCGATCAGTTACCCACTAAACGGGCCAACAGTAGAGGGGGGTCCCCAGGAGTGGCCTTGCATGAGCGGCCTTGTGTACCCTGCCCTGCAGGGGCTCTAGGCTTCACCTGCCACGACCACCCCCAGCCTGCAGGAGCGAGGCCCCGGCTTTTGAGAGGTCCAACCCTCCTGCCTCTAAGCCTGTAGAGTCACTCTCAGCCAACCCCCTCCTGCACCCACCTCTCAGAATCCTGGGGCTCCTCTTCTGGACTTCTACTCACCAAGCATAATTACGTCCCCCCCCCCAAGACACCCCAAGGGCCACTCTCAGGCTCCCATTTCTCGAACTCCCCTCTCCGTCCTGTTCTCCCCCAACCACCTTCCCAACACCTAGAAAAGTGTGGTGCTCCCTGCCTAGGGCATCCTGCGGCTGGCCCAGACTCACTGAGGAGGGGACCCCACCTTTCCAAAGGTTATCCCGTGATCTGTTTGTTTGTTTGTTTAAATAGGTAAATTTATTAGTTGGTTAATTATATTTATTTGTTTGTTTGTTTCTCCGTGTAGCACTGGCTGTGTAGACCAGGCTCACCTGGAATTCAGGGATCCACCTGCCTCTGCCTCCCCGAAAGCTGGGATTAAAGGCTTGCACCACCTCCGGCCACAGATCCCTAGATCTGTGAACTGGGTTGGGGCAGGTTTCAACAGTGCCGGGTTTGGTAGGACCTTATGTATGCTTCACAAAGTGAGTTCAGATCAGAGAGGACCAGAAATGTGTACGGCAGCTGGAGGTTTGGAGAGACCTTGTGCTGTCCATGACTATATCAGGGGGCACATGGGGCAGAGTATCCGTACTCAACACTATGTCTTAAGGCTCTTGGGCGAAACTCAGACGCATTCAGTAAGGGACCAGACTCTGAGACACAAGTCAAGGGGATCAAGAGAAGGAGGTGCTGTCTGAGTCCCTGAAGGACAGAAGGAGTACAAAGACTCTGGAGACACCTTGAAGTCTGTCTTGACCCCATGTTTTGGTCCCTGGGTAGGCATGTTTTCATTGGCTGCTTGGTAAGATTTGTGAAAACAAACTGAAGTGATTGAGTTGGCAGGATTGAGAGACATCCTCCTGCTCCTAGAGGAGATTTACCTCAGTAAATAAAACGTCAGCATGAAGCCCAACTGCCAGTGGAGGCTGAGCAGGTGTAATGTGTGGTCACTGGCCATCAGCAAGACTCGAGGTGGACACAAACCCCACAGCAGAGCAAGCGCTCTTAAAAAAATTCTGTGAAAAAAAATCATTTATCTCAATAAAAATAATTTTAGTAAAATAAAAAAAATGAAAGGGAAAAGTTGTAAATTATTTAACTATACTAGAAAGAAAATTGATCAAAAAATTAAATTGCCTTAATGAGGTTTCTTCTAGAACATACTAGCTCAAAGGCAGTTTATCAGTGTTGATAGAACCCTAATTAAACTCTGCCACAGCTTATGTACAAAGAAGCCAAAACCTTTGGAGTTAGAATGGTAAACCACAACACCAGTTTGGTCAATGCTCCGTCCCACAGTTGTGTCCTGGATCCCTCCTGCAGAGACCCCTTCCCTTGAATGCTGCTGTTCCTTTACCAAGAGAGCCCTGTGGCTGTTACCTGGATCCTATTTCCACTCAGTCCTTGTCGCCTGACACAGCAATTGGCCATAGTGTGCATCTGGCAAATGCTAACACTTGACATTGCAGTGTGAGGTGGAAGGATGGGTTAGGCAGTCTGTGGGTGAGTGGATGGCTGAGGCCATGCAGGTATAGCGGGAAGTAGATGGGTGAACAGAGGTATGGGTAGATGGTGGGTGGATGAATGATAGGGAGAAGAATGGACAGGGAGGCAGATGGGTGGTAATAGAGAAATGTATGGGTGGGTGACTAGATGGATGGGTGGTGTGTGGATGGATAGATGATGGGTGGGTGACCGCATGGATGGAATAGATGATGGGTGGGTGATCACATGGATGGATACATGAGTGGGTGATTGACTGGCTCGTCTGATCTATGGATGGACTATTGATAAAGGGATGGTGGATGGATGGGAAGATGGATAAGTGACTAGGAGACTGGATGGATGCATAGCTGGTTCGGTGACTGATAGGTGCATGTTTGTATTGTTGGACGGGACAAAAATATGTGCTTATCTTCAGGTCTTGAGTGTTGGGCCTTCAGCCTTGTTCTCTGACATTTCATTCTTACCAACATGTTCCTAACTAATGCACTGTCTGCCCAGCCCTGCAAATGGCCTCTCTAGTCCACTTTTTCCAGCTGCTCCCTCTTGGGATGGCCCCCCTGCTTGTCTGTCTCTATGTGGAATTCAACCCTCAAGCCAACTCCCCACCACACACAAACATACACATTCCCTTAGTGGAACCCTATTCAGTTTTTAAAAATGTGTGTGTGTGTGTGTTTGTGTGTGTGTGTGTGTGTGTGCACCTGTGGAAGTCAGAAGACATCTTCAAGGAGTTGGTTCTCTCACCTTTTTTGAACTTCAGGGATTGAACTCAAGTCCTCAGTCTTGTGCAGCAAGCACCCTTACTCAATACATTATCTTGTCTTTCCACCTCTGAAATATTTTTAAGCATTTTTTTAGATAAGAACTCACTATCTGGAACCAGTACCACTATTGTAGACATTGGCTTTGAACTTGGGCAATCCTCAATTACAGATAAGGCCACCACCCCCAGCTCTGTTGAGGTCTTTGACGTCACCAGCAAGTTTTCCTGCTGCCCAGCTCTGCCCTCCACCTAACTTTACCATAGCCCCACAGTCCTTCCTGGGCACATGATTCTAGACCCAGCCCTTTCTGGCCATGGAGGAACCCAAGACAAAGCTGGCGGCTCCATGTCTCATGGTACGGGCTTTCTCATCTTCCACATGGACAGTGTGAACCACAGGTGTCCTCAGCACCTCCAGCTGAGGACAGCACCTGGACATAGACTCTGAGCTGACAGAGTGAGGCAAAGTTATCACCAGGCGGGCAAGAGGAAGCCACAGAGAGCTTCTAGAACAGACCCCCCCGCCCCCCTCCGCCCCGCAAAGGGACCAAGAGGGCTGCAGCCTAATGCCTTATCTAACGCCATTCCCCTCTTTAGTATTGAGACTGGGCGTGCCTCTGGTCAGAGGAACATGTTTGAAGGATGCTCGGGGTCCAGTCTGTAGGAAACACTTCAATAAATCATAGACTCTAAGACTTAAAGTGGAGTAGTGGCTATTGGGTCCAATGACAGGAACTGGTGACCTCAGTGATGGTGGGGGAGGGGAAGGAACCTGGGTCAGCTCCTGGGGCAGGCAGGGATGGGCAGCAGGAGGAAAGGAAGGAGCAGTCCAGGGCCTGGCACACAGCAGGTGCATAAACATGGTGAGTGACAGCAACCCTCTCTATGGAGTTTGGAGTAACATCAAGCCATTGATTTTCTCACCTCTACCTCCCACGTGACGGAATTGCAAACATGTGCTAACTCACCTGCCTTCATGTGGGGCTGGGATCAAACCCAAGCCTTCTACGCCAGGCAAACCCTCTCCCACCCAAGCTATACTATCTCTGCAGGCCTAGATCAGAACCCATACTCTTCAAACCAACAAAGCCTCAGCCTGGTGCCCTCACACACTTGGTTGCCTTAGCTGGCTTTTCTGTGGATTTTCTGCCTGGATCACCATCCTGGGAGCTGGACCACAGGGCTTCATGGGAAGGTGCTCAGAGGCGGGGTAGGAGCTCGCCCACTTCCCCTCTCCCCTGGACTTTGTCTCTTCCTGGTGGCAAGAGGGCTCTTGTCTATCACCCAGGCGTGTCAGAGTAGTGTCCCACCCCAGTCCAAAATAAGTTCCACTAAAGAGGGAACATGGCACAAGCACATTCTGTAGGACTGCATGGGTGTGCACATGTGTATATCTGTGTACGCCTGTGCTCGTGTCCATACCTGTGTGTATGTGTGTGTTCCCATCTAAGCTTCTTCAGAGCTTTAGGTGGCTGTGCTGCCCCTGGACATATCCTATCCAGATCTGAGGCCCCTTTCTACCCTCCCTGCTATGCCTCGGCTTCCCTTTCTTATGCCCCCCCCACTTGTTGAGAGGGTCAGACCCACCCTTCGTTTGGCATCCTCTCCTTAGGAAGACTTCTGGGGGAGGGGCTCCTTCAGGATGCTGACCAATGCTGACCTCACCTCGCCTAGGTCACTGGGCTGATGTTCCCAAGCCTGTTTCTGCTCCTCATCCATCAGAGCAACACAGTTGCCAAAGAAGGCCAGTTAAGATGCCAGCCCAGAGGGCCAAAAGGATGGCTTAGTGGGTTAAGGTGCTTGCCACCAAGACTGAAGATCTGAGTTCAGTTCCCAGAACCCACATGGTAGGAGGGGAGAACTGACACAGACAGCTGTGTACCCCCCCCCACTAAATAGATAAGTGAACAATATAAATGTTTAAAAAGACTTTTAAGAGCTAGTCTATTAGCTCAAAACCTTCCCAGGTCACGTGATCAGCCCTCCCCCAATTCTTCCTGCACTTGGGTCCCTTCCTTTCATTCACCTGCTCCAGCCACAGTGCCCTGTGTCCTGACACCGGTGTTCACCCCAACCCCAGGGTCCCCGCAGTGGGCACCCCTCTCCTAGATGTCCCAGCTGCCTCTGACTGCCCTCTCTAAAGCTGCAGCCCTCCAGACGCCTCCTTGCTCCTGTGTCATTTTGTTGTCTCCTTTGGTACATCGTGTGTGTGACAGCCTGTTTGCTCGGATAGACACCACACTATTCTAACCTATGGAATGTTCCCGCAACTGTGAGAATGGGGCCTGGAGGCCTGGGGTGGACGACTCGTCTGCTCCCAGCTCCATCCTCATTTAGTGCCTGGCATGGAGAAGGTGCCAGTGTCTGCGGGATCCCAGAATGTGTGCCTGTTGGTATGATGACAATACCTAAGGCTCCAAGCTGGGCTGGTCTCAGCCTGCCTGTCGCTTGTGACCTCCAGCTCTGGCTGGGGCATCCCCACTGTGGCCCTGAGGTGGATCAAAGGGCTAAGAGAAGCCTGGGGCAACCCTCATGCAGGCTGGGCAGGCGGCAGGTCAGCAAGGCCCTGCCAAGCCCTGGCAGGCCAGAAGGTACCACACCCGCAGCCAGTGAGCATGGCCAGCCACGCAGTACATTCCAGCCGCCTGATTGACACGCACTCCGGGCCTGCCTGAGGCTCCTGCCGCATCAAAGCAGATGTTTGCAGCTGGTTTGAGTTGAATTCCATCAACGGGCCCCTTTTTGTCTCCAAATAAAAAACAGCTAAGTCCGGAATGATAAGGATGCACAGACTCACAGGGAGATGTCAGTAAGTCCCCATGATGGGCTGGCCCCTGCAGTCCCTCCTACCTACTGTCCAGGGTCCTGTCCCCAGGCTCTGGAGGCCTGTCTCTCACCCCGTACCTATGCCACAGGGTGCCACAGCACACAACTGTAAGAACCCCATACCACAGGAAGCTCTTGCTATCTTCAGTCCCACCAGTGGAATCTGGAGATTGCCACCACCTGGGTGTGACCTAGAGAAGGGCTATCACAGTTGCTAGGTTGGCGCCAGGGCACCTCTGTATTCTAACAGGGAGTCAGCTGTCAGGGGAGCTAGTAGGACAGCTCTGGGATTCAGAGCCCCTCCTGCCATCCCCCAGAACCAGCTCCCTAAGCCTATGCATGCCCCCCACCAGGAAGCCCCCAGCTGTCCTCCACATTTGGTCATCCCACTTTCCTGTGGTGAGCACAGCCTGGCAGATCACCTGTCATGCTGTGGCCATCTCTGTGGGACCAGGCAGTCTGGCTCTGTGCCAGGCATCCTCAGAGCCAGCTTCCAGAGTGTGGCTGGATGAAGCAAGGAAGGTGCTGGAGTGGGCACAGCCAGCCACAAGCCATTAGCACCCATTCACGTGGTCTCTGTTGGGGGAGAAGAATCCAGCAGTAGAGGTCAGGCTCTCTGGGGCTTAGCTAGGAAGTATCAGCCTCAGCCACTGTGACGTTCTGACAGAAGTCTTGACAGAGACAGACAGACTCTTTTAAGTTGTGTGTTTCAGAGAGAACAAATCTGTGTCTTGTTACCTGATGATGTTCTTAGAGCCCCTTAAAGAAACATAATTTTCTTTCTCAGCCAACCTGGCCGCCATCACATTTTCCACATTTCCAAAGTGGTTCATTTGTTCAACAAAACACCAATAACCTCAGTGCTGGACCTGGAAAGGAGTTAGACCCAGGGTCCATTCCTAGCTCAGAGGGGACATTGGACACACAGAGAATGGCTGAGACTATGCATCAGGGAAGCCTTCACAGAGAAGGGATGCACAAAGGGGGGAGAGAGAAGGCAGACCTTGGAAGCAGATGGGAGTTATTGTGTTGGGGGTGGGGCAGGGGCAGATTGGAAAACATGGCAGCTTGAGGCTGGTGGCAGGCCAGGATGTGGCTTAGAGGGCCTGATTTCATCTTGGGCTTTACCTTGAGATTATTCCGTGCTCTCAAGTGTTATGAAGCAAACTCAAGTCTGATTTGACTCAGCGAAGGACTGTGTCAGCTCTCCATCACAGGCACAGAACCCCTGGGGCCATCATCTTCTAAGAAGAGAAGATTTGTTTTGGATCATGAATTTAGAGGCTTTGGTCCATGGTCATTTGACCTAGTGGCTTTGGGCCTCCAGCTGAATGGAGCATCACGGCAGTTTCCAGGACCCCTGTATCTCTTTCAAGGCCATACCCCAGGAACTACCTGCTAATAGTGCTACAGCTAACCTCATATGAGCTTTTGTGAGACATTTCCAAGCTACAGCGAGGAAGGAAAATACGTTTTTGACCGTCTTCAGCCTTGTTTCCTTATCAACTGAGAAGTGGCAGTGTCCTCTGGGGAGATGTAATGGTTAGAAGGCCCAGGAGGCTGAGACTCACCACTGAAACTGCCGAGTGAGGGCTGAAGGAGGTCCCACTGAGAGTCACGAGCACACACGGGATAAGTTATCCCCAGCACCCATAAACTGTGGGGTTCCCCAGTTGGACATGCTCTACAGTGAAGAGGAAAGGGAACTTCCATTCACCGAGAATGCTAAACTAGTGCTGGACTATTTTTTAAATTTATTTATTCTCATTTTATGTGCATTGGTGTTTTGCCATGGATGTCAGGTCCCCTGGAACTGGAGTTACAGACAGTTATGAGCTGCCTTGTGGGTGCTGGGAATTGAACCTGGTTCCTCTGGATAGCAGTCAGTGCTCTTAACCACTGAGCCATCTCTCCAGGCCCAGCACTGGGACCCTTGAAGACCTAATAGCAGCAATCACAGTTCCTATTTACCTATCTAGTCAGGAGCCTTGCCACCGCCCTTACCCCACCCCCACATCAGCAGCATCCATCTCTGTCCCCATTAAACATGTGGGGACACTGAGGCACAAGAGTATACACTTAAACAAGGTTCCAGGGCTTGAGAGTGGCAGAGTCAGGGTTCTGAGTGTGGTGTGTGCCACCTGGACTCTGGGTACTGGCTGAAGACATCTCAGAGAAGCCAGTGTTGTGTGCAGCTGAAGAACTGGGTTCCATGCACCGCACAACAGTCGCTGGCTAAGAAGTTAGTCTGCCAGATTTGCGATCTACATTCAAACCCTCCACAAAATACTGTGTTTTCAGGGTTTTTTTTTTTAAAGCCTCTTATGGGTTTAATAAATTGTGCTTTAGATAAACCAAACCAGTTGCTGATGGAGATGGGTCTTCATATCCTGGGACTCTTTCAAAGAGGGAAGTCCTCATAACATAATGTTTTACACAGCAATCAGTGAAAAAATGTGCATGTAGAGTAATGTTCTATTTGGTTTATATTTATTTTATTATTATTTTTAGAGTGGATCTCATGTATCCCGAACTGGCCTCAAAGTCACTATATAAAGTTAGGAATGGCTTTAAACTTACTGGCCCACCTCCTGAGTGTTGGGATTACATGTGTATGTCACTTTGTCTGGCTTTATGCAACACTGGGGATCAAACCCAGCTTCCTGCATGTTCAGCAAATATGCTGAGCTATATTCCCAGCCTTCAGTTTGGTTTGTAAAGAGTCCAGACCCTTCTTGGAGAGAAAGAATCATGAGGTGTAAAGTGGATTGGGCCTCCAGGAAACTCATAGCCTTGGGGCAGGTGCATAGGCCCAGGAACCAGAGACAAGGCTGTCTGGACTCACAGGGTCAGAGCAATGCTGGATGTGATCTTGGACAAGTGTCTGTCCCTGCCCTTCAGGTCTGTGAGGACCTAGAGAGATCATGCAGGTTGGCAGCCACCAAGCCTGCTTGGTGCTCAGATCTGCCCTGTCTTTGAGTCAGGAGAGCAGGAGGACCCATTGGGGCAGATGAAAGCAGGAGGTACTGGCCAGAGCCCTGGGGGTTCTGCAACGCATACTGGGACTTGTGCACACAGCCAGAAACCTGCTACCAGAAATCATGGCGACCCCAATAAGCATGGACCACAAGGCCCCCTGAACATGCCCGGTGCCAAGGGCCCACAGGCACCTAATCTTCCCAGTTGCTCTGCACCTAGCTAGGACAGCCTAGCTGACATGTTTGGGGCCGGGTTGAGACAGGGTTTCTCTGTGTTGCACTGGCTGTCCTAGAACTCACTCTGCAGGTCTCTAACTCAGAGATCTGCCTGTCTCTGCCTCCTGAGTGCTGGGATTAAAGGTGTGCACCACTACAGCTGCCTGGCTTGTTTTTTGTTTGTTTTCAAGGCACGGTCCCATGTAGCCCAGGCTAGCCCTGAACTCCACACAACTAGAGATGACCTGTGACTTACATTTATTTTGGTTGCTGTGTGTACTGGAGGTGGGGGCATATGTGGTAGAGTGTGCACACGGAGGTCTGCTCTTGCTTTCCTTCCACCTTTCTGTGTTGGAGGGGTTGAACTCTAAGTCCCACCCAGTGAACCTTCTCACTGGCCTCAACCTTGATCCTCCTGCCCCTCCATCCGCCAGTGCTGAGATTACAAGTGTTTACCACAAAGCCTGGTTTAACCCTGTGCCAGGGATGGAACCCAGGTCTTCATGCATGCTGGGCAAGCCCTCTGCCAGCTGAGCTACACCCCCAGCCCAAATGCTCCTATGGAGGAGATGGAGAACTGGAGTCTCAGAGGTTCAATGTCTTGCCCAAAGTCACATAGCAAGGTAGGGATGGGGCTCGGGTATAGAATGCACACCTAGGACATGCACAGCCCTGGGTTTGCACTTGAAGTTGTGGAGTCAAGGTGTGTGCCCCAGCCCTGTCTGCTTGTGGTTTTAGCTCCTGCCTGCTGTACTGAGAGGCAGGCTTCAGCGTTGAGCCCCTTAAACACAAAGCAAGCTGAAGCTGGGAGAGGGGAATTGCTCACGAGCTTCCCAGTGATGACAGTGTCCTGCCTGTGACTGGTCTGCGTCTCTGTGGCTCTTAGTGGGTTCCGGTTCCAGCCATGTGCCCATGGTGGAAGGACTGAGAGAGAGAAGGGATTTGGAGAGAGGAGGGAACCCCCATATACATACACATGTACCCGAGTGTAGCCCTCGCTCTATCCCTGCACGGTAGACAAAGCCAGCCCCGTAATTGGGAGTGAGTATTTCATACGTGCCCCCCGATGTTTTATTGGGCGGAGAGATGCTTGGAGACCGAAAGGATGGCACATTCCGTTTATAAAGTGCGTGCCGTTTGTTTTATTTCCCAGGCTCTTGCAATCTAGATAACAGATGATGCCCTGAGCGGCTGTGCGGCCTGGAAACGGCTGCTGGAGCCTTTGGAGGGGTATTAATAATAGATTGTGTTGATAAGCTTGGAGAAAGTCGCAATCCACCCCCTGCTGCCAAGGCATTAGTGTGGCTGTTGAATGTGGGAGCGCCAGCTTGGTGGCACAGTCACTAAATGCAGGTCACCCCCAGCACACACCCTGCTTGCTGCTTCTCTGCAGCCTCAAAAGATGTGTGCATTGGAGCCCACGAGATGTGCCTGGAACCTGGGTCTGCCAAGCTGGCCTGGACCTGGCTTGTACCCATCTGTTCAGATCCCTGCAGCCCGTGCTGAGCACCTTGGTCAGATGCAGAGCAACTGAGGGGCCGGGAAGGAGGCCGGGGCCCTGAACAAAACTACCCATTCTATCTGTGCCTTCCTTTCAAAGTACAGCTGAGCTGGCTCTAGAGGGTTCCCACTTGCCTCGAGCACCTGTTCTGACCCTCAGTTCCACACCCGGACTTTGCATATCCACACCACAAATGTACACAGAGCCCCCCTGAGAAACTGGAAAAAGCCACAACCTGCTTTGAGGTATCCCCACTCCACTAGAGTTGAACCCTCTCGAAGACATACACGATGGCTTCCTGCTGACTCAGATGCTCAGTGCTGTCAGATCCTCAGGATTGTCTTCTGCTGTCCCCATTTTGCAGCAGAGCAACCTCAGGCAGTCAGGAAGTTCAGAGGCAGGCAGGGGAGGCCGTGTGCCTTAGAATAGGGCAGCATCAGAGAAGTCTTCCCAGAAAAGGAGGCATTGGAGCTGGGTGTTGCAGGTTAAATAGGAGTCTGCCAGACAGAATAGAGGTGGGTATGAGGGTTGCCCCCAGGCTGAGTGCTCTGGCCAGTGCCAGGGAAGCAACAGAACAGGAGGAATCTCTGTCCACTGCCCCATAGCATTTTGTCGTGGGCGGTGCTGATGGCAGCCCCGGGAAGGGAGGCAGGGCTGGAGCCTGGTGTTTACGGCTGTCCCTGCTCCAGAACCGATTAGCAGAGAATTGCAGCTGTAATCTGTGCCCGTGATGGCGGGCCATAAAGAGGGATGGGACGTGCGGTGCTCCCAAGGTGGCGCCCGCAGACGTGGCCCGGGGATGCGGGGAATGAAAAATGGTTTTAATTCCCTCCCAGCAGCAATAATTTGATTCTTCATAAATTTTTCCATCAAAGTGTTGTTGAGGCTGGGTTCCCACAGAGCAGGCACGTGACAGGGGAGAGTGTGGGAGGAGTGGTCAGCAGAGCAGCAGGACCCTCCAGCCCAAACCAGGCAGGACCATGGAGACCCATCTGGGTGGGCGGGCCCTTGGATGGATGGGCAACAGAGCCCACCGGGACCAACGCCTGCATCAGCCCACACTGGGAGCTGTTTGTCACATCACATGCAATCCGAGCAAGAGGAACTCCAGTCTGCTGTTCCTTTTCCTCATCCCTAAAATGGGGCCGGGTCTCTCTGGTTTCAAGGGCCATCGCGATCAGGTGACATGCATGTGCAACATGCTGAGTACGGCCGCTAGCCCTGCTTCGGCAAACTGTGCCCATGCTGAAATGAAGGGACGAGAAGGTGGCACCAAGCCAAGGGGCAGGGACAGAACATGCCCAGTGGCTGCTGCGAGTGTACTCTGGAGACCCCATGGCTGTCCTGAGGGATTACAGCCAGGGAGCCAAGGGTGGTGAGGTGGGTGTTCTTCTAAGGGCACGAGGGAGCTATGGAAGACTGGGTCAGGAAAGAATGAGCTTTGGAATGCGTTCCAAAGAGCCTCTTGGGTCCTGTGTTGGGCACAGACGAGGGAAGGTGAAAGCTTTGAGGATTGGGAGCCCAGGGTGCAGAGAAGGGTCCAGACTGGAGGGCAGGGCAAAATGGAATTATTTGACTATGGGAGTGAAGGAGGCTAGTGGTCAGGGGGTGAGGCGGACCCTGAACACTGCCCTCTAGTGGCCTTCATGACTGAGCGGGAAGACTCAGAAGCAGAGCTGACCGGTCCCCGTGGTTCAGAAGAGGAGGGTGTGTCCCCGCTCCCTTCCTCACCCCCATCTGCCTGAGTGGCAGAGAGAGATGCCCTGGGCTAGGCAGACTCTCTCAGCCCAGCCTGTGCCTCCTCCATGCCCTGCAGGCTCTTCGCGGCGAAATGCAGCGGCTGCATGGAGAAGATCGCACCTACTGAATTCGTGATGCGGGCACTCGAGTGCGTGTACCACCTGGGCTGCTTCTGCTGCTGTGTGTGCGAGAGGCAGCTGCGCAAGGGTGATGAATTCGTGCTCAAGGAGGGCCAGCTGCTGTGCAAGGGTGACTATGAGAAGGAGAAGGATCTTCTCAGCTCCGTGAGCCCTGATGAGTCAGACTCTGGTGAGCCTGGGCTGGGGCAGCTGCAGAACATGGCTCAGTGGGATGCTGGAGAGGGGCTTCTGAGCTCCACAGACCTGCACCCCCACACATGTCCAGCCAGCACTGAGGTGCCACATCCATCCCTGCATGCCACCCTAGTACTTATCTGGATGCCAACTCCAGGGTACACACACCTGTATGCCTATCTGACCACGCATGTACCCAGTGCCGTAGAGACACCATCCCATGTGCCCATATGTTGGGACATGTGCTCACACACCCAAGTATGCAAAGCTTCACCCTAGGCACACACACACACACACATGCATGTACATGTTTCATATCTCTGAAGCTAACCAGCAACTCAGGCTGCACATACATGTTTATATAAACATTCACATGCGCTGTGTGTGCAGACATTTGCTCTCTGGCAAGGGCTGAAATCCAGCTGGCACCCTGTCACTCCTGATAACTGGCCTGTCTTTGAGGCACCCTAAACCCACAGGGATAGCTTCTGCCCATGTGGAGAGTATCTGCCCTTGCCAGGGTCCCAATGTTTGGGCCTCAGTGTGGCAGAGTCCTCATGTATCTGCTGCTGGCCATCCCTGGACAAGACACTGTGGCAGCATCCCTGTGGCCACCTGCACTCCCACGGAAGGGAAGGGCACTGGGCCAGCTTATAGATGTGCTAGAAAGGATTGTAGTGCTCCGTGGGGCTCACCTCCAAAGAAGGTGGAACTAGGGAGGGAATAAGTTCCAGTGAGGAGTATTGGAAGCTGATGGTTGTTAGGAAGTTCGGCCATGTACCTGACTCTCTAAGGCCCCAAACTCTGGGGTCATGGAAGCGGTATGTGTGTTGCTGGGTGTACATATATGTTTTTTCATGCCACATGTGTCTTGGCATGTATGTGTCCCTGCCTATGGGTACAGGCCTCTGTGGCCCCATGATTATAAATGTCTCTAAGCAGCACATATGTGGGTCTCTGTGTCAATATGCAGGTGTGTGTAACCACCAGCGAGCACACTGTACATGTGTGTACATGTTTGCACATCGTGGTTCTAAGTCCTCCTGTGAGGATGCCTGGCCCCTGTGTCTTTGTCAGTTGTTAGTCCCTGAAAGTCTCGAGAAAGAAGGCTCCTGATATCCTTCTATTTTCACCCTGGTCCCCAGCTGACACATGAACCTCAGAGGCCAACAGAAGGTGGGTTTCAAATATGATGAGTTGGGGAAGCCAGGGCCAGTCTGAGCCATAGTTGCAACATGCCTGTACAGGAGGCTACTGGCCTTCAGAGACATGTAGGAGCAGATCTGCCCTTGTGTGTGAACACCAGCATTCTGCACACACTCTAGTGTGTCTTCCTGAGGCACCTGGGTCCTGGTCCCCACAGGGGCCTGATTCACTGTCTCCCTGAGCCCATGGGCACCTGCGCTTTGGACACCATAGGAAAACCTGCAGTCAGCAGTTAGACCAGGCTGAGCCCAGAATGAGGGAGTGAGGAGTATGTATTAGGGTTATGGGACGTGCAGGGAGCAGAAGATGAAGGTCCAGCAAAGACGGACAACTTTATCCTGGGGTCATTAAGTGGTGAAGGAATTCTCACCTAAAGGTTCAAAGCACGGACTGACGGGTTGGATTCTGTATTCCACAGTGAAGAGCGAGGACGAAGATGGAGACATGAAGCCGGCAAAGGGGCAGGGCAGCCAGAGTAAGGGCAGTGGAGACGACGGGAAGGACCCCAGAAGACCCAAACGGCCCCGGACCATCCTCACTACGCAGCAGCGGAGAGCCTTCAAGGCTTCTTTTGAGGTCTCCTCCAAGCCCTGTCGGAAGGTGAGGAGTTCTGAAGCCCACATCTCTCTTTTGCTTATTGTGGGTCCAGCTCCTCCACCCCGACCCACTGCTATCGCTGGGGACAGGAGTGTCCCTCCATCCCTCCACCTCCCAGCTGCCATCGACACCGACCTGACCTGTCTCCCTCTCTCTGGGTCAGGTCCGAGAGACGCTGGCAGCAGAGACAGGCCTCAGCGTGCGTGTGGTCCAGGTCTGGTTTCAGAACCAAAGAGCAAAGGTGAGAGGTCCCTGCTACTCCAGTGCTCTAGGGCACACCAGGGAATGGGGATGGGCAGGAAGAGTCCTGTCCGAGGTGAGGGACATAAAGGAAGTCTGGCATGCAGACTGAGACTGAGGAGGTGCCCGGCTTGTCTCCCTGCAGATGAAGAAGCTGGCCCGGCGGCACCAGCAACAGCAGGAACAGCAGAACTCCCAGCGGCTGGGCCAAGGTGAGCCCCAGGGACATGGGGAGCAGAGGTGGCAATGGAAGGGTTGTCAGGGCATCTACTGTGCAAGCCTCTTGTGCTCAGCATGGCGAGGCTCTTTCCCCATATCCGACCCACCCAGGCAGATAGCGCTCATCCCTCCACACTTACCGACTCCCTCCAGGCCGGGACTGACAGGATACCTCATGAGGAAACTCTGGGGCTATCCGGGGACCTTCTGGGATCACAAGGGACAAAGCTGCCTGTAAACAGGGCTCCAACCTGCACTGTTAGCAGTGACATGCTTGCTACTCACTCATTCTGTGAGAGCGTCCCCAGAAAATCGGGGGGCGGGTATGGGGAAGCCCGTGGTGAGTTGCCACTAGCAGTAAAGAGCCAGTCCATAGAGCAGAAAGTGGGTCACTCAGAAGTCTGTTTCGTACCAACGGCTTGAGCCAGGGATGGTCTCCATGGCTACACAGAGACATGGAGACTTTGACGTTATGGAGGGAGGGAAGGAGGTGCAGAGAGCTCCAGAGACCACCACTGTGGTGGAGCAGACAAGGGAGCAGGTGGCCCTAGGAAGATGCTAGGCACCCTCAGACAGGCCAGACCCTAGCCTGGGCTTGGGGACCTACCAACAAGGTTCCAAAACCTCACATCCCTTGTTTCCCCTAGAGGCCCCTAAGGCCAGTCTTCTGCCTCCAGCCGCCAGGATCCCCGTCCTTGTTCTTGAAGAACAGCGTCCCTTGTTCTCCAGTGTCCCCTACTCCCTCCTAGATGCCACCAGAATCCTCCCCACTCTCTCTCCAGAGTCCATTTGGTTCTACCTCCCTGCCCGTGTCCCCTCTGATCCCCGCCTTTCCCTCTGTTCTGTCACCATCTGGGGAGTGGTTGCCGCCCACCCATTTTCCCCCTCTGAGTATTGTTTACAGGGCCCCCGGGACCTCCCCCACTTCCTGTTCCCCTGAACAGACCCAGCCCCCCAACATTTCTCCACAGCACCTTCCTTGCTTCAGACAGCCCCAAAGGGAAGCCTGCTGCATCCCGTCCTAAAGCAGCCTGTCCAACCATCTTTCCAGTCCCACTGGGGAGACCATCCCCTCCCCAGCCTGCCATATCCCTTCCTAGTGATTCTTTAGGTTCTTCTGGGGTGAGGACTTTTCCCAAGAAGCCTTCCTGGGCTTGAGTTCTATCTTAGTGCCCCTGCACGGTGAACCATGGGACATGGCTACTGCCAGCGTAGCCTGCCACCTCTCCAGTCCGTGCTCTTGTAGCTGGAGGAAGACAGAACCATGGAAAGTCTTTCGGGGGAGGGACTCAGAGAGGGAAGGTAGAAGGTGCATCTAGAATGGGAGTCCCGGGGCCGTGGGGAGCCTCTGAAGGGACTACCAGGACAGGGCAGGCAGGACCAGCTGGTGACGGCATTCATTGTGCTCAGAGGTCCTGTCAAGTCGCATGGAGGGCATGATGGCCTCCTACACGCCGCTGGCGCCCCCGCAGCAACAGATCGTGGCCATGGAACAGAGCCCCTACGGAAGCAGCGACCCCTTCCAGCAGGGCCTCACGCCGCCCCAAATGCCAGGTGACCACATGAACCCCTATGGTAAGCTGCCCCACCCGCATCCGCCCCGGCTTGCTCTCTGTCCTTGCCTAGCCGGGCAGACAGAGTCTATAGCTGACAGTTCTTGCTGCCCACAGCTGAGGGCTCAGGGCCCAGGGCAGTCCCACCAACATTGCCAGCATGCCTGCCCCGGATGGGAAGGGCCTTGCCCCAGCCCGCTGGCCTACCCATAACCCCTGGCCATGGAGCCTGCGGGGCTGCCAGGAACCCCTGGTGCCGTGGCCCACACCCAGGTCCTGACGTCTCTTCTGCACCCCACAGGGAACGACTCCATCTTCCACGATATCGATAGCGATACCTCCCTCACCAGCCTCAGCGACTGCTTCCTCGGTTCCTCTGACGTGGGCTCCCTGCAGGCCCGTGTGGGGAACCCCATCGACCGGCTCTATTCCATGCAGAGCTCCTACTTTGCCTCCTGAGAGCCAGCTGGGCCGCATGGACGCTTGGGCCTGGGCCTAGGGTGGGACCACAGGCCTCTGCAGCCAGCTGGCCCCCCAGCCCGCCACCCGCTCAGACTCTACAGACAGCCATACGGTGCCCTCCCCTCGGCCAGCCGGACCTGGCTCAAGTGCCCACTGGGCACAGCCAGACAGGCAGATGGGTGCAGCCTGGGCATGGACTGTGTCCTGCCCACGGAGACCTTGTGACCCCTGGGGACCCAGAGCTCTTGGACAGCCACTCACCTCCCAGCCCTTTGACTCCATCACCTCCTTTTCCCGCCCTGCCTCTTTTTTTTGGGGGGGGGAAACTTTTATTTGTTCTATTTTTTTTAACATTCTGTTTCCAGCCAACCTCTATTGTCCCTGCAAGGCCAGCCCTGGGACAGTGCCTGGTACCCGAGAAACAGATATACGGGTGTCCTGCGCAGGTGACCATTTGCGCTTCTGGTCAGCGCAGGGGATGGTTTCTGGGTCCTGGGAGGCCCAGGGTCACTGTCCCCGGCCCTAGGCTGGGGCAGAGGAGAGGAAGAACCAAGCAGGGGCAACAGGTTCTTTGGCCCTGGTTGAACTAGGAGTCACAAGCAAGCAGACTGATGTGGACAGAGATGCACATGTCTAGGCACACACATCTGTAGGCACACCTGTGAACATATGCGTATACACCTGGGTACGGACACACGCATAGAAGAGGTGACTCCCACTCTGCAGCCTGGGGGCAGTGAGGTCAGTGGACAGGGCCGCCTCTGAGAGCAACTGGAGAGAAAGAAGGAGGAGGCTTTGTGTGTGAGCAGGTGGGCCTGGTGCATCCCAGGCTCTGTATGGATCAGGAATTCCAGGATAGAAGGGCATCACAGAGTCCCAGGCCAGAGATGGACCCCACAGAATCAGGCAGAAGCAGGCCACAGCAGAGGATTCAGATGCCAAGGACCTCAGGAGTCTAACCCGCATTGACCCTGGGCCCTTGTCCTTTGATGGGACCAGCTTCCCGTCTGTGGCCCCTCCTGACCCTTAGTCTCCTCTTCTTAGCTGAGGCTGGATGCTGGCAGGGCTCCTGCCTCCTGTGCAGATGTGGGACTGTGTGACCCAGCTTCCCTCCTGACGTAAGCCGGCTCACACCGACCGGGCCCGTCTCCTCCCCACTCCTGCACCTCTGCTAAGATCTGAGATCCAGCAGGTGGTTTGGAAGTCCACCCTTGCTCTGTAATGAGTCTTTGGGCCTCACACAGGCACTGACAAGCCACAACCCCTCAATACGTTGTGACACTGATTGCTCAGAGCCCATAAAGACCATGAACTGTACCTAGTTGCCTTTCCTTCCATTGGCTCAGCAAGCTTGGGGTGTTATTCTGAGCCGGGTGAGAGGTCAGCCCTGAGGGGCTCCCCGCAGTGCCCCTGCATGGTATGTAGCCCACCAGCGCTTTAGCCGCTGTGTCACCCCAGCCCCATGTCTCCTGGACTCTTGCTGCCCAAAGCAGAAGCAATAGTGGATCTCTCCTTGGCAACCTCCACTGGCCCCCGACAGGCCTGAGCCAGATAGCCAGGATTTCGTCTCTCATCTAATGCTGAATTCTAACCTCCCAAGACACACACCCTGATGTCTGCCAAGCTCTAGCCGTGGACACATAATGATGAGTCTCTCTCTCTCTCTCTCTCTCTCTCTCTCTCTCTCTCTCTCTCTCTCTCTCTCCATTTTGGGCACCTGGGTCTGGCTGGTTAAGTTGTGTGGATTTATTCTCAGACCCCCTTAACCCACTCAGATGCCACAAGATGGAGTCAACGGGGAAGAGCAGCTGCCACCATAGCCCTCCTGTGTCCCTCTTTTGTTAAGGAGAGCATCACTACCCTCCATTCTGAAGTTATGGTCCTAAGCCAGTCGCTTTCCTGGGATTCCCCCCCCCCCCCCCGGCACAGGCTCCTGGCTGAATTGCACAGGGAATACTTGAGGTGGACTCAGGGTGGATACCAGCTCCTGGGAGGTCCGGCCTGCTGCTCTTAACCATGTTTTAAGTTGGGAGACACAACAGCAATAGGCTGTGTAGGTCATCCCTTCTGCAGCAGCTAGGGAACCTGAGACAGGAGAGAGGCCGGGCTGTGCTCAAGGCCTCACAGCTGGTAATGCCAGAACTGCAGCCTGGAAAAGGAGAGTAGGCTTGTCCCCATCTTCTTATCTCTTAACTAGCCCCACCAGGGACCAGCGTGCCTCACACCTGCTGGCCCCTAAGCATCTTCCCTTCCTGGAAAAGGAGAGTAGGCTTGTCCCCATCTTCTTATCTCTTGAGTAGCCCCACCAGGGACCAGTGTGCCTCACACCTGCTGCTCCCTAAGCATCCTCCCTTGCTACTCTGGGCCTCCAGACCCCAAGTCCAGCCCTGCCCACTGCTATCCCCAGGCAGAAGATGTTATCAGGACACTCCTTAAGTCACCAGAGGAGGTACCTCAGCCATCACACCGGAGATGCCCTGGCAGCTGTTCTCAGGATTCCTTCATCATGACTGTGCCCTGCTGAGAAGCAGGAGCCCATGCCAGCCCTGAACTGTTCTGTGGGCAGAGGCAGCCTTTGCCCCAGTCCTGTCCAGGTTTTGTTAGCAACCCCTCTCAGGCTGGGGAGTTGAGGGCGATAGGAGTGGTGAGGGGCTGGGAGAATTAGCCTGCAGCCTGAAGGAACAGAGGAATGTGGGAGGCAGAAAGTGAGAGATGGGTAGGGTTAGCTCAAAGAAAACCAACTCCCACCTCCTGCCTAGGGATGTGGCGTGTTGAGGCTCAGGCAGAGGAAGGAGCCTTCCCAGGTGTCACACAGGAGTGACAAGTACCCAGGCTTTGTCCCAGCCACGGCCCTATTTATGGATTCATCCCACGAAGCTTCCCAATACTCTGCTGCCCTCAGAGACTTGCAGGAGGCCGCACACAGGCTCCACACTAGGTGTGAGGGTCCCACGGGGTGGCACAGGCAGCCTGCTGTCGTGGAGGCTTCCTGGAGGGGTGCGAACTGGGAGGAATGCCACGATAGAGTACCCCAGCCGAAAGACAGCCTCTCCTCCTTTAGGGACATCCCTTTGAAGTGAGGCCACCCCCCCCCCAGTCTACCTGGACATCCCCCCTGCTCAGTCAGGGAACATGGGGGAAGATGGACTCAGAGCTCTGGGCCCCCCTAGGGCCAGGGGGATGCTGCAGCCCAGGGCTGACTGCTTTGGGGAAGGGCCGCCACACTCACACACATACATGCACACACTCACACCTGACACAAGGAGGCTCACACGTGGCCTGGAGCAGGGAAGCAGGAAGGACCCTTTAGACCCTTGATGGGGCAGCTGCCCATGGTCTCGGGACTCCCGCCCGCTCTGGGGTCCCGCTGGAGGGAGTTCGTTGCAGCTGGGCTGGGGCCGGGCCTCTCATCCTATTCTGTTTACCTTGTACAGACTGCCTGCCTGCCATCCCCACATACATTTTATTTAATAACTTGTCATTGTTAAATTATTTATTAGCGTTACCACATCACCACCCCCGCCTTCCACTCACCTGCCTCTTCCCACAAAAGCAGAAAATGGAAACAACAAGAAAAAGATGAGATGTTGGTATATTTGTAAATAAACGACCAGTACACGCCTGTGTGGCCTCTCCTTGGGGGATGGGAGCTGGGTCTAAGAGGGGCCTGCTTATGACACTGCTGGACTTCCCAGTGGCTTCCAGGAGCAGCGAGTCATGGACACAGGGTTTGGGGGGACCCTGGTCTCGCCCAACTCCACATCTTGATTCCCTTCCCCCTCCCTCCTTGTGCCGCCTCAGTCCCTTGCAATCTCCGGCCTTGAGCCCAACCCAGCCAGCCACCACTGTTCTCCCTGTCCAGTTACCCAGCATTCATTCACCCCATCCCTTCATTCAACCAGGCTGGGAAGCAGAGAAATGACGGTCACCCCCAAGGATGTAGAAAGCCTAGCACAGTGCTGGTGAGGAACACTGGAGCCCTGGCCAGGGCCACCTGTCTCATGGCAGTGAGGATCAGGGAAGGCCTCCCGAAGAAGCCGTTCAGCCGAGATCTAGTTGGAAAGGGAGCTGGGTAAGAGGGGTGTCTGGGAATGGTCCAGGTTTACACACCTTGGAGAAGGCAGAACCTGAGAGTCCTAACCAGAAAGGGAAGCAAGGCAGGGAACCGGGGGAAGAACGCTGCTGAGCAGAAAAGATACGGGATTGACCTAGGAGAAGTGAATGGGGACAGAAGGTCAGCTGTGCCACTGAGGAGAGAAATGACAGCAACTTAGACCAGGGTGGTACCTGTGGAGAGCAAGAAAATCCAGACCCTCAAAGTGCAGGTGACAGCTAGGTTTCTGGTCACTGCTACTGGGGTACGAGAGGAGAAGGTGAAATGGGCTGAGACGCGTGAGCAGAAAGCATGCCAGGAATGCCCCCAGATGGGACAACATGGACCACAGCTGGGCCCCCAGGGAGCTCGAGGCCAAGTGTGGGTTCTCTTCACTGAGGTATAGATGGGCAGTTTGGCCAGGGAGCAGAGTTCAGCAAATGAAGTGGCTCCGGTGGCTGTCAGGGCCACCTGAGATTCACCATAGAGATCTTACTCTGCCAGTGAGCACCAGCGCCCCCTAGAGGCCTGCTCCTCCACAGCCTCTGCTGAGCGGGATATTTGGGTAATTCTGATAGCTAAGCACCTTCAGAGATTCCATTTCCTCATTTGTACCCCCAACAACCCTGAAAGGCAGGATCCCAGACTTCAGAGGGGAAATTGAGGCTCAATGGATAAGGGACAGCTCATTATGACAACGTTAACACGGGGACAAAACCAAGACTGTAGCTTTGTCCGCAAACGTTTCAGCCTCACCACCCCTCCCCCACCCCAGCTGCTCCTACCAGGCCCTCTGTTCCTGGCCTTAGGATCTGATCCTCCAAGGCCAGACCAGACACCTGGAAACAAGGTAATTCTCCTACTCACAGAGACTCAGAAAATCTAAGTCACATGGCCCAAACTGTGCAGCTGGGAGACAGGACAACACAGAGCCTTGGTGGCCAAGCTCTAAGCTGGAACTGGGGGGCAGGTGGTGGGGAGGAATTCCATGTTCCACTCAAGAGCAGTGGGCTGCCAACTCTCTAGCCTACAGCAATGTCTAAGATCCTGTCACTAAAAAATGTGGGGCTGGGGGCTGGGCTAATCCACTGATCCCTTGCCACCTGCCTGTCACCTCCCCCCTCACCCAGTCCAGGTGAAGGCATGGACTATCGGGTGAGAGAGGAAGGATTCCCTTCCTCAAAGTCCCCGGTCCTGGAGGCTGATGGCTTCTCAGTGTCCCCAGACTATGCCAGGTAGACTTGCCCTCAAGACACTGCTTTGAGTTCTAATCCAACCTCCACACTTGGCTGGAGGTAGAGAATAGGGCCTGGGGTGCCCATCCCCATTTTCTCTTTCTTCCACAGCCCAGCTCTCCTGGGTCAAGCATAAACAGCTAGTTACTCGAAAGACATAATGGCTCAATGTGGGGAGGGTTCACCACAGTGCTGGGACTCCAGGGACATCTCCCAGAAGAGGAAGTGCTTGGCTTGAGCATCCCAAAGTGCTCAGAGTAGAATGACATTTGGGAAGTTCCCTCTTCCCAACAGAAGGATTGAGGCTGTCACAGGAGCCACAAAAGGCATGGAGGTAAGGCACACCCCACTTGTACTTTGAGTCTGAAGGTCAAACATGAAGAAGGGAGATCCTGAGGGCACCTGTGTCCACACAAGGCATGCCAGGGTCAGGCGGGAAAAGAGGGACAACTGACATGCCCCAGGCTCCAGACCAGCAGGGTTCAAGTCAGCACACTGTGAACTGCTGTATAATACAAAGAAACATTTGTGTTCTTGAATGGACACAAAGATGAAGGAAGAAGAAGAAGAAGAAGGAGGAGGAGGAGGAGGAGGAGGAGGAGGAGGAGGAGGAGGAGGAG
>NW_026068008.1:1699397-1730443 GCF_014885135.2 Alexandromys fortis
TCTTTTTTTTTTTTAAAGATTTATTTATTTATTATGTTTACAACATTCTGCCTCGATGTATGCCCGCACACCAGAGGAGGGCGCCAGATCTCAGTACAGATGGTTGTGAGCCACCATGTGGTTGCTGGGAATTGAACTCAGGACCTCTGGAAGAGCAGCCAGTGCTTGCTCTTAACCTCTGAGCCATCTCTCCAGCCCCAGCCTCTTTGTTTTCTATGCAGAATCCATTCTTTGGGGGTGGGAGATCAGAGAAACAGCATCTCCCCAGACCTAGAGCATTGAACTGTTAGGATCATCTGTGTAGGTCTCTCCATCAGCAGTCAGTATCTTCTCCATCGACCATCCATCGATGTATAAATGTTGGCCAAACTCATGAAGTAAATCTGTTCCGAAGCTTGGTGATTTCTTGACATCACATAAATTTCTCTTCTAGGCTGGTCGGAGCAATCAGACTCCTCCGCTACCATATGGGCCTTTCCGACGTGTACTGCTGTGTTTCAAGCCCTGGCTTGTTGTTATTGCTTGTAGTGTGTGTGTGTGTGTGTGTGTGTGTGTGTGTGTGTGTGTAAAATCACTTTACTGTGCTGTGTTTATCATTAACTTGTTTTTAACTACTGTTTGGTGCTTCACTGGTTAAAGTGACTGCCTAGTTTAAAAACTTCCTGATAACTTAAAATGATATATGACTTAGTCATAGTTGGTTTTGAGTTGTATATAAATGGTGTTATGCTATGCCAAATCCAAAAGTTTCTTTGCTTTTGTTCGTTTGTTGCTTGTTGAAGATGGATTCGGACACTGTAGTCCAGGCTAGCCCTGTTGCTTCAGCCTGCAGCATGCTGCAGTTGCAGGCATGTCTCAGTATGCCTGACACTGTTTCTTCACATTTATGTATATATGTGCACACACACATATATATTTCATGTTCATATGTTTACTTTGTGTCATGTGCATATGTGCCACAGTACATACATTGAGTCAGAGGACAACTTTCAGGAATTGCAGGAGTTGGTTCTCCTTCCACCGCTTGGGACCCAGGGATCAAACTCAAGGCACTAGGCTCGGTAACAACCCCTTTATCCTGTGAGCCATCTCCCTGGCCCTCTATGCAGAAGATAAAAATCTGTTTTTGCCAGGGCACGGCAATACATGCCTATAGTTGTAGATCTTAGAATTAGAAACCGGACAACAGGAGGAGACCAAGGTCATCTTGGCCTCCGTGAGACCCCGAGCCTACAACACTCCACTTCCTTATTATTCATGGTTGTGCAGTGTTTTGTGCATTAGTCCGCTCTCCTGCTGGACACATTTGAGCTGTTTTCGCTTCTTCACCAGAATGGGTGGTGCTGCAGTGAGTAACCCGCTCTGCACAGGTCCTAAAGAACATGTGCCAGAACCTCCCAGCTCTCTACCTGGGGAGGTGCTACTTGGGGGGCCAGGACAATGCACAGGGTAAGTTGATGAGAAAAACCAATGTTTTCCAACAGCAACACACGTTCTCATGTTGGCCATCTTGACAAGTTTTTTTTTTCCTTTTTTTAAGATTTATTTTTATTTTTTAAAATAATTTATTTTTATTTTATATGCATTGGTGTTTTGCCTGCACATATGTCTGTGTGAGGGTGTAGATCTTAGAATTACAGATAGTTGTGAGATGCCATGTGGATGCTTGGAATTGAACCTGGGTCCTCTGGAAGAGCAGTCAATGCTCTTAACTGCTGAACCATCTCTCCAGCCCCTTGTATTTATTTTTAGTTTTATACATGCAAGTGCACTTGTGACTGTAGGTGCCCATGGAGTCCAGAACATGTCAGATCCCATGGAAGTGGAGCTTCAGAGGTGGTAAGCTGCCTGATGTGGGTGCTGGTGACAGTACTCAGGTCCTCGGAGAGCAGCAAGTGCTGTCAACAGCTGAGTTCTCTTTTCTTTTTTCTTTCTTTTTAAAAAAGATTTATTTATTATGCATACAATGTTCCATCTGCATGTATGTTTTTAAAGATTTATTTATTTATTATGTATACAACATTCCTTCTATGTATGCTTGCATGCCAGAAGAGGGCACCAGATCTCATTATAGATGGCTGTGAGCCACCATGTGGTTGATGGGAATTGAACTCAGGACCTCTGGAAGAGCAGCCAGTGCTCTTAACCTCTGAGCCATCTCTCCAGCCCCTATCTGCATGTATGTTTGCACACCAGACCTCATTACATATGGTTGTGAGACAACAGGTAGTTGCTGAGAATTGAACCCATGTCCTCTGGAAAAAGAATCAGTGCTCTTAACCTCTGAGCCATCTCTCCAGCCCTGTTGAATGCTTTTAAAGTTTTGGTTGGAAGTATGGTTGGTTATTTTAGGTAATCTGTGGAGAGTTGATGAATCATGGTTAATATCCCTGTGCATTTGTGTCTTCTGCTATTTTTCAGGAAAACTGAATCATTCTCTGCACTCTTTTCCTGGACTTACGTTTGGATCTTTCCACCACTATTCTCAGTTTTACCTTTCTCTGAGTTGAATACTTTCGTAGGTAAGTGTGGAGAAAAGCAATTTAAGTTTGAAAATTGGGTGATGGAGATGACTCAGTGGTTAAAAACATTCCCTGCAGAGGACCTAGGTGAGTCACTCCTAGGTGACTTACAAGCTCTTGTAGCTTTAGTGCCAGGGGATCTGGTGCCCTCTTCTGGCCTCTTCTGGCACCTGCACCATTTGACACACAATACACTCAAGCACACATGCATATGCCTAAATTAATCTTTTTTAAAAGTTCAAATAGTGATCTAATACCCTGCCACCTTCATAAACAATTCTGAGCAGCCAGCCTGCTAGATTAGATAGACTGAGATTTTTATGCATAGGCGATTCTACAATCTAAAGGCATGATGAGGTTTTCTTCTTCTTTTCTCTCTTTCTTATCTTTCATTCTTAAACCCTTTAGCCAGAACTTGCAGTAAGGTGCTGACAGGGAGGCTGCTAACATGGATTCCTGTCTTATTCTGGTAGGGAGAATGGATGATTTTTTACTCATTACTGGATAAATATGATTTTGATAAATTTTGCAAGTTTAAAATTTCCTTTTATTCCTGGCAAGAGAAGAACTTTTAAAATGTGTTACGATTAATAATACTATGTTTATTACTTTCTAGTGCTGGGTCACAAACATTTCAGATCCTCAGAGCTCAGTGTGTTCTGTGTGAGGTGTTTTCATAGAGTTATAGGGCTGCAGCAGGATTTCTGTTTCTTCTTCAATCAATTCTTTTCTTTATTTTTTTCTTTAATAAGTTGTGTAGTTCAAGTAATTTGCACATTTTACCTGTTCATAAAGCAGTTTGTACAAATTATACTGAATGTTTTCTTGTTATATTTAATCTCTACAGTAATATTTCTATTTACAATTATGATATTGTTTATTTCTTGTATCTTTATATTCTATATATATTTTGCTGCATGCTTATCTATTTTTGTTTGTTTGTTTGTTTGTTTTTTCGAGAGAGGGTTTCTCTGTGTAGCTTTGGAGCCTGTCCTGGAACTCACTCTGAAGTCCAGGCTGGCCTCGAACTCACAAAGATCCACCTGTCTCTGCCTCCTGAGTACAGGAATTAAAGGTGTGCACCACCATCACCCAGCATACTTATTTATTTTATTCAACTTTTAAAGGACAAATGCTTGAATATAGGTTTTTTTTTATTGCTGTATTTTTTTTTTTTTGAGGTAGGGCCTCACTGTGTAGCTCTGGTTAGTCTGAAACATACTATATAGACCAGGCTGGTCTTAAATTAACACCTTTTTTTAAAAAATTAATTTCTGAGGCTTTCTCCTTCTATGGGTTCTATTGCTACTGGCTTTTCTTTCTTTCCTTTAGTAATGTCTTAAGCTCCGAGGTTAGCCTGTTATGCTCCGGTTCACAGCCCGAGTGCCTACCCGCTCGCAGGCTCTTGGCTTCTCTCAAATGACCACTTTTGCTCCACCACGTACACTCTGATACACGGGTGTTCACTCACTCCCAACTACTTTTATATTTTCATGATGATGGTTTTCTTATCTCTAAATGCATTAATTGTATTTTTCACATTTATGTGTCTCTGTGAGTGTCTGTGAGACTGTACATGCCGTATTGTGAGTGTCTGTGAGGCTGTACATGCCGAATTGTGAGTGTCTGTGGGGCTGTACATGCCGTATTGTTAGTGTCTGTGGGGCTGTACATGCCGTATTGTGAGTGTACGTGAGGCTGTACATGCTGTATTGTGGGTGTACGTAAGGCTGTACATGTCGTATTGTGTCTGTGAGGCTGTACATGTCGTATTGTGTCTGTGAGGCTGTACATGTTGTATTGTGTCTGTGATGCTGTACATGCCGCATTGTATTTGTGAGGCTGTACATGCTATAGTGTGAGTGTCTGTGAGGCTGTACATGTTATATTGTGAGTATCTGTGTGGCTGTACATGCCGTATTGTGAGTGTGGAGGTCAAAGGACAACATTCGGGAGTTAGGTTTTTCCTTCCATAGATTCTAGGGATTGAGTTCAGGCCATCAGGTTTGTCAGCAAGTGTTTTACCCCTGAGCCACTCCCTGTATTTTGATATGTAAAACACAGTCTACCGTGTTCTAGTGTGCTTACTTTCTCCAGTCCCCCACATGTGCCTGAAAAGACTTATTTTCCCAACTATTGCGTGTAAACCTTTAGAACTCCTAACAAATTTGACTTAGCAAATTAAAGTTTATTGTGTAATTTTAAAACTTTAATGTTATCCGGGTGGTGGTGGCACATGCCTTTAGCCCTAGCACTTGGGAGGCAGAGGCAGGCTGGTCTCTGAGTTCAAGGCCAGCCTGTCTACAAAGAGTTCCAGGACAGTCAAGGCTACAGAGACAGACCCTGTCTTGAAAAATCAAAAACAACAAAACAAATCAAAAAAAAAAAAAAAACCTTCACAGTTTCCATTGTGTCTTTGCGTGGAGTAGCACAATGGGAAGAGATGCATTGAGATCCACCTCGATCTTGACTCTACCGACCCAGACTCCTGTCCATTATCACTTTGCATATTTTGAAATTATTTTCCTGGCTATTGTTGTCCATTTATAGTACTAAAACTTTTATCATTGTTAGGAGCGTCTTTATTTATTATAATAATGTTGAATTTAATATTCTTTATCTTTTCCTTTTAAATTTTACTTTTTTTTCTGCACAGTTGGGTATGAGGGATCAGATCCCGGGCCTCATGAATCCTGTCTAGGCAAGCATTCTAATCCTGGGAAAGTTTCTGTTTCGGTCCAAGTAAAGAGGCTTTACTTCATTCTAGCCCTTGAAAGATTTGTGTCAAGTATAAACATCTAAGTTAATAATCCTTTCACTTGATGGTTACATTGTCTACTTCGGATTGGTTTAATAGTTGAAATTCCTTAAAGATAACTTTTGTGGGTTTTTTTTAGCTTTTATTTTTATATTAAGTTATGTGTTGTGTGTATATCCTTGTGTTTGGGTTTCTGCATATGAGTGCAGTGCCTATAGAAGCCAGAAAAGGCCATTGGATTCCATGGAGCTGGAGCTACAGGTGGTGGTGAGCTGCCATTGGGTGCTGGGAACTGAACTCTGGTCCTCTGGAAACCACAAGGCATCTCTCCAGCCTGGACTTCCTTACAATTCCTGCTAGAGCTGTGGATGCCTCTGCTGTCATTCCAAATGGCATTGTTTGGTACTCAAGTTTTTCTTTTTTCTGGTCAGTTCTTTCAGGTCAGGGAGAAGACAGGTTTCATAGTATCCTATATCCCAGGCTGGTCTTGAACTTACTGTATAGCCAAGAGTAACCTGGAACTCCTGATTCTCCTGTCTTCCCCTTCCAAGTGTAAAGATTACAGGTGCACACCACCAGCCCCGGCTCTCTGGTTCATTCTGATAGCCTCCTTGTTTTGATATTCTGCAAGCCTATTACAATGTATCCAGGTGTGAACTCAAATCTCATAAGTTGTGAAAATTTCTCAGTCATGGCGAGCTTGCTTCCTATCGCCCCCTTTGTTCTTTTCCTGGTGGGTCTTGTATAACAGCCCTTCCCATTCCACTCTGCCAACGGGCATCCCCCTGTACCAACCCCTTTGCTACTTTTTGTTCTAGGTAATTTTTATATATCTACTTCTAGTTCATGATTATGTCTTTAGCTGTATAGAACCTGCTATTGAACTTATCTGATGAAACTGTGTGTGTGTGTGTGTGTGTGTGAGCGCACGTGTATGTGTACCCGCACATGCACGAGCAGGTGCTTGTTCACACTTGGAGGTGCAAGTGTGCACGTACTACTGAACCTGTGTGGAGGCTGAGGACCACTTTCAGATACTGGTGTCGATTTTTTCTGCCTTGTCCGAAACAGAGTCTCTTTGCCACTGTGGCAGTCAGGCTAACTGGTCAGCGAGTTTCTGGAGATACCTCCCATCTCCCTGGAGATACTGCCCCCTGGAGTATGCTGGCACAAAATGCTTGTGCTGCTGCGTCCGCCTCTTGTTCTCTTTCTCCATTTTTATGTGTATGGTGTGTATGCATGTTTGCATGTACGTGGGCACATGTATATGGGCTTGCAGTGCACGTGGGGAGGCGCGAGGTTGCCATCAGAGCCAACCTTGAGCTCGTCCTCTATTCAATGAGGCACGCTGCCAATACGCTAGTTAGTCTCCCCAGACAACTTGCTCTGGGGTGGAAATTTTTGTTTGCATTGTTTGTTTTCCATTGCTGTGATAAACACCACGACCAAAAGCAACTTGGGGAGGAAACCGTTTATTTTAGCTTACAGCTTAAAGCCCATCATGAAGGAAAGTCAGAGCAGGAAGTTGAAGGCAGGAACTGAAGCAGAGACCATGGAGGATCTTTGCTTACTGGTTTATGCTCCACAGCTTACTCAGCCTGCTTTCTTATACCATCCTGGACGGCACACACCCAGGGTGGCACTGCCCACAGCAGGCTGGGCCTTCCCACAACAATCATCAAAAAAACACTTCCCAGACCTGCCATCATGCCAATTTGATGGAGGCATTTTCTCAATTGAAATGCCCTCTTCCCAAATGACCCTACCTTACTTCAAAGGGACAAAAAAAAAAAAAAAAAAAAAAACCCTAACCAACACAGAGCCCCGACACTGTTTCCAAAGTTGGAATTGCAATGGGACCGCCACACCCATGCAGCATTTACGGAGGCTCCACAGAACTGAGCTCCTGTCCCCACCCTTGCACAGCAAAGGCTTCCACTGCTGGGGCAATGAGTCCAGCTGTCGCGTGGGTTCTGGGGCTCTGACTTCAGGTATGAAGCTTGTGTACCAAGCAAAGGAGACCCTTACACCATTGACAACAATATTTGCACATGCTTGGATGCTCTCTCTCTCTCTTTCTGTGTATGTGTGTGTGCACACGCGTGTGTGTGTATACACCTTGCATTTCTTTATTTTATACTTGATTTTATATTCTATATTTGCTAATCCCAAGAGCTGAAGTATAAGGGCACCTATTGTCACCCAGCATGGTTCCTTTCTTTGTGGTTTGACAACCACTGACTGTGCTCTTTGTGGAGTGTCAGTCTGTGGGCATTTTGGAAGCACAGTGAGGCATTTCTATCTGCTGGGAGCTGGGACTGTGACTAACCTGGATGACTTAAGTCACCTTTAAGAGACTCTAGCCCAGTGCAGAAGTTTCAAGTCCACCCCTCTCACTTGGCCTCTGGGCTACATTCCTGGCAACCTTTGGCTTGACTTTTCTAATACCAGTTTGCCCCCCACTCCATGCTTAAATTTCAGCTCTACATCATCTTGCCATGTGGCCTAGTTTGGTTTCTGTTGCTGGGATAAAATGCAATGGCAAAAGTCAACTTCAGGGAAAGGGCTCACTTGGCTTAAATTCCAGGCTGCAGTCCATGGTTGTGGGGATGTCGAGGTAGGAGCTGAGAGCTTTACACCCACAGTCAGGAGCGGAAGGAGCAAACACGTGGACCCTCACTTCCTACTTGCTACCGTCTAGCCTTCAGTCTTCTATAGTTTAGGGCCACCTGACTAGGGAATGGTGCTGCCCACCATGAGCCTGCTCTCCCTACACCAGTTAATTCAGACAGATCTCCCCACAGACACGCTCACAGGTCAGCCTGATCCAGAGAGTTCATCACTAGCGGCTCTCTTCTCAGGCGATCCTAGGTCAGAGCAAGCCAATAGGTAAAAACTAACCATCACACGGAGGTTTGTGTTTTTGTTTTGTGGTTGCTTGTTTGTTTTGGCTGGGGGCATTTGTTCCTTCCCTTCCTTTCTAGCGTATAGGCTCCAGAGTTCACTAATAGTGTCTCCTCTTGCTCTGCTCTTGTCATTCATGCACCATATCATCGTATTTTGGTTGCAAAGCCCATCATCTTCTCCTAAGTGGATATTGTGGCTGCATCTGCCAACCCCATTTTAGAGAGAAGCAAACTGATTAAATGTCCCATTGCAGATTACACAGCCGGCCAGAAAAGTCTGACGAGGACTGGTGGGGGGGGGGGGCTCTCCAGAGCCGAGAGCTCACACAGAGGTGGGGGCGGGGTCTGAAAGCTCACTCAGAGGCGGGGGAGGGGGTAGAGCGTTGTAGCTTGGTCAGGGATGGGCTCTCACATTCCTGTGGGGATGAAAGGAGCCCCGGCCCAGCCAAGAGTCAGTCAGCACCAGGTGCCCTCCACAGCTCAACCAGTCTGCTATGCAGCCTGCTCAGCATGAGCTTCCCACCCTGGGAAGGAGCCAGCTGGCACTTCTTGCACCCCGGTTTCCATGACAACCAGTCCTCCTCTGAGATGAGATGCAAAAGCCACAAGCAGTAAGTGGAACATTCCTGAATCTTGAGTCCTCATTTCCAGGTGGCTGTCCCGCAGCCCTTGACGACAGCGTGAGGGTGCTCAGAACAACGTGTGTACAGGTGAGAGCACACCAGGCCCTTTCTGTTCACCCACGCCCCAGTTCTGCGGCTCTAGAGACGCAGGCGCAGGGGAGGCTAGGAGCAGGCTGCAGTCGGCCTGGCTCTGGGCCCACTCGGTGCCCGGTTCCCTTTTACATCCAGCCAGTTTCCTCGCTCCTCTATCCGGGTCCTATGGTTCCTGCTAGGTGAGTTCCCCTTTCCCAGCCTTCAGCAAACAATCAGTCTAGTGCAAGATCAGACAAACCCTAACAGAGATAAGGGGCCACGGAGGCCGTGGGAGCACGGCGGAACTGGTGCCCGCGGCAAGCAGGGGTATTTGAGCAGGACTAGAAGGTGAGGTAATGAGAAGTTAGCCTGTCAAGGAAGGGCAGGAGGGCAGTGGAGGCAGAAAGAGCCACAGTCTCCAGAGGCGCGAAAGAGTCTTTGCTGGTTAGTAAAGTGAGGGGAACAAGCCGAAAGCAGACAGGTCTGAGCCACGAACAAGCTGGGAGCTCCAGCTTTAGCCTAGGCACAGCAGGCAACATTTAAATGCTTCTAGGAGGCCTGGCCGGGCTCCATTGTCACCAGAGCGTGACGTCAGAGGCCCCGGGGAAGGAAACTATGCAGTAATGAAAAGGAAGGACCACAGGACAGAGAAGACGAGGGGACAGATGGGGGGGGGGTGTATAGAGGGGTGGATGGACAGGACTTGGCAAAAGATGGCCTGCTGTAATAAAGACTGTGGCTTTAACCCAAGAGGGAAGGACCCAGCAGCCAGGCTGGGAAGTGGGCAAGGAGGCTATGCTAGGGAGGCTGACTCTTGCTGGGTCATGGTTAGGTGACCAGCACTCCTAACAAGATGCCAGTGTTTAAATTTCCTAGGGCATGAGACCCAGGACATTTCCTTCCGACTCAAAAGAGAAAAAGAGAATGTCCCAAAGTTTCATCCAGCCCTTGAGGTTTCCAGCGAGCTCCAACCAAGTGTCCATTTCCAGCTGTGGTGCCCTTCTGCCGCCCCGCACCCCCTACCCAAACCCCCGCCTCACACCTAGCATTCCAGAGTTGCAGGACACACCTCAACCACCGACTCCCTCGTCCCCTGGGCTAAGTGTCTGGTTTCCTGGTTCTGGTTCCATGCATGTCACAAGCTGTGTACGTGACTGCTCAATTGTGCCTGCTTCAGCTGGAGTGGAGCAAAGACCAAGTGGGGGTCTGCAGACCTAAGAACTGTGTTCTGATCCTAACTCCCCTGGAATGGGCTGCTCGCACTGGGCTTGACAGCCCAGTCCCTAAGACACTCAGCTAAGGACACCCTGCACCCTTCCCTCTGCTTCCCTTCCTCCTGACCCCAAATCCTTTTACCGCACCCATTTCTTCAGGCCCTCTCTATACTTCACATTCGCCCCCCTCAAACCTCTCTTTTCCTCCTACTCCCGTCCCTCTTGTCCCCTCTGCTCTCCACGCCCCTCCCTTTCCAACCCCTCCTTCGTATCCCTCCCTACCCTCCCTCTGCTCTCCATGCTCCTCCCCCTTAAGCCCCTCCCCTATTCACACTTTTCTCTCTCATGGTCCCTCTGCTTTCCACGCCCCACTTCAATCCCCATCATCTGTTCACACTTGGCCCCTTCAAGCCCTCCGCTGTTCACACCTGCCTTCCGTTTTCTCTAGCTCCTCCTCCCACGCTTTTTTTTTATCATAGCAACTCCAAGGCTACACTGCCCTTCTGCCCACACCTAAGACGGCTTTCCCTTATGGATTTATCCTGGACGGGAGGAGTAGCAGAGGCCTAGAGACTCTCTCTTTCTAGTCCTTAATCTCCCAACTCTCAAACTGGTCTCTCCAGTCAGGTGCCAACCTGAACACCCACACTCAGTGTGTTGCCTAGCTGGCCCAGTACCCCTGACCCTGATTCAGACCTCGGAACAACAGCCTACCAGGAGTCTAGTGTCCCTTGGGGCTTTAAGACTGGCTCCCATCTGCTCCCTCTTCTCCTTCTTCAACGATCAGGGTGTCATCACACACCCATACCTCCCCGAGAGCAGGAGGATGGGGTACGGTTGGGAAGGGGCCAAGGGAAAGGGGCGGGGCGGGGCCTTCAAAGAATCTCATGGAAGCCCCGCCCTGGGGTCCAAACAGCTCTGAGGGCTTGGGACCCGCTCCTGACCCGCGCCCTGCCTGGTGGGGCCACCCTCGGCCCGCGGAGCCTCTCCGCCCCGGCACCCGCTTCCTCCGGGGCGGAGCCCGGCGGCCACGGGCCAAACGCCGTAAAATTTAAAGAGGTGAGAGAGACACTTCGCAGAAACCTCAGCAGCGCGGGGAAATGAAATAAGGCCTCCCTCCGGGGCAGCGGGCAAGGTCACCCCGCGAGGCCCGCCTGCGGGCCCTGCGCTCCGCACGCGTCTCCAGGCCTTGTCGCCTGTGCTCGACGTACCCTGCGCTTTTCCCGGGTGTCCGCCCGAAGGCTCTGCATCCCGCCGCCCCTCCCCCCGCACACCTCCCGCATCCCCCCCGTGCCCCCTCCCACGGTGATGGATGGAGCTTTCAGGGAGCCGGCGCGGGCGGGCTCGGCTCGGGCGGAAATGAAGAGGATAAGATCTGGGAGCCGAGGCGCCCGTGACACCGCCATATCCGCCCGGCTCAATGCGCTCCGGGTGATGGATGGGACGTAGCAGCCCCCCCCTCGCTCCCCGAAGTCCCCTGCACCGACAGCCAAGGGCGGGAGTGCACACACCCTCCAGAGAGAGACCCCGCACAGCGACCACACACACCGTGCCGCCCATACGTCTGACCGTGGGGCTTGCACACGCTTGGGACTATCTGCGCAGAACGCACTCACGCACCCGCTGCACACCCACCTCTCTGGCTGTCCCCGGCCTTTGCGCAAACCACACCCTACCCGTTTGCCCTCCACCCTGTCTCTCTTCCCTCCACGCGCACTCACATCCACGCAGACTATGTGCCCTCCCTGCTGCAGGAGCTACTGAGGTTCATGGGCCACTCAAGAGAAAGGGTGTGGCCAGTGTGTTGGAACAGTGGCTGGTAATTGTGTCACTATCTTGTCAGGACAGTAAACTGGTCAGACTTGGCATGGACGGGGGCAGCTGAAAGGCCAGTCAGTCCAAACAGCGCCTCAACATCAAGGTTACCATGGCTACCATCTTCCGAGCACTATCATGCATCCGCATCACCGTTGCTATAGTTACAGGAGCCGCATCCTTCCCGACTCCATGGCTCACTTTCTGATTTCTATCGCCATTACCATTCTTCCATTCGCTTCAGTATGCGTTTACTCCTCGATTTATTCACCAGCCAGGGAAACCAAGGTGATCAAGTCAGGGCCCATCTCTGTGAGCACATCTCCGAAGCCTCCAGACAGGCAAGCAAACAGCGCTGCACATTCTGCAGAACCCTGAAAGCCTGTTAGGTCTTACAAACATAGATGGTTTGACAGAAAGAATAACACAGTGAAACCAGCCAAGGAAGCAGCAGAAAGGCCTGAAGTCAGCATGGTCGCCACCACGTGGCTTTGTGGGCTGGGAGAAATGTCACACCTCAGGGTGTCAAGGATGGCAGTAAGGAGAGAAGGGTGGCTTGGGTCACACTGAAGAATTTCTAATGACCCAAGGTTTCTCTCCTGGCGTATGATTAAGAGCAGGGAGTCGACAGACCTGGGTTTGAATTATGACTTTGCCAATTCCTATTCTGTGGACTTTGGACGTATCATTTCTGCGCACTGTCTGCCTTTATGAAGGCCTCTGGAAGCCGTTTTCTCACAAGCATTTATGGAGCTTTGAAGAGTCAGCTGCATTAACTGTTTTGGTCTATAGGGGCCGCTCACGTTCCTCTCCCTAGCCCACCTGGTAGCACCAGGGAGGAACCAGATTTGTGTGACGAGGGAGGGGGACTTGATTGGGGGAGGGAGAGGGAAAGGGGAGGCGGCGGTGGGGAAGAGACAGAAATCTTTAATAAATTAATAAAGAAATAAATAAATTAAAAAAAGCTTGCAGTAATGAAATGATTCTCATGACCCGGATATGTAAGGATATAAAACACACCTACAAATCAGACATTTCCAAATGAAAGTCATGAAGAAATTTATTTTAAAACATTTAAGTTTACATATAATTATACCACTTACTTTATTTTTTTAAATTGATTTTATTGAGCTCTACATTTTTCTCCTCTCTCCTCCCTTCCTCTCCACTCCCCTTCCACCTTCTCCCATGGTGCCCATTCTCCCAATTTACTCAGGAGATCTTGTCTTTTTCTACTTCTCATGTAGATTATATCTATGTATGTCTCTCTTAGAGTCCTTATTGTTGTCTAGGTTCTCTGGGATTGTGAATTATAGGATGGTTTTCTTTACTTTATATTTAAAACCACTATGAGTGAGTACATATGGTAATTGTCTTTCTGGGTCTGGGTTACCTCGCTCAGTACGATGTTTTCTAGCTCCATCCACTTGCCTGCAAATTTCAAGCTGTCGTTATTTTTTTCTGCTATGTAGTACTCCATTGTGTAATTGTACCACATTTTCCTTATCCATTATTCAGTTGAGTTGGATTTAGGTTTTTCCAGGTCCTGGCTATGACAAACAAAGCTGCTATGAACATAGTTGAGCACATGTCATTGTGGCACGATTGAGTATCCTTTGGATATATACCCAAAAGTGGTATTACTGGGTCTTGAGGAAGGTTGTTTCCTAATTTTCTGAGAAATCACCACACTGACATCCAAAGGGGTTGTGCCAGCTTGCACTCTCACCAGCGAGGCAGGAGTGTTCCCTTTACCCCACAACCTCTCGAGCATAAGTTGTCATCAGTGTTTTTGATCTTGGCCATTCTGACAGGTGTAAGATGGAATCTCAGAGTTGTTTCGATTTGCATTTCTCTGATGACTAAGGATATTGAGCATTTCCTTAATTGTCTTTCAGCCATTTTAGATTCCTCTGTTGAAAGTTCTCTGTTTAGGTCTGTACTCCATTTTTTACTAGTTTATTTGTTCTTTTGATGACCAATCTCTTGAGTTCTTTGTATATTTTGGAGATCAGACCTCTGTCTGATGTGGGGTTAGTGAAGATCTTTTGTCTTGTTGACCATGTCCTATGCATCACAGAAGCTTTTCAGTTTCAGGAGGTCCCATTTATTAATTGTTTCTCTCAGTGTCTGTGCTGCTGGGGTTATATTTAGGAAGTGGTCTCCAGTGCCAATGCGTTCAAGTGTACTTCCCACTTTCTCTTCTATAAGGTTCAGTGTGGCTGGCTTTATTTTGAGGTCTTTGATCCATTTGGACTTGAGTTTTATGCATGGTGATAGATATGGGTCTATTTTCATTCTTCTACATGTTGATATCCAGTTATGCCAGTACCATTCGTTAAATATGCCTTCTTTTTTCCATTTGATATTTTTTGCTTCTTTGTCAAAAATCAAGTGTTTGAAGTTGTGTGGATTGAAATCTGGATCTGCTATTCGGTTCCATTGGTCCTACTGTCTGTTCTTCTGCCAATACCAGGCTGTTTTCAGTACTGTAGCTCTGTAGTAGAGTTTGAAGTCAGGGATTGTGATGCCTCCAGAAGTTCTTTCATTATACAGGATTGTTTTGTCTATCCTGGGTTTTTTGCTTTTCCATATGAAGTTGAGTACTGTTCTTTTGAGGTCTGTGAAGAATTTTGCTGGGATTTTGATGGGCAATGCATTGAATCTGTAGATTGCTTTTGGCAAGATTGCCATTTTTACTATGTTAATTCTACTTACCCAAGAGCGTAGGAGATCTTTCCACTTGGTGTCTTCTTCAATTTCTTTCTTCAAAGATTTAAAGTTCTTGTAATACAAGTCTTCCACTTGTTTGGTTAGAGTTATTTGAGATATTTTATGCTATTTGTGGCTATTGTGAAGGGTGATGTTTCTCTGATTTCTTTCTCAGCCCATTTATCACCTATGTAAAGAAGGGCTACTGATTTTCTTTTAGTTGACTTTGTATCCTGTTACATTATGAAAGTGTTTATGAGTTGTAGAAATTCCTTGGTAGAATTTTTGGGGACGCTGATGTAAACTATCATATCATCAGCAGATAATAAGAGTTTTACTTCTTTTCCAATTTGTATCCCCTTGAGCTCCTTTTGTTGTCTTATTGCTCCAGCTAGGACCTCAAGAACTATATTGAGTAGATATGGAGAAGGTGGACAACTTTGTCTTGTTCCTGATTTCAGTGGAATCACTATGAGTTTCTCTCCATTTAGTTTGACATTGGCTGTTGGCTTGCTGTATATTGCCTTTATTATGTTTAGGTATGTTCCTTGTATCCGTGCTCTCTCCAAGACCTTTATCATGAAAGGATGTTGTATTTTGTTGAAAGCTTTTTTTGGCATCTAATGAGATGATTATGTGGTTTTTACTTTTCAGTTGGCTTATATGGTGGATTACGTTCACAGATTTCATATATTGAACCATCCATGCAACTCTGGGATGAAGCCAACTTGATCATGGTGGATGATGGTTCTGATGTGTTCTTGGATTCGATTTGCCAGTATTTTATTCAGTATTTTTGCATCAATGTTTATGAGTGAGATTGGTCTGTAATTCTATTTCTTAGTAATATCTTTCTGTGGTTTGGGTATCAGGGTAATTGTAGCCTCATAAAAAGCATTTGGCAATGTTCCTTCACAATACAATGCAAAACTACACCAAGTTGATAGAAGAGGTGTGACAGTAGGAAAATACTAGGTTTTGGCTTCTATAATTAAACCATTATGTTAATGAACACTGCCATGGATAACATACAATGGTCTGAGGTCTGCATGGCGGGGATTGGACAGCATCTGTTGGCTATGTGTGCAATGACATTAGCAGTGTAAAGTGTGTAAGCTGTATGCTCATAACCCAGACAGCAGCGATGGCTCCTGATGGCGCAGGTGGCCACTGCCACTTTCCACATTTGGTGTTGAATTCAGTTTTCGTCATTGCAAATTCAGAAACTATTTACCGTTCTCCAATTTCTCATGAACCCCGTACTGTTAAGGATTCCATGTTGGGCTGTGTGTAGTTAATCTCAATTGTTAGTCAACTTAATGAGGGCTAGAATCACTTAAGAGAGGGGCTCCTGTGAATGTCTGTGGAGGATTGCCTTGATTGGGTTAACTGAGGTGGTTAACTAAATTAGGTTAACTCAGTGTGGGCAGCCCCATTCCCTGGGTTAGGATCCGGAGCAAAAAAGAAAGTGAACTGAGTATAATAAGTTCTTTGCTCTGTGCCCGGACAGTAGATACAGTGCACCCAACCATCTCAAGCTCCTGCTGTGACGTTCACACCATGGTGGACTGAAATTGAGAGCTCTGAGCCTTCTCCACACCATGGTGGGCTGTAACCCCGAGCTCTGAGCCTTTCTCCCTTCTTCCTCAGGTTACTTTTGTCATGGAATTTTAAAGATTTGTCTGTCTGTCTGTCTTGTGTGTGTGTGTGTGTGTGTGTGTGAACGCATGTGCGCTTGCATGCCTGCCTGCATGCCTGCGTGAGTTCATATGCAAGTACCCACAGGGACCAGAAGAGGGCATTAGATCACCTGGAACTGGAGTTACACCCACCAGGGTTCTCTGCAAGAGCAGTAAGCACTTCCAACCAGTGAGCCAACTCTCCGCCCCTTGTCATGTTTTTGTTTTGGTATTGTTTTATTATCACAACAGCAGGAAAGGCTAACTAGACAGATCGAAACCCACAGTTTAAGCTGTGGTTAGAGGAAAACTGAGGCAGGAGACTGAGCCACAAGCTCTACACCTGTAAACAGCACAGCAGCAGAAACAAGAGAGACCCTGCCTCAAAACGAGAAGGGAGGAGAGAACCAGCTCCTGCACACTGTCCTCTCTTCTCCACACTCTCCGCGGCAGGTGTGTCTGTGTTCAGAAACACCCACACAGTGAGCACATCACTTCATTAAACACTACATAATATTCTATAAATTTATAGCATGTACAATAGTTACTCACAGTTTAAAACTGTGAATTTTAACTTTGAATTATTACTACTTCAATTTTAAAAGTCAAAATGGCAGAAAGTATTTTCAGAGTTTAAAAAAAAAGGTTACTCTTCAGATTACATAAAGATATTCAGCCCAGTAATATCAAAGGCAAACAACTAATAGAAATGTGAGCATAAGATATGAACAGCTAATATAGAGGAGAATAGGAGAATTTCCTATAAGAAAATGAAAACATGCTCACTGCACTAATAATTGGGAAGAAAAAATGGGCAAGCGAAAAGGTCCCTTCTTACACCCCACAAATGTAACATCTGACACCCAACGGTACCAAGTGTTAATGAGGATGTGGGGAAATGTGGGTTCTTGCTGAGGGGAGAGTAAATCAGAGAGATTTGGAAACAGGACCATAGGGCACCCTATATTTTCCAGAACCGAGAAATTTCCCTCCTTGGTAGACGCACCTGAGATATTTTGCAGCTGTGCACATGGCTTTTTATATGAGGACCATTTGCAGTTTCAACCAATCAGAAGTCTGGGTCTATCAGCTGAAGCACGTGTGTGACCTAAGGTCACGTTGCTTTCATGAGAGTGAAAGGAACAAACCAGGGCTACACGCATTAACATGGACAAATCTCAACAATTGATTCTGAGTGCCAACAGACTGGAAATGATCGTGCACAGCTGGCTTTGTGTATCAGGTGGTGTCACACCCACATACACACAGGGGGGGGGGCTGGGAGGGAGGGGTGAGGGGAAAGAGAGTGAGCATGCTCCCTAGCTCTCAAATGAAGCAGGCCCCTGGCTCCTCATCACATCTGTCTCCTCTCATTTGAGGGTCTCAGCTGGGCTCTGACTCACAGGCTTCATTGTGAGCAAGTGTGGCGTGGAAGTGGGTTGTGACCAGCAATGAAGGTCATCGGCACTCGATTGTAGAAGCCCTGAGCCTTCATCCTCCTCTTCCATCACCTTGATCCAAACAGACAGGTCTCCAAGGAGAGCTGCCGACTGGTCAGAAACCTCTATTTCAGATTGTGGGCCAGCAAGAGATGGCCTCTGATGGTGATGACTCCTAAATTTATTGGGGTTTGTTGTTGTCTTTTTTATTCTTTTCAGGGGTCCACCATCCAGCTCCCAAATAAATCACGCAGAGACTTATTCTTAGTTATGAGTGCTTGGCTTCAGCCTAGTTTGTTTGTTTGTTTATTTATTTATTCATTTATTTATTTTTACCGCTTTTACTTGTTATCCTATCTACCTTTTGCCTCTGGCTTTTCCTGTTCTCATCTGTATATCTTACTTTTCTTCTTACTCCATGGCTGGCTGGGTGACTGGCTCCTGTTGTCCTCCTCCCCTGATTCTATTGTTGCTCTTCCTCTTCCTTCTATTTATCCTCTCTGCCTGCCAGCCCCGTCCATCCTTGCTCCTGCCTCACTATTGGCCGTTCAGCTCTTAATAAGACCATCAGGTGTTTTGGACAGGCAAAGAATCACAGCTTCACAGACTTAAATAAATACAGCATAAACAACAGCAACACACCTTTAAAAATCTCCAACAAGGTTTGCTTGTTTGAGCAGCTAGCAATGCTCCGCATGGCTCCTCCTCTCTTCCTCCTCGCTGTTTCTTTTTGAGACTGTCCTGGGTGGCCTGGGACAAAGACTTGCCTAGCTCATGCAAGACACTGGGTTCAATTCCAAGCCTCACAAATACACATAAGAAAATGGCACCGATTTGGCTTTTCTTGCTCTATGCATGCTAGGAAGGCAGGTGTGTGTGTGTGTGTGTGTGTGTGTGTGTGTATGTGTGTGTGTGTGTGTGTGTGCGTGCATGCTTGTGTGCACATGGAAGCCAGAGCCTGGCTCTGGACATCTCAATATTCTCCGTCTTATTGTTCCTCTTCTTTTCACATGGCGTCTCTCACTGAACCTGGAGCTTGCTGATTAGCTTTGCTAGCTATCTAGGGAACCCCAAGGATCTCCCATCCTCGTCTTCTGAAAGCTGGGACTGCAGACATGCACCAGCATACAGGTGTTAGGGATCAAACCCAGGCTCCTGCAAGTGTGGCAAGCACTTCACCCATGAGCCATCACCCAGCCCCTTGGTTTTTATCCCTCAGGGATTTTCACCACGGCTGGCTGAATTCCTGCCAAAGTCATTGCTATGTCTTTGGTCGGCATTCCATCTGACTTCCGTATTCACGCTTGTAGACTCACTATCTGCAGTAATGTGTCTCTCCATCACACACGCAGCCCACTTATTTATTTATTTATTTATGTATTTATTTATCAGATTTCATTGGAGACAGTTTTTATTAGATCTCATTAAATCAACAAGGAGAGTTTGTTTTGTAGATCTGGATCTTGTGTGTCTTCTATGAACTTTCAGTTGGCTTTTCTCCACTGTCAATGAAATCTTAATTTTCCACTTTTTCGTAATGTCTGTGTGTGGTGCAGGAGGGTGCGGTCCCACAGGCACAGATGAAGGTTACAGGACAGCTTTGTGGCCTCGACTCTTCCACTCCCCCTTTACCTGGGTCAAACACTTCAGTGGTTTTTTTTTGGTTTATGTGGACTTTCTGATTTCCCTCCTCCCCCAAAGATAACTCTTTTCAGATTTCTAAAGAAAGTGTCTATTCCGAGCAAGTTGTAAGTTAACGTCACCGTGTCCCTCAAAGGGCCCTCAAGCTCCTTTCCTGTCTACTGTCTCCGAACATGGACTTGTGTCCTTGGAAGCCTGCCATGCTGGAGCCTAGCTAAATAGAAGAACTTGTAACTTTGCAGATAATGACTGATTCTTTGTTTCCAGACTCATTTTCCTGCCCTCTGTCTCATTGCTTTTAGCAACTGTGGTTTTTCTAATGAAGTCTGTTATGTTCTAATGTCTGCGGTGTTGGAGACTGGTTTGGCTCAGGAGAACTTTGTTGCCCATGCCTGAGTTTGACCCCTGGTGGAGGGAGAGCCCTGACTCCAGGAAGATGTCCTCTGACCCCCGCTCTCATGTGTGCTCCCACACACGGGTATGGGCAATAATTTTTTAAATTTATATATTCCATTTATACTGTTTTGGGTAGCTCTCCTTAAATTTGGGCATGGATGATGATTGGCACTGCAAAGTCAAGAGCTAATCAATCCTGCTAACCTTTTCCTATAATAACATAAAGTGGCCCGGCGATGGTGGCGCACGCCTTTAATCCCAGCACTTGGGAGGCAGAGGCAGGCGGATCTCTGTGAGTTCGAGACCAGCCTGGTCTATAAGTGCTAGTTCCAGGAAAGGCTCCAAAACCACAGAGAAACCCTGTCTCGAAAAAAAAAAAAAACCTAAAATAAAAAATAAATAACATAAGGTGAAAATATTAGCCTACCTTACTGTTGACACTCCCATTAGTTACATTATACAGCTAAAGTTTATCATATTTTATCTAATCTAAGATGTCATCAATTGTGGGGGGAAAAGCTATTATTTTATATACCCCTAAGAAAAAAATGACATCACCAAAAAGTGGCAGAGAAAGTTTCTTCCTCCATAAAAGCAATGAAAACATTAGCAGGAAAAAAAAAAAAAGGTCAGAAACAACCTTTTCAGATGTCTGAAAATTAACCAAAGGATTGTAGCAATCAGGGGAGTGTTTGCTTAAGCAAGGAAAAATTGCAATAATCGGTTCTCGGCAAGAGCTGCAAACTTTATGGAGTTTTCACCTTTTCTGCTCCCATATGTGTCCCCTCAGCTTTCCAGCAGCCTTCCACTGAGGCTGCAAGGCAGACCCACCGCCTTGTAGCTGTTAGGAGGGGAGAAGCTGTCTGAGTATCTCCGAAGCCCCGTTCCATAGGAACCTGTTTGGTGTTCCCACAGACGACCCCGCTCACTGGCGTTTGTTTCACGTCACTCAGAACTCGCCAAGTTCAGATTACCATTTTGCATCAAACAGAAATAGATGTGAATCTTGAAGAGTGAATGCCCCAAGCTTCAAAAACAGTTTAGGCAAGCAAGAAGTTGGCAAGCCTGCCAAAAGACATTAAAGGAAATGGCGTGTGTGTGTATGTGGGGTGACCATGGGGGAGAGAGCATAAAAACCTCAGGCATATCCCAGGAAATCAAGAAGGCTGCATGCATGTGTAAGACTGGAGCCATGGTCAACAGGGATTGGAGGAGGGCTCAGGCTCTCGCCTCTGGTTGCCATGGAAGCTCTGTGCAAACAGGATGAGAGGAGAAGGTAGAGTTGTCTATGGAGCATCTGAGCACTGAAGGCACGCCCCGACACGTGCACACAGATGTAGCCCCTCCAGAACACTTGAGACTTTGGGGCTGGCACACTGGCTCAGCAGGTAAAGGTGCTTGCTGCCAAGCCTGGCAACCTGAGTTTGATCCCCAGGACATACATGGTGGAAGGAGAGAACCAACTCCTCCAAGTTGTCTTCTGAGCTTCCATATGTGTTCTGTGGTGTGCACACACATGCACATATACACATGGAGTAAATAAATGTTTAAAATGGCTTGGAAACTTCTAATGGCTCCAGGCATCTCAGAATCCTTTCTTCCATTTATTAGCTGACCACTAAGCTAACACACGGAGACATCAGAGGACACATGTGACGGGAATAGACCTTACAGAATTAGTCCCGAAAACTCTGAATGAACAGGCAACAACCAAAACAATCACAACAAACTCAGGAGGGAGAGGAAGGAGGAACTGAATTTCCTGAGTTGCCACATTAAATTATTGGAAATACCCAGTTCTTACGACAAAATTGAAACATGCGAAGAAACAAGAAAATATGGCCACAAACAGGAAGAGCGCAGTCCACTGAAGACACTCTTGTGAAAACACAGATGTTGGGCTTATGGGGAAAAGACCGCAATCAGCTATTTCAAATATGTTCAGAGGACTAAAAGAAACCACATCTAAAAACTAGAGGGGGCGTGAGAATAATGCCAAATAGAGAAAACAATAGAGATAGAGATGATAGGAAATAGCCAAGCAGGAATGCTGGAGTCAAGAAAGTCAAAGAACCGTCTTGAAGAATTCACTGGAGGCGCCTATCTGAACGAGGGAGACAGAATAAAAAACTTGACACACAGTCAGCAGAGATTCTCTGCGCGGGAAGCACAGTGAGAAAATAGAGGCTTGGAGACCTCCGAGACATCACCAGCCATGTCATATATGCTAGTGGGAATTCTAGGACAGGGAATTCTGGGAGGGAAGGAGGGAGGGAGAGAGGAAGGGAGGGAGGGAGGGAGGGAGCAATAAGACTTTGAAAAGCAGTAGCCCTAAACCACCCAAATTTGATGGCAAACATAATCTACACATGGGAGAAAAATCAATGAGCCTCAAGTTACATAATATCAAAGAGATCCCAGACGAGATACATCATCAGCTGTTGGGAGGGAAAGATAAGGAATATGAACGCATCAGAAGGAAAGCAATTCATCACACACAAGGGAGAGTAAGCGTGATGGATGGCTGGTTTCTTGTCAGCCATAACGGAGACCAGTAAGCAGTGAAATGAAGGCACCCGGTGGTAATTCCAGTTCACGTGAGGAAATAAAGTCTGGGGTTAGCAAAACAGCTCGGGGGTAGAACTGCCTGCACACAGGGCTGACCACCTGAGCTTGACTCCTGGATCACACAGCGTGGCAGGAGGAACTGGCTCAAGAGTTATTCTTTGATGTACACACACACACACAGAGAGAGAGAGAGAGAGAGAGAGAGAGAGAGAGAGAGAGAGAGAGAGAGAGAGAGAGGCAGGGACAGAGACAGAGACAGAGACAGAGAATAAATAATAAAAAGGGGATCAGGCTGAACATAGTGGTTCACACCTTTAATCACAGCATTCAAGAGACAGAGGTGGGCAGATCTCCATGAGTTCAAAGCCAGCCTGGTCTACATAGTGAATTCCAGAATAGCCAGGGCTATATGAGGAGAACCTGTTTCAAAAATCCAAATAACGAATAAATAAATAAATGAAAGATCACTGACAAAGGTAGCAATATATGTAAACATAAGAAAAGTATAAGCCATTTTTTCCCGTAATGTTTTCTCCTGATTTAAACAACAGAGTAAAGCAGCAATGGCGTCTGTGCTGATGGCCAGTGAGTGGGGAAGGGGCATCATTTGTAAGGCGGATGTGCCGTGGATGAGAGGGACGCAGGGAACTGTGTAGGATGAAAATTTCATACCGGTATAATTAAACTGATATTAAAATGAACTATATTATGATAAATTGTTCGTTCTAATCCCAGCGGTAACCACAAAGAAAATGAGTCTAACAAATAAATAAAAGGAAGGAGAAGGAGGATGCAAAAGGCACACTAAAAAAATCCTTAGAAGGAAAGCAGCGACAGAGAAATGGATGACCTGAAGGTGTCGTAGGACACAGAGCAAACAAGGAGCAGAGCTTAGCATGTAAACACTGCCGTGTCAGTAGCCATGTTACAGGGAGGTGGGTGGAAAGCTCCCATCAAAAAGTAGAAATTGGGAGGATGGTGTAGGCAGAGACTGCTCATTTGTTTCCCAGCCACCCAGACCCGAATAATCACAGTTTCTGGTCTACAGAAACTATATTAACTACAACACTGTTTGGCCAATAGCTTATGCATATTTCTAGCTAATTCTTACGTCTTAAATTAACCCATTTCTATTAATCTGTGAATCACCATGAGATTATGGCCTACCAGTAAGGTTCTGGCTGGTGGTTTTCTCTTTTAGCAGCTACACGGTGTCTGCCTTATCTATCTATCTATCTATCTATCTATCTATCTATCTATCTATCTATTTCTCTGTTTGAATTTTCTGCTTGGCTTTACTCTGCTAAGTCATTGGCCCCAAAACTTTATTCATCAACCAATAAAGCAGCACATAGACAGAAGGCTATCCCATATCAGGATGGGTTAAAAAGAGTCACGTGGTCGGGGACACGGAGATGGCTCAGCAGGTAAACGTGCTTGCTGCCAAGGCTGAGGGCCTGAGTTCCACCACACGGTATAAGGGGAGAACCAAGTCATCCTGCAAGTTGTCCTCTGACCTGCACGTGTGCACCATGGCATAGGCACGCACGCACGCGTGCACACACAATAAATAAATAAATAAATAAATAAATAAATAAATAAATAAATAAATAAATATGGTAAGCATTTTAAAACCACATGACCCAGAAGATAGAAGCAAGTGGATCTCTGTGATTTTGAAACCAGCCTGGTCTACAGAGCAAGTCCAGGTCAGGCTCCAAAGCTACAGAGAAACCCTGTCTCGAAGGAAAAACAAAATCACATGTTCTAACTATATACCATCTATGAAGGTCAAACTTCAGATTCACACACTTGAGTAAGTGGAAAGTTCAAAGATGGAAACCGGAACTGGAGAGATGGCACAGCATTAGTTCTGGCTGTTCATGCAGAAGACCTGGGTTTGGTTCCCAGCACCATATGATGACTCCCATCATTTGCCACTCCAGTCCCAAGGGATCCAACAGCCTCTTCTGGCCTCCCAGGGAACTATGCATATGGTGCACAAACATGCCTGTAGGTAAAACACTCATTCATATAAAACAAAAATAGATGTATTTTAAATGAAAATAGCTATATTAAATGAAAATACACTGATATATATAAGATACAAATAACAAAAAAGGCCTAGTAGTAACCGCCCTACAATAACACAAAACAGACTTTAAGATTAAAGACTGTTACTAGAGACTAAAAAAAAAAAAGCTGCAAAAAAAGGCACTTTTTTGTTTGAGACAGGGTCTCATGGACCTTACTGTGTAGCTGGGGATGACCTTGACCCCAGATTCTCCTGCCTTCACCTCCCCAATGCTGAGGTTAGAGGTGTGTGCCACCATGCCCACTCTAAGAAGGATATTTTAGGTCTGGAGAGACATTCAGCATTTAAGAGGTGCTAATGTTCTCACAGAGAACCTGGATTCGGTTCCCAGCACCCATGTCAGGTGGCTTACAACATTTGTGACTTCAGTTCCAGGAGAACCACCTTCTTCTAGCCTCTGTAGGTATCGACACACTGTGGCCCAACCCACATACACTTTGATACATAGACATAAAGTAAATACATCTTTTTAAAAGGCTATTTGTAAAAGAATATTAAAAAAAAAGAAGAAAGGCTATTTGTACTAATAAAAGTGGCAGTCCTTAACGGAAAACTAACAGCTATAAGCATGTACAAACGCAGTCACAGGATTCCCCACTAAGAGAAGTGAAACATAACTGAATTGAAAGGAAAATCAGAGAGTCCAGCAGTCACAACTGAAGCCATAGTGCCCAGTCTTAAGACAGCTACAAAGAGCAACAAAGAAACCAGAGGAAGGCCTGTGTAACCGCCAGACAGAACTGAGTACTCCTCGGAGGATGACAGACTGTGCATTCTTGTCAAGCTTTCCCCAGGGCGCCATCTGTTGGGTCAGGAAACAAGTCTCAACAAATCAAAGTATCTTCTCCAGTCACAAGGCAATAATTCACAATCAACACCAGAAGGAAATTTGGGGATTCACAAAAAAACCTGTGGAAATTCAACAACACAGCCCTATCCAGATAACTAATGGATCAGAGAAGAAATCACAAGGGGAATTAAAATGGGAAAGTTAGGCTTGATTGTGTACTGGGGAGACTGAGGCTGGAGGGCTGCTGTGAAGTCAAAGTCAGTCTAAAACAGTAATTTCGAGGCTAGCCTAGGGTACATAGTAAAACCCTGCCGAGAGAGAGAGAGAGAGAGAGAGAGAGAGAGAGAGAGAGAGAGAGAGAGTGAGTATTGGGTGGGAGAAAAGGAGGAGGAGGAAGAGGAAGGAAGGAGAGAAAAATAGGCAACATAGCAAAATTTAGGTAAAGAAATATTAGCCGGGTGGTGGTGGCACACACCTTTAATCCAAGCACTTGAGAGGCAGAGGCAGGAGGATCTCTGTGAGTCTGAGGTCAGCCTGGTCTGTAAAGTGAGTTCAGAATCGCCAGGGCTACAACGAGAAACCCTATCTCAAAAAGACGAAGGGGGAGGAGGGAGAGAGAGAGAATAAAAGAAATAGTAAGAGAGAAATTCATAGCTCTCAATGCACATACTGACAGAAAGAGCCTTGATCAATGATTTGATCTTCAACCTTGGGAAAATAGGAAGTGAATTTAAACCAAACCCCAAGAAGTAAAGGAGAAAAACAACTACTTAAACAGAAATCAACTCAATGGCAAATAGAGTAAGAGAAGAGAAAACTCAGAGTGAAACCCAGTTCCTTGAAAGGACTGGCAAAATTAACAAATCTTATCACGCTTGACCAGGAAACAAGGGAAACAAATCACTAAAATCAGAAATGAAGAGAGGCACGGCTGACTTTTCAGGAGTCACGATGAACAAGCAAGCTCTAGGAAATGGTACACTTCTAGAAAGACACGAACGACAAGAAGTGAATTTAAAGACTGAGTGTCTGAATATTAGGAAACTTGAACGCTGGGAGAGAGCTCGCCAGCATGAGGACCTGTGCCTGATGCCCAGGACCAACTTTGTTTTGAAAGCTAAGCATGTTAGTGCACTATTGTGATCCCAGCCCTGGGGACACGGAGAAAAGTGGGTCTCGGGTCTGGCTGGCTGACTACCCTAGTTTACTGTGCAGACCCTGAGGAGTGACACCCCCCAGCTGTCCCCTAGCCTGCACACACACGCTTTTTGAGGGCACCTCTCCAAGGACCTAAGATCGTCCCCTAGGCTCCAGCTCTGAAGGTCCCATCTCCTACTACCAAACCTCCAATCACAGAGGATCCTTGAGGGACACAATTGAACCATATACAAGCCATGGCATAGGGCTGGAGAGATGGGTCAGTGGTTAAAAGCTGTTCTTCCAGAGGACCTGAGTTCAATTCCCAGCAACCATATGTGGCTCACAACCATCTGTAATGAGATCTGGTGCCTTCCTCTGGCCTGCAGGCAGAACACTGTGTACATAATAAACAAGTCTAAAAAAAAAATAAGCAAAAAAAAAAAAAACATGGCCTCAGTTTGAGGATGTTATCATTTTCCATGAACTTTAATTTCAGGACATCAGAGTAGGACGAGTTCTCCCCCAAAGATTTTTGTTTTCCACACATTCGCTGCACTGACCCCCTGTGAGAGCCCAGGCTCCTGATAGGTCCCAGGATCTACCCATCTAACCAGCATGATAAACCCTTCCTTGCTCAGACAACCAGGAGGCAAACTCAGCTCCCAGTTCAATGGCTTCTCATTCATCCACCAATGGAGTCCCATTCTCCTTGGATCTAAGACCTGTAAGCCAACAGAGTCCAAAGTATCAGGGACACTGACTACTTAGGAAGCAAAATTGTTAGTAAACCATTGGGACAATGATGAGAAAAAAAACATTTTCATATTAATCCCTTGACTCCAGAGTCTTAGACCCTGTTCATAGAATAAATAAAATGATGACCAATCAGTGTGATACACAGGGTTATTTGAATAAAAGGCACATTTTGGGCTGGGTGGTGGTGGTGCACACCTTTAATCCCAGCACTCCGAAGCAGAGACAGGCGTATCTCTGAGTTCAAAGCCCGTCTGGTCCACAGAGAGAGTTCCATGGCAGCCAGGGCTACTCAGAGAAACCCTGCCTCCGAGACAAACAAACAGACACATTGTAATAACAATGATCCAGAACGCATCCCTGTCTGGGACAACTCTGCATTAGCCCTACAAGGGGCTGCCACACCTCTGGTGTCACAGCTGAAGACAGCAGTCTTCAAAAGACCACTGTGTTAGGGGACACAGGAGTGACAGGAAGAGTGGGTCCCAAGGGACAGAGCCTTCTTCACACTGGCTCAGTTTCCAGGAAGCGGGTTCTCCGGTCAGACACAATGCTGTGTGGGCACCAGCAGGGCTGTGAACGGTGGCTTTCAAAAAAGCTCTGTGACTAGGGACAGTGACTCCACATCATGGTGAATGCCATTCCAAAGAGAGTGAATCAAGTAAGATTTTAATAAGTTTCCCAACCCACAGTCCCATGAGCAACCCAGGTCACTCTGCCAATTCTAATGGCCACCATGCTTTGGTTTGCATAAAGGACTGGTAGCTTGTTTCTCTCTGCAAAGTAGCACTCTTGGTCCCTTGAAAGTCAGAGAACCCAGTGCAACAACTTCCCAGTTGCTACACAGCACTGTCCTCTAAGCAGAACACTGTAGTGAGAACCACAAAGATAAACACACACACACACACACACACACACACACACACACACACACGTTGGGCCTCGTGAGGCCTGAGCGTGAGACCCAGTGTAACTTCCTGAGCCTAGCTTGAATTTGGTCACCTGTCTTTGGCCATGACTTCTGTATATGAGTGACTCAGCACAGCCCAACCTGAACCCGCCTCTGCCCAGCCACCGCTAACGTGGCAGGATATTATTGGCCTTTATTCCTTACTCCACCTCATCCCATCCCAAGACTCCCATCCCCATCACAATCTTATATAAGTTCCTGCCAAATACAATTAAATGAGATTCTGCTTCGACAGACTCCTGACTCAGTGTGTGTGTTTCTCCCCAGTGGCCAGAGGGGAGGTCTGGGTTGTCCACACTCACCATCCTGCTCAGCCCCAGGGAAAGTCCAGCAGGTCTGGCTCTGCCCCCACCCTTTCTGCCAGAGAGCCCGGCAGAATGGTGCCCCATGTGAGAAATTCAGAAGGTTTCACTGATGGGACAATCGGTCTGTGGGTGAGTGTACCCTCATTAAATATGGGAAAGTCCTCTTTTCAAAAAAATCCTGTCTTGGAGTCCCTGCAGGTCCTACTTAAAAGCAGGGGCTTTAATCTTTCTGACAGTCAAGCCCTCCAGACATGGACTTACCTACTCAGGATCGCCCATGGCTGCCCAACAGCAGCCTCTCTGATTGGGACACCCAGAACAGGGTTGCATTCCTGATCTACAGAGCTCAGGTAGAAAAAGGGGAAACTCCCTCTCTGGGAGCCATTGCAACTGTCACTACCTTGAAGGTCCTCCAAAGAGAAAGACCCTGTGAAAGCCATACTCCCAAGTGCTCAGTTTAGGGAGGAGTGCTGCATTCAGGCTGCTAACATCATGCCCCGATTCCCATGACCTGTGGGATGCTTTCCAGCACTTCTGACCAGTATTCCACAGGCCTTCAGCAGGCCGCCATTCCCACCCCCATCAGGATCAGGTGCGGGCGCTGGGCCTGGCTGCTTGGAAGAAATTGGAGGACAGTTTATCTTGGCTCAGTACCCAGAGCTTAACTACCACCCTATTGCTCTCCCTGAGAGTCAGGGTGACCTTGTCCTTGACCCCCACCAGGAATCTCTTTTCCATATGGTTTTTTTCCTGTACTTAATCAGATACTGGGTTTGCCTCCAAAACAGAAGAAGGCTAGACTTACTAACTGCCAAAAAGGGAGGCATCTGCTTCTTCTTCCAGGAAAGGTGCTGCTTTTATGCCAACAAGTCGAGGATCATCCGAGATAAGATCAAAAAACTCCAGGAAGACCTAGAGAGAAGATGGCAAGACCCTTCAAGATAATCCCCTGTGGACGGGCCTGCATGGATTCTCACCCTACTTCCTTCCTCTAAAGGGACCCTTTCTTTACCTTATTCTCCTCCTTACCATTGGGCCTTGTGTGTTCAATAAGATCACACAATTTATTCACCAAAGATGAGAGGCAATTAATTACACCAGGTTGAGGTACAATATTATAGGCTGGCCACTCAGGAGTCTGGTCCCTCCTATGACTGGTTATTCTCCTATGAGCACCCCTCCTTCACCCTCCATTTGAACAGTGATGGGTAAGATCTCAGACAGGCTGGGACGACCTAAGACAGGTAATGGAGTAGGTTCTTCATGAATGAGATACATGGTACTCAATAACAGATAAGATCTCCATGAGGGAGACTGTTGTGATAAGAGCAGTGGGCCGCTTCCCACCACCCGGCTAGCTTTACCCGAAATAATTACACGAAAACTGTATTCTTTTAAACACTGCTTGGCCCATTAGCTCTAGACTTACTGGCTAATTCTCACATCTTAATTAACCCATTTCTAATAATGTGTTAGCACCACGAGGTGGTGACTTACCGGAAGGATCTTAACCTGCATCCATCTTGGAGAGGAGAGCTATAGCATCTGCCTCACTTCCCTTCTTCCCAGCATTCTGTTCTGTCTACCCCACCTATCTAAGCTGCTGTTCTATCAAAGGCCAAGGCAGTTTCTTTATTAACCAATGAAAATAACACATAGACAGATGACTCACATCAGGAGACAACCTAAGACAGAGGCCGTGTCTTCCACTATCCTAATAAAAACAAAAGGGGGAGGTGTTGGGCCTCATAAGATCTGGGCATGAGGCCCAGTGTAACATCCTGAGCCTAGCTTAAGTTTGGTCACCTGTCTTTGGCCATGACTTCTGCATATGAGTGACTCAGCACAGCCCAACCTAAACCCGCCTCTGCCCAGTCACTGCTAACGTGGCAGAATATCATTGGCCTTTATTCCTTATTCCACCTCATGTGGAGACTCCTACCTATCCCAAGACTCTTACCCCCATCACAACCCAATATAAGTTCCTGCCTAATACAATTAAATGAGATCCTGCTTCAACAGACTTCTAACTCAGTGTGTGTGTTTCTCCCTGGTGATCAGGGAGAGTCTGGGTCATTGACACTCACCATCCTGCTCAGCCCCAGGGAAAGTCCAGCAGGTCCGGCTCTGCCCCCCCTTCTGCCAGAGAACCCAGTGTGTGTGTGTGTGTGTGTGTGTGTGTGTGTGTGTCTGTGTCTGTGTCTGTGTCTGTGTCTGTGTCTGTGTCTGTGTATTAAAGGGGGGCTATGGGGAAAACAGATCCACAGAGCTGGGACCAAGGGAGCTGGGAACTGGCCACATGCTGCTTCACCCTGCCTGACCCAATCTTCACAACCAAAAATAGCTTGTGACCTAGTCTTCACACCCCAAGAGAGTTCACAACCTCTGTCTATCCTTTTAAGAGATCATGTCCACAGACAAGAAGCCATGCCCACCGAGCAATGGTGGTGCAAGCCTATAATCCCAGCACTTGGGAGGCAGAGGCAGGCGGATCTCTGTGAGTTCAAGGCCAGCTTGGTCTACAGAGCTAGTTTCAGGACAGGCTCCAAAGCCACAGAGAAAATCTTTCTGGAAAAAAGAAGAAGAAGAAGAAGAAGAAGAAGAAGAAGAAGAAGAAGAAGAAGGAGGAGGAGGAGGAGGAGGAGGAG
>NW_026068008.1:1730804-1732432 GCF_014885135.2 Alexandromys fortis
AGAAGAAGAAGAAGAAGAAGAAGAAGAAGAAGAAGAAGAAGAAGAAGAAGAAGAAGAAGAAGAAGAAGAAGAAGAAGAAGAAGAAGCCATGCCCTAAGGCTGGTACCCCAAAGCTATTGGTAGAATGAATTCTCACAATACTTTCCCTTTTTGTCTAAATAAGAAGGTTCTAAACTTAATACAAAACTATACACAATAAAAGCAATTATCAAATATTGTCCAGGAGAAAGAAAGGGTAACAACATACACAAAAATGAAACTACAACCAACAAGAACAACATCAAGCAAGAAAGATATGCTGAATGTCCAGGCTATCAGTGACTGGCCAATAACAGAGATTATTCCAATAGCTGTCCTATCTGGAGGAGTCTAAGTCTTGTACCTAGTATGCCTTTGCTAAGATATGAGGGGATAGTAACTGTGACTATCCAGTCTTTAACCCATCAAAGACCTGAGAAGGAAAACATTACCTGAGTAAGCAGAAAGTGCAAGCAGGTGACTTTCAAAAGATGCAAAAAAAAAAAAAAAAAAAAAAAAAAAAAAAAAAAAAAAACCAGAGACAGCTGGCTGCCTAAAAGTCACCCAAAGTCTCTCTGTAATATTGAGGTAACCAACTTTGGCTATAGACCTAGAATATCTGACAGACCATTTTCAGAAGCAGGAAAATTTGAAAGACTTCCCTACTCTGGCTTGGCAAGGTTTAACAGTTACTTTTCCTTGTATCCTGCTTGTCCTGATTGGACAGCGTACTTACTGTTAGCAGTCGAGAAAAGGGCAGCTCTTTGTCCAATAGATCAGTTTTGCCAAGAAGAAAACAAGCTCCATGTGGAGTGTTTTTGGTGCCCATCATTCTCCTAAGAGTAGACTGGTGCTGCCAGTAGCAGTTTTGCCTCAAGACAACAGAATTCTAAATTATTAAAACATTTAGTGCCATGTTCTGTAGGTCTTCAAAGTATTTGAAGATTATCTATCTATGTAGAGTGTGTCTCTGTGCATCTAGAGAACCTAACATAGTTCTAAGTACGACAAACATGGGTGACTTATTAACTTGCAATTGTTTTGTTTTGTTTTTCAAGACAGGGTTTCTTGACCTCTGTAAAACAATCCTGAATCCTGATTGTTCTAGGATTCTGCCTGCCTGCCTCTGCCTCCCAAGTGTTGAGATTAAGGAGTACGCTGCCACCACCTGGCTTAACCTGTAATTCTTAATAAGCTATTTATCTTAAAGACTAAAACTTCATGTTATAAAAACAAATAGTTTTTAAACGTGTGTACAGCATAAGGACAATGATCTCAAAATTATAACAATACATAAAAAATCTTAATCAGAGGTAGAAAGGTAAAGTGCAATATGATAAAAAATATCCTTAATTTGTATCAATATACAAAATATATTAAGCAGAAGTAGAAACATACATACAGTATGACAAAATAATTTTACATTTGTTTATAAATATATTGTAGACCAGATGGTGGTGGTGCACGCCTTTAATCCCAGCACTTGGGAGGCAGAGGCAGTGAACCCTGTGAGTTTGAGGCCAGCCTGGTCTACAAGAGCTAGTTCCAGGCTAGGACTGTTACACAGGGAAACCCTATCTTGAAACATATATATATATATATTCTGTTTA
>NW_026068008.1:1732503-1749612 GCF_014885135.2 Alexandromys fortis
TATTTATATGTTAAACAGAAATAGGAACATATACAATATGACAAATATAATTTTGAGTTTGTATCAATATATAAAATATCTTGGACATTTTGAATATGCATCAACATAAAAGAATCTAGACCAATGTAAACTGTTTAAAACTAATAGTTGCTAAAACAGTTTACAAGTAGATACACTAATTTACCTTATTATCTTATCTATTCCTTTTTTTCTATACCAAATGATATTCCTGAGTCTAATTATTATTATTCCGCCCCCAACCCTATAATGACTTGTAGCCAACCCTGAGAAAAACCAAAATCCCATCTCTAGGGAGATCAGGGCATCATTTTCCTAGAATTTCTTCCAGCTGTCTTGGGAGCAATGGTATCTCTACATGATCCTGTGAAAAACTAAAACAACGAATGGTTAAGTCTCAAAAGGACTAGCTGCAACATTTGTTGCCAGTCTCTAAAGTTTGCCATTTGTCACCAGTATCTGAAGTTCAGGCTAGAGTGTTGTAAGAAGGTGAACCATCTCAGCTTGCCACCTTGGAATTGTCTTGATCAGTTTGTAGTCCAAAACCGATCTTTGAGTGTTGTTTATCAACTTGATACCATCATTGTGAACCAGGTAGAACCGTTGTTGTGGGACTCCATCTTCCTTCTGGAAGACCTCAGGGATTGCCATTAGGAAAATTTATTGTTCACTGTGGAAAACTTAAACATTATTAATATCAAAATGGAAAGTTTAAATTTTAAGATAGACATTTATCCAAAGAAAGGTATTAAAAAGTCAAAAAATAAATATGGGGAGAAATAGAATTTGGGGGAGTAACAGAGTTTTGACAACAATAGTCCCTAGATTTTTGGTTTTCTTCTGTCCCACACCAGGTAGCTTTTCTGATATAAGACAGAAACTCATAAGAGTTTTTCTTTTAACAACATTCTTGGATTTAGAGAAGGAGTCATGCTCCAGCTCCAAAGCCAGATTTGAATTTTAATTGAGCTGGAACTACAGCTTTTCTGAGAAGAGATAAAGATGTTCAAACAACAAAATTTTGCCCTACAAAGAGTATTGGTACCATAGGTCAGATTTGTCTTTGCTTGGTAATTTTTTCTAGATGACTTTCCCTTCTTCTTTTTACATCTAGATGTTATGGTCTTTTGATTTTTTTTGTAGGGGGTATCTTTATTTTCCTGTAAAGATAAAACAACAACAGAGCCCTGCCCCAACCCTATTGTTGAGATTTCTTCTTGACATGTCACATCTCCTTATTAAGAGGTCTCTCCCAGTAGAATCGATTCTTTATTAATTCTGATGGTATCCATAGCTCTTCTTTTCCTGTGGGAACAAAAGCGAAACCCCTTCCCCAGCATAATACATGTCTGGTTTCCATTCTGAGATCAACACATCTTTAAAGTACACAGGCTGATTTAACTCGGGAGGTTTTATACTGCCCAGTGTCTCTCTGCAGCCCACCATCTTCATGAGACCAGCTGTATCTGTTCACAGATCATCACAGCTGTGCTTGTCGACTGTTGACATTCACTCTAAAAGGAGGGGTGGGAAGGTCACGGGGCCCTCACCTGAGTATCCAGCCACTCCTCACAGTCATTCGGGTGCAATTTTGTCTGGACTGTGTGAGGACACAGAGTTCTGGGGGAGGGGCTAGAGGACACAGGCTGGGGACGACTAGGAGATAGGCTCTATCTATGCAGCTTGGGGGGGGCATCATTCATCTCAAATGATAACTTTCCAGTGTGGCTGCGTTGGGGTCACCCATGCTCTCTGTAAGCAAGCCCAATAGACCCCCTCCTCCTGAGGAAACTTTGGTGGGATCAAACTCTGGTTTGTTGTTGGGGTCTTAGAAGGAAGCTCGAAGAGGTCACCCGACTCCACCACCACTCCCAGAGAAAATTCTCAAAACACCACAGCAGCATCTGTGTCTCACCGAGAAGATGCACTGTGGGGCTACTCAGTGCTGCTGCTGTGACCCCCACCAGGTTTTCACTTTATTCTTCTGTTGTTTTGTTTTTGTGGTGTGTATGTGTGCACGCAAGCGCTCGTGTGTGTGTGTGTGTGTGTGTGTGTGTGTGTGTGTGTGTGCCCAAGGTCAACCTTAGATGTTCCTCAAGAGCCACCCACCTCATTTTCTAAGACCAAGGCCTCCCTGGCCTAGAGCTCACTGGTAAGGCTGGGCTGTCTGGCCAGTGAGTCAAAGGAATCCTCCTGTCTCCACCTCCTCGGTGCTGGGATTGCAAGCATGCTCTACCATGCCAGGATTTTTTAATGTGTTCTGGGGACTGAGCTCAGGTTGCCATCATTACAAGGCAAGTGCTTTACCACCAGAGTCATCTCTCCAGCCCTCCATGTGTCTTGCTATCTGCCCAGACTGGCCTCATGTTTCTTGGGCTCAAGCAATCCTCCTTAGATTCCAAGGAGCTAGAACTTAGTGTGTTCCACCACATCTGTCTTACCAATGTATTTCCTGAAGCTGACGTTAGTCACCTGGAGCCTTTGTAGTTGGATCTATTGTACTCTTTGCTCTTTGGGGGCCCACCATGCACCTCCCAGATAAACATGTGGAGGCTTATTATTACTTATGAATGCCTAGCCTTAGCTTGGCTTATATCTAGGCAGGTTTTCTTTTCTTTCTTTTTTTCTTTCTTTTTTTCTTTCTTTCTTCCTTCCTTCCTTCCTTCCTTCCTTCCTTCTTTCCTTTCTTTTTTTTTTTGTTTTGTTTATTTTATTTTATTGATACAGGGTTTCACTGGGTAATAGCCCTGGCTGTCCTGGAATTCACTTTGTAGACCAAGCTGGCTTCTAACTCACAGAGATCTGCCTGTCTGCCTCTGCCTCCTCAGTGCTGGGATTAAAGGCCTGTGCCGCCACTGCCTGGTTTAGACAGCTTTTCTTAACTTAAATTATCCCATCTACCTTTTGCCCCTGGGCTTTTCCTTTTCTTACTTCTGTGTATCTTACTTTCACTCTTACTCCGTGGTTGGCTGTGCAGCTGGATAGCTGGCCCCTAGTGTCCACCTCCTCTTCTCCTTTCTCTTGCTTCTCCCCCTATTTCTCTCTGCCTGGCAATCCTGCCGATTCTCTCTCCTGCCTAACTACTGGCTGTTCAGGTCTTTATTAGACTGATCTGGTGTTTTAGACAAACACAGCAATACAGCTTCACAGTTAAACAAATACAACATAAAAGAATGCAACACATCTTTGCATCATTAAACAATTATTCCACAGCATAAAAAAATGTAACACATCTTAAAATAATATTCCACAACAGAACCCCCGTCCCCGGTGGGGAGAGAGCAAAAGAGAAAATAAATGGGTTTTAAATATGTCTTAGTTACGGTTTCTATTGTCATGAAGGGACACCATGATCACAGCAACTCTTTTAAAGGAAAACATTTAATTAGAACAGGCTTACAGTTTCAGAGATTCAGTTTATTAGTATTATGGCAGAAAGCAAGAGAGCATACGGGCAGAGATGGTACTGGAGAAAGAGCTGAGAGTTCTACATCTTAATCACAGGAAGTGAATTGCTCCACACTGGGCATAGTTTAAGCATGTAAGAGACTTCAAAGTCCACCCCACAGTAATGCACTTTCTCCAACAAGGCCACACCTACTCCAACAAAGCCACACCTCCCAATAGTGTCACTCTCTATAGGCCAAGCATTCAAACACGTGAGTCTATGGCAGCCATAGCTATCCAAACCACCATATTCCATTCCCACTCCCTAGGCTTATAGACATAGAATAATGTGAATGCATTTAGTCCCCATAGTCTATCACACTTAAAAAGTCCCCATAGTCTATCACAGTCTCAACAATGTTTAAAAGTCCAACGTTCAATGTCTCTTCTGAGATTCATACGATCTTTTCACTGTAACCCCCCTGTAAAATAAAATAAAAAAGCAGATCACATGCTTTCGACATACCATGGCACATACATTACCATTCCAAAAGGGAGAAAAGGAAGCATACTGAGGAAGCACCGGACCAAAGGAAGACCAAAAACTAGCTGGACAAACTCCAAATTCCATGTCTCCAAGTCTGATGTCAAAGTGCTCCTCAGATCTCCAACTCCTTTCAGTTTTGTTGACTGCAACACGCTTCTCTCTCTTGGGCTGGTTCCCCTCCCTATTAGCAGTTTTCCTCTGCAGGTGTCCCTCAATTCTGGCATCTCCAAAATTTTGGTGTCTCCAAGGCAATCCAGGCTTCATAACTTCACACAGTGGCCTCTCTGGGCCTTGACGCAGGAACACCCCACCACACAACTTGCTTCAGCAACTTTCCTTAGTTGTGGAGGGAGATTCCATGTCCCCTTTATTGTATCCTTGACTCTAAAACCAGAGCCACGTGGCCAAGTTCTGCTACTTGTTGGGCCAGGACACAGCCCCTTCGTTCAATTACATCACTAGATTTCTGGTTTTGTTGGTTTCCTTTACTTCTTAAACTTGAATGTCCTGAAACTCAACTTGTAGACCAGGCTGTCCTCAAACTCAGAGATCCACCAGCCTCTGCCTTCTGAATACTGAGATTAAAGGTGTGTGCCACCATGCCAAGGTCTAAACTGTTCTTTAATTTCTTTTCACAAGTTGGAAGCTTAGCTGGATGGGGTCTTGCCCTGAGGTCACCACTCCCTTTATTCCATTTTTTAACCTGTTTATCTCCTTGAACATGGGCTTTAGCTCCATTCCACTTACTGATGTCCCTCTCCTCAAATTATACATTTTGTATTTTTCTTGCTTAGCTTGCTCCTTTTCATTATAGATCTTCATAAGAGTTAAAACTAGTGTCTTAGGGTTTCTATTACTATGACAAAACCCATGACCAAAAAGCAAGGTGGGAAGGAAAGGGGGTTTATTCAGCTTACACTTCCAGATCATAGTCCACCATTGGAAGAAGTCAGGATAGGAACTCAGGTGGGGCTTGAGGCAGGAGCTAATGCAGAAGCCATGAAGGGGTGCTGCTTACTGGCTTGCTCAGCCTGCTTTCTTATAGAACCCAGGGCCGGCAGCCCAGAGATGGCGTCACCCACAATGGACTGGGCCCTCCTCCATCAATCACTGATTAAGAAAATGCCTTACAGCTGAATCTCATTAATTTCCTCAACTGAGGCTCCTTCTTCTCTGATGACTCCAGCTTCTGTCAAGTTGACACACAAAACCAGCCAATACAACTACTAACCACATGACAGAGTCTATGGTAGGCTGTTTGGAGATTTCCTTTTCCAATGCGATTAATCCAAAACTCATTTATTTAGCCTCAGGCAGACTTTTCAGACAAAGGCAAAAAGCAGACACATTCTTCATCTAAATATTCTAAAAATGATCTCTAGGTAACATAATAAAATTCTTCTCCCCTAAGGCCTCTTGAGCCAGGCCCCCACACTTCAAATCGCCCTCAGCACCACTGTCTTCCTGCTCCTACTAGGATAGCCCATTAAGCAGAGCTTAAAGCACTCCACTGCTTTCCTAACCCAAAGTTCCCAAAACATAATCAGACCTATCACAGCAATACCCCAGTCCCTGGCACCACCACAGCGTAATATATCCATTAGAGTAATTTCTCTTCTCTTGGACATCATACCCAGCCCCACCTCTTCTGCCCATAGCTCATGAAGGATGTTAGGAAACTACAACCTTGTTTCATGTGGGCTATGCTAAGTATTGAGTGTGCCAGCTACATAAACTGCTGTAATAAGTCTGGAGTCTTTGCTTCCACAGTCTGTCACAGTTATCATCAGCTGTGAACTTGACACACCTAGGAAGAGGGAATCATCCCAATCGAGGAATTGCCTCCATTGGATTGGTCTGTGGAGCACTTTCTTGATTTCGGACAGATGTAGGCAGGTCTAGCCCGCTCGAGGCAGTGCCATTCCTAAGCAGTGGGCATGGGCTGGAGAAGAAAGAGAGCGGAAAGAGAACCTGGAGGCTAGCCAGTAAGAAGCAGTTTTCCTGAGGTCTCTGCTTCAGTTCCTACCATGGCTTCTCTCAATGATGGAGTAACCTGGCGTCCAGAGAGACCCTTCCTCCCCAAGTTGCCTTGGTCAGTGTTTTGTCACAACAGCCAAGAAGCAAAATAGGGTGGATTCATAAAATCAAGTTAGCCAGACCCAGCATTATACTCTTCTACCACAGTCTGACCCTTTATGGTGTGTTCCCATGTTGATGTAAGTTTGAGACACCTTGCATTTTCTTTTCCTTAATGCAATGCCTCCTTATGAGTTAGAGTTTGCACTTGATTCCTGAAATTTGCTGTGCCTTGAATCTGGTAATAAATCTAGAAACAATGAGGGGTGTGGAGGAGAATTCTGGAAGAAGTTAGCCTTTCCCTTGCAGAGCAGTTAAAGTTCTTGACATGAAAGTGTGAGGATTTGACTTGGAGCCCCAGAAGCTGTGTAAAAGTCAGGACCTGCCAGTGCGTGCCTGTTATCTCAGTGCTGGGGAGGCAGAGACAGGGATCCCTGGTGTTGTATAGTAGACAAGTCTAGCCCCATGATGAGTTCTAGCTTCAGCAAGAGATGTCTCCCAAAAAGTAAAGTAGAGAGCAATTAAAGTGGCATGATGTCACTCTCTGGCTCACACACACACACACACATGCACGCACATATGCACATGCACGCACACACACACACACACACAGGAAAAGTCATTACAGATTCTCCAGGCAAAAGAAATTTTTTTTTTTTTCTCCAGGCTAAAAAAAAAAATTTCTTAGAATGTAGAGGGGATACTTTGACAGATAAATGGGTTGATGGGATTTGGGGCTCAGAGTTCTACTCTCCATTAGTCTGTCCAGGTGTCCATATTCCAAGTTTCTGAGCCCCACTCCTTCTCAGCCTTAGTTTTAATTTAATGCGAGTCCCTTAAGGCTAGAAATTAAACTAACATTGTTATTTAACTACCAACAGAATTAGATTTTGGATTAGACTTTCAGAACTCTCAAGCCCAAGACCCAAGACAGAGTTGTAGGTGGGTGTGTAGGGAGATATTTAGGAAATTCATAAATACTTTTCACCATCCATTGCTTTTTTTAAAACATCTTTTTTTTCAAGACAGGGTTTCTCTGTAGCTTTGGAGCCTGTTTTGGAACTAGCTCTTGTAGACCAGGCTGGCCTCAGACTCACAGAGATCCACCTGCCTGTGTCTCCCGAGTGCTGGAATTAAAGGTGTGTGCCACCACTGCCCGGCTTTTAAAAAAAATATATTATTATTATTAATCATATGATCATAATAAATTAGTTCTTTGGTCATGGCTGGGTTTCTGTATCTAGCAACTACTTATATTCAAAGTGTGTGTGAGTGTGTGTGTGTGTGTGTGTGCATGCACATGTGAAAAAAGAAAAACAAAAGAATAGACGTCTTTTTATAACTGCAAGCATTAAACTTTGTTTCTTTTTTTGTTTCATTTTGCATACCAACTCCAGTTCCCCCTCCCTTCTCTTTTCCTGCCTTTACCACCTTCCATCCCACCTCTCACCTACTTCTTAAAGGGTATAAGCCCCCCCCCTTAAGGAGTTAACAAAGTTTGGCATACCAAGTTGAAGCAGAACCAAGACTCTCCCCTGTATCAAGGCTGAGCAAAATATTCCACCATAGGGAAAGGGCTCAAAAAAGCCAGATAATGGTCTTGGTTCCACTGCCAGCTCCTCCCCTCCCCCAACAGATCAAGCCAAATAATTTTCATCCCCATTTAGAGGGCTTAGTTTAGTCCCATGCAGTTTCCCCAAATATCAGTTCAGAGTCCATGAGCCCCCACCAGTTTGGGAATGCTGTCTCTGTGGTTTTCCCAATTATAATCTTGACCTCCTTTGCTCATATGATTCCCTCCTCCCTCTCTTCAACTGAACGCCAGGAGCTCAGTCCAGTGCTTGGCTGTGAATCACTGCATCTGCTTCTATCAGTTATGGATGTAGGTTCTATGATGACAATTAGGATAGTCTTTAATTTGATTATGTGGGGAAAAAAAAAAAAAACTCAGATACCCTGTCCTCTATTGTTAGGAGTTTTGACTGAGGTCATCCTTGTGGAATCGCGGGAATTTCCCTAGCACCAGGGTTCTCCCTAACCACATAATGGCTCCCTCTTTCAGTGCTCTCCCTCTCCATCCCTTCCCCAATTTGGCCATCTTGAGCCTTTGTGTTCCCATCCCCTCCCTTCTAACCCCCCTTCCAATTTAACCAGGAGATCTTAACTATTTCCCTTTCCTGGGGTCCTCCATGTGTGTCCCTTTTAGGGTCCTCCTTTTTATCTAACTTCTCTGGGTTGTGAATTTTAGCGTGGTTATTCTTTGCTTTTGCTCAGTTGTTAAAGGCTAGGTTCACAACCAAAATAAGCTTTGTTTCTAATTCCTTATTTCCCTCAGTGTTTGAATCTAAGGCATACTGCTCCTTGTCCCTTTTATTCTCTGCCTTTGCCACTCTGCATGACTCTTCCTCCAACAACTTCCATTTCTGTCTTGGCCTTTTCATCTCTCATTTTCTTCAGATTTGGATTAATTTGCCTCCTCATATATTACAACCCATGGTCATCATTCATGCCATCCTTGAACTGACAAAAGGAAGCTAAGTAAGAGAATAGCCCATTTGTTATTTGGATGTATCATCAGAAAATGACAATAAAATTATTAGATGACACATTTCTGGTACATATTCCACCCTTTTCAAATGCTTTTCTACGTATTCCATATGTGTGTTACTATTTCTCAGGCTTTTAACTTTTAAAGTTTATAATATTATAAAAGAGAGAGAAGTTGTCACATGCCCTTTCCTGATATGCTAGGACAATGACAAACAGGAGAAGTGACCCAGCAGCTCTGTTTTATGATGGAGAGGGGGTATGACAATTGAGAAGGAAATAGCTATATTTCAAGAGAAGGCATGTGCAATCAGTAAGAAATCTCCACACCCATCCACAGATAACACATATCTCCAAATGAGTATATCATCAAGTGTAGAGAATATGAATACGTATATTTTCAGGAAACTAGTAGTTAAACATATAGGATAAAAGAAACTGAATAAGATTGCAGCTAAGCATAGCTATGAGCATATTTCTTTTTATATTGGTCTATTTGCAGTTATAAGGATTCTTAGAATCTTAAACCCTGAGATTTATCCATTGGTGTGGGAAGTCCTTCTGTGTATTAGTTCCTTTTATTGGTTAATGAATAAAGAAGCTGCTCTCGGCCAATGGCTTAACAGAATATAACCAGGCTGGAAAAGATATAGAAAGAGAGTAAGGGAAGTCAGGGAGAAGCCATAAAGCCATCAGAGGAGAAAGATGCAAGCTGGCAGCCAGAATCTTGCCAGTAGGCCACTAGCATCATGGTAAAATATAAAATAATAGAAATGAGTTAATTTAAGGTAGAAGAGATATCTAGCAAGAAATACACAAGATATTGGCCAAACAGGATTGCAAATAATATGGTTTCTGTGTGATTATTTTCGGTCTGGTGAGCTGGGAAATGAACGAGAAGCCTTGCTCAAAAAGCCACACCAAATGAATGGACACAAGGCTGAGTTCATCAGGTTCATATTGATACATGTACGGGTATGATGGTCTACAAGGATGGTACTGAACAGCATCTCTCTTGGTTACCAATGCATAGGTCACATTCCAATATTGTATCCAAACCCTCTATTCCTGTATCCATTGCTAATTAATTTGAACCCAGCTTCTTCCAACTTTATTTTCTTTCTTGTGTCTATCCCCTGCCCATCACTATGAATAACATGCCTGATTAAAAATTATCTTCTACAAATACAGAGATTCAGATTCATAGCCAAACACTAGGCCAAGTTCTGGGGTCCTGTTGAAGAGAGGAAGGAAGGATTGTATCAGCCAAGAGTGGTCAAGGTCATCACAAGGGAAACCACAGAAACAGCTATCCTGGGCCCATAGGAAGTCACAGACCCTACACCAACAGCTAGGGAGCCTCCATGGGACTAGCATAGACCCTCTTCATATGTGTGAAATTGTGTAGCTTGATCTATTTGTGAGACTCCTAGCAGTGGGATCAGGGCCTGTCCCTAACACTTGAGCTGGCTTTGGGGAACCTATTCCTCATTCTGAATTGCCTTGCTCAGGCTTAATACAAAGGGAGGAGCTTAGTCCTACCTCAACTTCATATGTTATGCTTTATTGACACCTGTGGGAGGCCTGCCCATTTCTGAACAGAGACAGAGGAGGCATGGATGGGTTTGCAGAGAGGAGCAGAGGGATGCTTGGTGGGAGGGAATAAAAGAGGAGGGAGGAGAAACTGTGGTCGGGATGTAAAATAAATGGAAAAATTTAATAAATAAATAAATGGTTCTAAAGGGGAAAGGTTTATTTGAGTTTATAGTTTCGGAAGTTTGTGTGGCCTTGATCCCAGTGCTCTGGGTGTGTGGAGGGGAAGGGCATCATTGTAAGGGATACAGTCAGAGCGATTTTGGCACTTCCTCCTGGGCCGAAAGCAGAGGTAAAAGAGAGGAGACATTTCAAAATTACCTCAGAGACCTTGACTCCAGAGATCTAACTTATTCCAACTGTACCCACCCTCACTTGTTTCTAAGCCTTCCCAGTGATGTCATCAATTTGAGAAAAACCTTGAATACATGCACTTTTCAAAGACAATTAAGATCCAAATCATAAAACTCACACTCAATATCTATGACAGCTGTAAAATATTTTTTAAGGTTTAGCCAACTCACTTTTCACAAGCTAACCACTGAGGTTTTTAACCAATGGTAACCTCATTTCATGAATAATCTCTTCATAAATATCAAAGATTCAGCTCATTCTTGGGAAATGATTCTATACTGTAGGGTTTTGAGTTGTGACTGAAAGACACAATGGATAATTCTAGTGGACTCTCTGTACTGGGCAGGCTTTGTAGTATATTAGGAATAAATGCCCTGAGTGGGCACGCTACTCTTATTGCACCTTCAGGGAAAACCTTTTCAACTTCCACCATAGAGTATGATAGTAACTATATTCATGCCACCTGGCTTTTATAATGCAATTCCTTGTATTAATTAATCACAAATTTGTTTGCATTTAAAAATTACCCTTACCTACAAAATATCAATACAATCTTACTTTGGTTAATAACACCACGAATGTGCTTTTGAACTCAGTTTACCATTAAATTATTAAGAACTTTGCATGGGCATTCATCAAAACCTCTTTTATTTCTTTCTCTTTTTTTCTGCGACTCTTCTCTCCCCTATTCCCCCTCTTCTTTTTCTTCCCACTTACCTTTGCTTTCCCAGGTATTCTAGATTTGCCACAATGATGGAGTAAATATAGGTTTGTCAAAGGAATATGAACATTTTTCCTTCTCATCAATAAATTTTGGAAAAATTTGGCAGTGATGTTGTGGATATGCAGTAGAATTCTCCAGTACACCAGTCAGGTGCTCAGCATCTTTTATGAGCTTTTTTGAGTTAGCGGTCACTCTGTTTATCAGTTAATAACTAATATGTCCAGATTTTCTATTCATAAGTTGGTATTGATACCCTGCATGTTTCTAGTAATTTTATTATTTTCTTCAGCTAATCTGAATAGTTTTACTTATTTGTTAATTGTAATCTTCTATGATCTTTCTATATCTGGAATATAAGTCTCAGTATCCCACTTTTATTTCTCATTTTGTCTTCTCTCCTTATCGCAGGCTATGTAAGGCTTTGTCAACTATATACTTTCAAAAAATCAACGCTTAGCATTCTTAATTGTTCCTAGAGTCTTCCTAGTCTACATTTTACTTATTTTATGAATTTTTATAATTTTCTCTCTTATACAAATAAAAGCTGTGCTTGTTATTTTTTTTTTTTTTGGTCCTATGTGGTACAAAGCTGGGTGTAAAGATCAATGCATTTATTTTCTGTTCATGTAGGTGTGTATCACTACAAACCAATATATTCTCTCACCTCCAATTGTATTGTGGATATTATGTTCTTATTAATCCTCAATTTATTTGGAAGTTTCACTTGTTATTTCTTCTTTGGCTCATTCATGGCAGGATTGTGCTATTTATTTTTCCATATTTGTGAGGTTTTTTGTCTTTCTGTTATTAATGTCTTGATGCATATCATTGTGCTAGTAACATATATTTGAATTTCAGTCTTCTTGAATTGTTTGTTTGTATGTGTACTTATTTTTTAGGACAAATGATCTACTTGAGAAGATTCTATTACACAAAATGATCCATTCTTACTCTCTTTCTTAGATTATTCTGTATACATGTGTTAGTCCACTTGGTCGTTCCTGTAGTGGAGTACTGATGTTCCCTGGTATTCTATCACTACTTCTCTCCTTGAGTCCATTGTCATTTGCTTTGTACATCAAGGAGCTCTGATGTTGGGAAGATATACAGTTTGGTTTAGTTGTATGTTCTGAATGATCTGTCCCTTTATCTTTACCTAAGAACCTTTAATCTCTTTTTATAGTTTTCACCTGAAGTCTTTTCATCTGACACAACATTCTTACATCTACTCACTTTTCATCAGCATTTGCCTTTACCATCCTTTTGCAACCCCCCAGCCTTTATGATCAAACAAACCTCTTTTAGGCAACACAGAGTGGAATCTATTTGGTGACTCTATGTTTTATGTGAAGTTTGATTTCATTTATATGAAAGTAATTAGTGATAAATAGGGACTGCTCATACCATTTTCTTTACTGTTTTGTCCTCTTTTGTTGTCTCCCTTTGCAAGTGAAATTTATAGAATATGTTTTATTATTTTATTTTTGTATAAGCCTCTTCTTTGTGCACAGGATCGCCTGCATGTAAAGCTTCTTAAATTGTAAATATCTATATTAAGCTGACAATTACTGAACTTCTGCTATGTTTAAAACTCTACCTTTAAGTTTTTCTCAAATTACATTTTTGATAGTAATATCACAGTTTACATATTTTATATTGTGTTTTCATGAATGAATTATTAGATATAGCTATTTTTATTATCCTTGTTTTGACATTAATATTTTGGGGGAAAACCTTATCTCAATAATATATTTACATGGAAGAGATTTGAGTCCAAGCAAGAGGAATGTCATTGCTAAAATCTCTAGAGCAGGCGGGATTATCAGCAGTACTTGCACAGACACTTTTCCTCAGGCCCGCATCTATGCACCATCCACTTCTACCTCAAGTGTTCACAAGCACAATGAGCAAGGTGTCTTCTACAGAACAAACGTCCAAAGATAAATAAATGTCAGATACAGGCAATGGAAAAATACAAACCGAAGTGTACAATTTTAAGATTTTCCCTATGAATAGAGAATGGAAAAATCATTTGGTGAACCAATTTAGTTTCCTTAAAATAAATACCAGTGTGTTTCTTGTCTTTAGTCCTGATGGTTTACATTATTTTAGAGTGAGCACTCAAACAAAACAAAACAAAAAACCCTAATGGACACAGTATTATTCATAGAGAAATTTGAAAGAAAGAAATTTTGAGGATTAATGTCCTTAATCTTCATTTCTGACAGGCACTGTTCACGTTTGGATTGTCTGGTCCACATTTGGGTCTGGTTCCTACTTTCCAAATCACGGGGTGTAGTGTTCTAAGTCAGTTCCCTGGGAGAGATTTAGGGGTAACTTTTCCACAGGTTTTCTCAATTAGTTCATCCAACTCTTTGCCCACATCACCCGCATCTGCTCATAAGAAATGAATAATGGAACGCACATGTGCTGACTTGCGATCCATTTCAGCCTTTGCAGGTGCAAATGCAAGTTTTAAGGTGCAAAGTGGAGCCACAAATGTTGCAGGCTTGTGCAGCTGAAGCTCTGGGCTTTAATCACATCTAAATAACTCCTTAACACTGCAGTCACAGGACATTTCTCACGTGTCAGAAATGCTGCAGATTAAACTGGTACACATTAGCAAATGAGACACTATTTACAGAAAATAAAATATAACTGATTTTCTCCATATCTACTATTAGCTAAAGAATTCTTCTCATATATTAATCCAAATTTGTATAAGTGGTTTTCAAGACAAATTTTACCAAATAAAATATAAAATAAGATACTTTTATTTGTACAAGCAATCAATCTAGAGGAGCTACACTGATACTTCTACTATAATCAGGACATATTCTTACAGCTGTATTTTATTTCTAGCAGAAAAAATAAGTGAACACTTGATTACAGCAAGTAGCAGAGCCTTTTATAGTGCCATAATCCTAAGAAGTAGAAAATCCCCAATTGCTTATTTTTGTCTGGGTGTGCATTTAAAAGACCCCTTTTCAGCAAATATGCATTTGTAATTTTGTTTTTAAAATTAATGTTCTTTCTTCATCACTTTAGTTGGATTTAATGGAGTTGATTAAACATTATTGTCTTCTTGTCTTCTAGTGCCTAGCTATATTTTAATTCTGTTTATTTTTCTGGCATAGGATAGATACGTTTGTCTCTACTCTGATAGAAAAGAGTGCAGAACCACCTGGTTGATGATCTAGGGAAACCGGGTTGTACCAAGCAACACAACACCCGCATTACAGAATAACTCATGCTTGCTTTCATTTTCGCAGCAAATATGAAAGTTTCACAATCATGGAAATGTATTATTTTCAACGTAATTGAAATGAATATACCTTTAATTGAAGGATGATAATAAAATAGAATTGTCCAGAGAAATTATTTTGGAAATTAATCTGTGATAATGGGGGAGGACCGAAGTCAAAGAAAAGGAAAGAGATTATTTTCCTTGATGTTTCATGTTTGAATATGTTTATCTCTTCTCAAGCCCAAGGCAGAAAGAAGGGCACACTAAGCTGCCTTTACACCTCCCTCCTGCTGTAACACCTCGCGCCCAGCCTTCCTTGTTCTGATTACCCAAATCCTGCCCATTTTTCAAAGTGCAGTTCAAATCCTGCCTTCTTGTAAAAGTCTTTGACCATTTCATCTGGAAGCAATCTTTTTTCTTTAAACTTCCACAAGCCTTATTTTCCATACCACTCATTTAGGACACATTATTTACTGTCCAGTAAATGTAATGTCTTCAGAAACTTTGAAACCATAGTAGAGACATTTTATAACTTTGTACACAAAAGAAATTTTCATTTTTAAAGTAAAATAAGCCTATGACTTTTTATTGTCCTTTATGGATCCCAAATCTAGTTTACTAGATTACACACTCCATCATTATAGCAAAATGAAACTGTGAGGTAATGCTTACTGTAGACCAGATATTGTTTCAAGGGCATTGAATTAAGTAAACGCCTAAATACTTTATAAATGTTTTTAATAAAGGAGGTTTCATATATGTATGTAGATTTGTGCATTTTTCTAAGCATCCATGTATTTATATACGTAGATATATGCATGCACTGCATATACAGATATGTATATGTATATGTATATGTATATGTATATGTATATGTATATGTATATGTAAGTGTAAATAAACTTGCTTGATGAAATGAATTAAATAATGCTTATTTAAATAATTAATATGAATACATCCATGAATTGCTAAGATTATATATGTGCTACTGAATTCATGCTATACTTTTACTCTTATAACAGATGAAGGGGCCAGTTTATCAAAGGGAATTTAGGAATAATTTAGTATTTTTCATCTTTGAGTGAGAAAGGAGAATTTAGGACACTTAAAATCAATATTCTTATTAGAATACACAACTATACTTTATGTCTTTAAATTTGCTACACTCTGCTTTTTAATTCAATAGACATAATCATTTTAATTTATTTTGAACAAAATAATTGTGTTGGCCAGAAAACAAAACAAAAGGCCATATTTGACAGTTACATCTAGACCTTTGTCCACACCAATTTTTATTTGGCTGCATGCACAAGCTTCCTAATATTCAGCTTCTTCAACTGGAGATGAGGACTTCAAGCTTGATTGATAGCAGTATTTCATTTGTGATTTTCAAAATTGTTGTTATGATCTTTATCATATAGACGCTAACTCACTTAAACAAACTTGAAGAATCATCAGCTTCCAAAATAGTATTATCTGATTTTAATGAAATCCTGGAAATATTTTTCACTCACTGGTAATTGATAAGGAAAAAAAATAAGATACATTATAGGACCAAGAATTACAAATATGTCAGCCTTGTGTAGATACAGATTTTTCTTGAATTGCTGTCATTGTAAAGCATGTTCAACCACGGAAACAAAAGAAAGATATCAGTGCATTAGTTTTTGAAGTTTTATGACATCCAACGTATAGAATTAACCTAAGTGCTCAACAACATTACTATAATTGGTGAACACTGCTTTTAGAGAAATGAGTCAAATGTGGATTAATATCTCATGTTCCTTTTTACATGGAGATTCTAAACTAATTGAACTTATAGAGGCAAAAAAAAATAGGAATTACTGGGATCTGGAGGAAGCAGCAGGGGAGTAAGGAGGTAAAAGTTCAAATTGTGGAACCTCGGTTGGGTAGGTAGAAGACTGGTGGTTCTGAGAAACGAGAGCATGACAAACCCAGCCAACAGCTGAGCTGTGTGTGTTTCAGTGTCTCTGGGCAGAAGGAGCTTCATTTTTTTCATTATGAGAAAAGATGCTAAATGTATAAGCTGATTAACAGGTTTGTTGGGTTGATTTGGTCATGTCACACAATACTAAAAATCATAAGAGCACTTTGCATGCCTTAATTTGCCAATATATAATTCTAAATTTTAAGCAAATGAGCATATTTTAAGTAAATAAGCAGAATAATCTAAGCATCTGCATTCTTTAAAAAAATCACTTGTATTCTAGACACTGAGTAGTCTGTGTTCTCTTAATATGCCTTTCAAATAACTATTAAGTTTATTTTTTACTGTATTACTCATTAAAGTACAGCCATGATTATATCATTGTTACCCATATTGTTGGATTGCCACTCCTATATTTCCATTCACAGAAGAGGGCTTTGATTGACATCTATCATTAAAAATACATATTATCAAGTGAAAAGGCAAGAACATAGCTCCACTCCTATATCACTATATATTACATAAAAAGACTCATTTAAATTTTTTTCTTTCTTTCTTTTTTTTTTATTGAGAATAAGAAAAAAAAGTTTCCGCCTCCTCCCAGCCTCCCATTTCCCTCCCCCTCCCCCCAATCTTCTCCCCCTCCCCCCTCTCTTCTCCCCCTCCCC